>NW_027142401.1:208258-345426 GCF_026170545.1 Melanerpes formicivorus | reverse complement strand
AAGAGTTTTTCTCATTTTTAACAGTACAGAAGACTTTTCCAGAAGTACTCTCAGTGGAAAACAGTCCTGAAAGCCTTTAAAGACCTTTTACTGCAAGAACTTTGGTGAGAGAGTGACCCTGTGTGCTCAGTTCCCTCTCTTTTTAAAGTCAGGGGGCTCAGCAAAGTCAGTTTTGGAACTTGTTTTTTCTCCTGGTTTGCTTGTTTAAGTTCTCACATGACACACCTAAAACACATACACATAGATGTAGACAGATATGCACTCTCCTTAGTTTCCTCTCTGAAATAATTAAAAGCAATGTTCAGCAAAGCTGAACTGGAGAGAAAGAGCTAAGGGCAAGCATCAGCCCAGAACTAACAAAGGGTGTATTTTCATATAATGCTTAATTATATTTCAAATAATGCTTAACTAAGCTGTAGAATCATTAGTATCAAACATCAATAACAGCATTTCAAAAGGACTCAAAGTGGTTAGATATTCCAGGTAGAAGCTGCTTTACATCAAGACCTTACTGTGCTGCAGAAACCATCTTGCTCAGGATAATTTTCCACTGCCAAACATCTATTGTTGGACATTTTGGAGTCAGGAGAGAAGGCTAGAAGCTTTTTCCCCACTAACATGGTCATTCCTATACTATGTCCCATGCTCACAAACTGGTTTGCAAAGTTCTTTCAATTCTGCCATGCATGGACTCTAATGATCACAGATCACAGAATTGTTAGGGGTTGGAAGGGGACCTCAGGGGATCATCTAGTTCCAATACCCGCCGATGGCCAGGGACACCTCACACTACAGCAGGTTCCTCACAGCCACTTCCAGACTGGCCTTAAAAACCTCCAGGGATTAGGCTTCTACCACCTCCTTGGCCAGCCTGGAAACCCTCAGGGACTGGACTATGTTCTGCTGTGAGAGTCCTTGAAACAAGCATTCAGCTGGCTTTGAACAGAAGAACCATACAGAAATATTGTAATTATTGTGTAGCATTTTAAAAGCTACCCAGGGATCTCTTCAAGTAATCAATAGCTTACTACACTGCTACCACAGCCAACAGCACAAAGCTGCTTGTCTGTGTACACTTTTAATCAACATTTCTCCCATACTTGGCCTCTCATGTCCAATAAAATTCTGGGCTAGACCCCTAGAAGATATTAGTCTGGGAGTGTTATTCACATTACTAAATAGGAGAGTTATTACTTAACAGGTCCACACAGAATCATAGAATCATAGAATTGTTAGGATTGGAAGGGACCTCAAGATCAGCCAGTTCCAACCCCCCTGCCATGGCCAGGGACACTTCACACTACAGCAGGTTGCTCAGAGTCACATCCTTCCTGGGCTTCAAAACCTCCAGGGATGAGGCTTCCACTACCTCTCTGGGCAGCATGGGGAAGAACTTCTTCCTAATGTCCAATCACACCAATTAGTCTGTTTGGTACAGTTTATAAAACATTTGAGTAACATTCTTGAGCAGCTCTTTCACTCCTAATATTAAAATATATTCCTTCTACTAAAGTTTCACCAAGTAGTTACTTTCCATATGAAGCATTTTGCCTTTTGACTTTTGAAAAGTCAACAGTTCTCTCCGTTTCAAATGACCCTTTTAAGTACAGATCCTGCTTTAAAGACCTGTTACAGGCCTGTAAAGATTTGAAAGCACTGCTCTGTGCTGTGCTGTAATAAATGATCATTTTGGTACATTGACCCAGCATTCTTGTACCATGCATAATTTTGTACTCTGCATTTACATCATTGAATCTTAACATCCACTCAAATATGTAATTTAATACAAGTGGGGGCTTTTTTCTTACATACATTCCTTCACTTAGAGTCAAAGAAACTTCAGAAGCAAAATGGACATAATTTAAGTGTGGTGATTCTGACACAGGGAAACCTCAGGCAATTCTTTCATTTCAGTTCAGTTGCACATTCTTATGTCAGGTTTGTCACTGAGCTGACTTGATGGAATATGTCTAGAGAAGGGCCACAAAGCTGGGGAGGGTTTTGGAGCACAGCCCTGTGAGGAGAAGCTGAGGGAGCTGGAGTTGCTTGGCCTGGAGAAGAGGAGGCTCAGGGCAGACCTTCTTGCTGTCTACAACTACCTGAAGGGAGGTTGTAACCAGGTGGGGGTTGGTCTCTTCTCCCAGGCAATCAGCATCAGAACAAGAAGTTCTTCATAGAAAGAGAGATTGGCCATTGGAATGTGCTGCCCAGGGAGGTGATGGAGTCACCATCACTGGAGGTGTTTAGGAGGTGTTTAGCACTGGGTGGGGTGCTTGGTGCCATGGTTTAGTTGATTAGATAGTGTTGGATGATAGGTTGGACTTGATCTCGAAGGTCTTTTCCAACCTGGTTCAATTCAATTAATTCCATTCCATTCCATTCCATTCCATTCCATTCCATTCCATTCCATTCCATTCCATTCCATTCCATTCCATTCCATTCCATTCCATTCCAAAATGTAAATAAATCACTACTGGGTATAAAAAGGAAAACAGATCATTCTAAACAATGCCACTGGAAGAGATAAGGGCCTCAAAATAGTTGTACCAAAGCAATGTCTCTCTCTTCTCACTTCCTTGGGCTGGGAGATACTAACTTGCTTCTGCCTGACCTTGGCTGCACTGCTTTTGTTGTGACTGGTATTAACTTATCTGCTTCTGTCTCTTGTCCCTTTTATACAGGGAGGTAAGGGGGAGGCAGGGAGGGAGAAGCTAGTAGCTTGCCCCAGTCCTTGGTCAGATGTGTTCTTATGCTGTTCATTGATTGTAAACATCTGCCAATATTGTCAGTCCTGCATATTTGTACATATTCATTGCATTCCATTGTAGATTATAGTTTTGCTTGTAAATACAGCTTCCATTTGCTTCCAACTGAGCTGGTCTGGCAAAGTTAATATTGGGGGAGGTATGTGGGGGGAAATTTCAACCCACCACACAGCCCTGGCCAGATTAAATTCCAGCTGGGATTTGTCATTCCTAACTCATCCATGGATACTCAAACAAAGTCCGTGTACTGCTCTCAAATAACTTGTCCTTGCTTGCACCATCTGCATGCTTCCTTTCTGTGCTTTGAGTTTGGCAATTCATCCTCCTCTCAGACCTCCTGGCATTTTTGCCTGACTTCCTATTCATTGGGATGGAATTCTTTTGAGCTCCAAGGAAGTGATCCTTGAATACTAATCAGGTTTTTTGTGTCATTCTTCCTTCCAGGGACTTATTCCATGACATTCTACCAAAGAGATCTTTGAAAAGGCCAAAATCTGATCTCCTGAAATACAGGGTTGTGAGCTTCCTCTTCCCCCTCCTCTCTCCCTACACGACCTTGAAATTCACTCTCTCATGGTGACTGCGGCCAATGTTGCCTTTTTCCTTCACATCCCCCATGAGCCCTTTGTGGGTGGTGAGTCTGAGGCCCTGAAAAGCACCTCTCCTTGTTGGCTCCTCTATCAGCCAGGTGAAGAAATTGTCATTATTGCACTCCAGATACGTCCTGGTTTGCTTATCACCTGCAGTGTTGGCCTCTAAAGCTACTGGATTGGTTGCAGTCCCCCATGATAACAAGGGCCTACAATGTGAGAATTTTCTTATCTGTGGGCATGAGCCCTTCACCATTACCTAGAGCAGACACCCACTATAGTGTCACACCTATGTGTCTTCCCTTAAGTTCTCAGCTGGCTCATCTTCCACCCCCACATTCCAGATGTTCTCTCACACATAGAGCCATTCCACCTCCTCATCTTCCAAGCTTGTCTATCATAAAGAGCTTCTCTCTCTCCATTGCAACATTTCAGCCAATGAAGCCATGCCACCATGACTTCATGATCCTCAGGACTGTAACCCTGCAGCTGCACACAGACATTTCATTTAGGTTCAGTCTTCATGTTGCAAGTATCAGTGTTATGTCCATGTCAGTGTTACAAGCCAATGTTCATTGTACCATCTTCTCCAACTTAGAATCATAGAATTGTTAGGGTTGGAAGGGACCTCAAGGATCAGCCAGTTCCAACCCCTCTGCCATGGCCAGGGACACTTCACACTAGATCAGGTTGCTCAGAGTCACATCCAGCTTGGGATGAGGCTTCCACCACCTCCCTGGGCAACCTGTGCCAGTGTCTCACCACCCTCAGGGGGAAGAACTTCTTCCTAACATCCAATCTGAATCTACCCATTTCTATTTTGCTTCCATTCCCCCTAGTTCTATCACTACCTGACACCCTAAAAAGTCCCTCCCCAGCTTTCTTGTAGGCATGAAGTGACATAAATCAGAACACAGTATTATTCATTGTTCTTCTCATTTTTTCTGTGGTCCTTTTAAAAGATTGAACCTTCTTCTGGAATGAAGTTGAAGCATTTTCCTTCTGTGCAATTGAACACTTCACTTGAGAGTGAAATAATCTCAGCATCAGGATGCCTTGCAGCCCATCTTCTGGATACCATCAGATGTGGCTCTACATGGAAACCTTCACTATTATCAGGTGAGAAAGCTGCACCCCTTTCTCTGGTTTGGCTTCAAGTGTTGTACTATTTTATTGCTCATGGATTAATTGTTAGTCAGCTTGCTATAGTTGTCTTTAGGCAGGCATGAAAGCAGTGTTTGTAAAGCCACACAATTTGTTCCCCGCTTAGCTGTCTGTCTTAGCAACCAAAGACTCCAATCACATTTCTGCTCATTTCAAAGTGCCATTCCAAGATTTTTCAGGAATTAGAACTGCCTACTCAGACCTCTCTCAGTGGTCTGCTTTAAAGTGTCTTTGAGATTATCTCTCCTTGTTAAATCTTGACTGCTGACAACAGGCACATTGAAATAGAAGAGAAATGTCATCTGTCTCAGGAATAAATCCTATATGTATTCAAAAGGCAGGTTTCTCTGAACCCATCAATCATCAAATCATGTAGATGGTAATTCAGACATCACTATGTCAACATGGTGACTTCCCCTGTACTGCAAACAGTGATGTTGAATATTCAACAGGTAATGGAATAACACCTCAGAAATCTGGACTAATTAAATTTCTGACTATCTGCAACCAGAATCTTTCCCACAAAGAAAAGAGAGCTACACATTCTGTAGTTTTATAGTGACACTTTGATGTGACCTATGCCTCTTTTGGAAGCATCTGGAAAAGCAGAGGGATTGTGGGAAAGTAATAAACAAGCCGTGTGGCGGCTTGGACTCAGATACTAAAGCAAAGTGTTGCAGATAGCCATTGCCCCTTCATTTACAGCAATTTGCATGTATAGAACCACAGACTTGTTAAGGTTGGAAGGGACCTCAAGGATTATGCAGTACCAACCCCCCTGACATGAGCAGGGACACCTCACACTACAGCAGGTTGCTCAGAGCCACATCCAGCCTGGCCTTAAAAACCTCCAGGGATGAGGCTTTCAGCATCTCCCTGGGCAACCTGTGCCAGTGTCTCACCACCCTCATGGGGAAGAACTTCTTAACATACAATCTAAATCTACCAATTTCTATTTTTGTTCCATTTTCCCCTAGTATTATTACTCCCTGACACCCTAAAAAGTCCCTCCCCAGCTTTCTTGTAGGCCCCCTTAAGGTACTGGAAGGTCACAGTTAGGTTTCCTCAGAGACTTCTCTTCTCCAAACTAAACAGCCCCAACTCCCTCAGTCTGTCCTCATAGGAGAGGTTCTCCAGCTCTAGAATTAGAATAGAATAGAATAGAATAGAATAGAATAGAATAGAATAGAATAGAATAGAATAGAATAGCATAGCATAGCATAGCATAGCATAGCCTAGAATAGAATAGAATTAACCAGGTTGGAAAAGACCTTTGAGATCATCAAGTCCAACCTATCATCCTACATCATCTAATCAACTAAACCATGGCACATCCAGTCTCTTCTTAAACACTTCCAGTGATGGTGACTCCACCACCTCCCTGGGCGGCACATTCCAATGGCCAATCTCTCTTTCTGGGAAGAACTTCTTCCTAACACCCCGTCCCTGGGGGTGTTTAAGAGCAGGCTGGATGAGGCTCTGTCCAGCCTGATCTAGTGTGGGGTGTCCCTGCCCATGGCAGGGGGGTTGGAACTAGATGATCCTTGTGGTCCCTTCCAACCCTGAATGAAACTATGAAACTATGAAACTAAAACCTCCCCTGGTTCAGCTAGAGGCCATGTCCTCATGTTCATCTTCTTGTCCCTTTTTTTCCCCTCTTTTTCTTGGAGGTTTTTCGGAGGGTGAGGGTGGTGGCTCTTCAGGAAGCTGAAAGAAAGCATGGACTCACCAAGAGTTCCTTGGAGATTCAGTGTCAGAAAATTCCAGCAGTCATCTGAATAAAACTCCCATGCCTTACATGTGTTTTACTGATACTCTTATTTGCTTCATATTCTAGGAGAGTGTTTTATTTCTCACTGGCTTACAGACTCTTCTGGAGAAGAAGAGAGACAACCAAAAGTTCACCAAAGGATTTCTGCTTCCAGTGAAAATTTAATCTTTTTCTGGAGTATCATACATGTGCATAAGACTATGAACATTTCTTTCCCCTGGAGTAGCTCAGCATTTCTGACTCAGAAACATGAAAGGTGTGTGACTGAAGTGATGCTAATATTTAATGGAATCTCTGAGAACAGAGTTGAAATACTGGTGCATTAAACAGAAGGTAACTGCCTGGAGAGCATCGAGAAAAACGTGTCCAGCAGGTATAGGGAGGTTCTTCTCCCCCTGTACTCTGCCCTGGTGAGACCACACCTGGGATGCTGTGTCCAGTTCTGGGCTTCCCAGTTCAAGAGAGACGGAGAGCTCCTGGAGAGAATCCAAGAGAGAGCCATGGGGATGATTAAGGGACTTGAGCATCTGCCCTGTGAAGAGAGACTGAGAGCCCTGGGGCTGTTTACTCTTGAGAAGACTGAGAGGGGATCTGATCAATGTCTATCTATATCTGAGGGGTGGGTGTCAAGTGGAGGGGGCCAAGCTCTTTTCAGTGGTGCATGCTAATAAGACAAGAAACAACAGGTTCAAGCTTGAATGTAGAAGATTTCACCTCAACATGAGGAGAAACTTCTTTACAGTGCTGGTGATGGAGCACTGGAAGAGGCTGCCCAGGGAGTTTGTGGAGCCTCCTCCTCTGGACACACTCAAGACCTGTCTGGATGCATTCCTGTGTGGGCTACCCTGGGTGATCCTGCTTTGCAGGGGGGTTGGACTTGATCTCTGGAGGTCCCTTCCACCCTCTAATGTTCTGTGATACTGTGATACCTTTATCTTAGGTTTGTCTATTACAAAAGTGAAACCTTTAAAACTAATAAAAATCATATAATAAAACTTTGCACATGACAGATTTTTGCCATTGAATTCCCATGATTGTTGTTGTTTGATGGTTTGATGTCTCTAATGGCTCATGACCATATCCCACAGAATACAGCCATGGTGATCCACTGTATCATGCCATCTAAGAAGGAAAGGGTACATGAAGATGACAGCTGTCTGCACCTAATTTGAGTCAGGGCTTCTGGGTACCAGAAATGGAGAGCTAGACAGACCAGGAGTCTGAAGTTTCCCAAGCATAATTTTAAGGCATGGTGCTCCACAGCTGGTGACAAAGAAATGATTCAGTACAATATGTCTGGTTGTGGTAGAAAAAATACCAAGTCTTCCTTTGACTTGTTTCTTTTAACCACTGTGAGGAGCAGATGCATGCTTGAACACAAATTACTCATGTGGGAGAGGAATGGGAAGTATTAAGAAAGCCTCTCCAGCTAGATGTCAGTCTCTGAATTTGATTGCTTGTGGCATTTCAATCACTGATATTTTGGGGTATTTTAAAGAACATGTTAGCTAGATACTTAACTGATACTTTTTTTAGGGTGTCAGGGAGTGATAGGACAGGGGGAAATGGAGCAAAACAAGGAGTAGATTCAGACTCGATGTTAGGAAGAAGTTCTTCCCCATGAGGGTGGTGAGAGACTGGCACAGGTTGCCCAGGGAGGAGGTAGAAGCCTCATCCCTGGAGGTTTTTAAGGCCAATCTGGCTGTGGCTCTGAGCAACCTGATGTAGTGTGAGGTGTCCCTGCCCATGGTAGGGCATTTGGAACTGGGTGATCCTTGAGGTCCCTTCCAACCCTGACAGTTCTATGACTCTATGATAATATACTACAAAGCATCTAAGTTCTCAGAATCAGTTTAGATAAATCTTCTATTAACCTGACATTTAGGATGCAATGCCATTTTTTTTCTACTGAGAGAAAATCATGTCAGAACACTTATCTGATATAAGGAACTTCAGATTCTTTCCTCCCTTTCCCTTACATAGAGAGTCCCAAGTTGTTACAAGACACACTCTCAAGCTGTACCAGGGCAGGTTCAGGCTGGATGTTAGGAAGGAGTTCCTCATAGGAAGAGAGACTGGCCATTGGAATGTGCTGCCCAGGGTGGTGGTGGAGTCGCCATCATTGGAGGTGTTTAGGAGGAGACTTGATAAGGTTCTTGGTTGCATGGTTTAGTTGATTAGGTGGTGTTGGATGATAGGTTGGACACGATGATCTTGAAGGTCTCTTCCAACCTGATCTGATCTATTCTATTCTATTCTATTCTATTCTATTCTATTCTATTCTATTCTATTCTATTCTATTCTATTCTATTCTATTCTAATACAATTCTGGACAGATATCAGCAGTTCCAAGCATTCTTGGTTAGAATTCTAGTGAAATTAGGACAATAAATCCACAAATAAGCTTCTATTTCTACTCAGTGTTCTGGAAGTTGTTGCTTGGTTTTGTTCCTTTGATTTGTTTGGGTTCTTTTGTTTGTTTTGGCTGGTTGGTTGGGACTTCTGTTTTTAAGGTAATAATATGGAAATGGTAACACTTTTTGCTTTTCAAACAACTGTTGTGTCTTCTTATGCAAATAAAAGCCTGGGACATCTATGAAATGCTTATGGTTTCCATACCAAAGCCTCAAATAGCTGCTGAATGCATTTGTATTGCTTATATGGGTCCATGTCCAAGTGGAGGCCAGTGATGAGTGGAGTCCCTCAGGGATCAGTCCTGGGACCAGGCTTGTTTAACATATTTGTTGGTGCCATAGACAGTGGCATTGAGTGGCCCCTTGGCAGGTTTGCTGATGACACCAAGCTGTGTGGTGCAGCAGACATGCTGGAGGGAAAGGATGCCATCCAGAGGGACCTTGATATGTTGGAGAGGTGAGCCCATGACAACCTCATGAGGTTCAACAAGATCAAGTGCAAGGTCCTGCAGCTGGGTCAGGGCAATCCCAAGAACTCATACAGGCTAAGTAGGGACTGGCTTGAGAGCAGCCCTGAAGAAAAGGACCTGGGGGTGCTGGGATGAGAAGTTCAACATGAGCCAGCAGTGAGCACTTGAAGCCCAGAAAGCAAATCACATCCTAGGCTGCACCAAGAGAAGCATAGCCAGCAGGGCCAGGGAGGGGATTCTCTCCCTCTCCTCCCATCTGGTGAGACCCCACCTGGAGTACTGTGTCTAGTTCCGGAGTCCTTATTACAGGAAGCATCTGGAGGTGCTGGAGTGCACCCAGACAAGGGCCAAGAGAAGCACAGCCAGCAGGGTGAGGGAGGTGATTCTCCCCCTCTACTCTGCTCTGCTGAGACCCCACCTGGAGTACTGCATCCAGTTCTGGAGCCCCTAGTACAGGAAGGATCTGGAGGTGCTGGAAGGTGTCCAGAGAAGTGCCGTGAGGATGAGCAGAGTGCTGGAGCTGCTCTGCTATGAGGACAGACTGAGAGAGTTGGAGCTGTTCAGTCTGGAGAAGAGAAGGCTCTGAGGAGACCTTATTGTGGCCTTCCAGCATCTGAAGGGGGCTACAAGAAAGCTGGGGAGAGACATTTTAGGATGTTGGGGAGTGATAGGGCTGGGGGGAATGGAACAAAACTAGAAGTGGGTAGATTCAGATCAGATGTTAGGAAGGTGTTCTTCCCCATGAGGGTGGTGAGACACTGGCACAGGTTGCCCAGGGAGCATCCCATCCAGTATCTTCCTACACACCTCCAGTGATGGTCACTCCACCACCCGCCTGGGCATCACATTCCAATGGCCAACCTCTCTTCCTATGAGGAACTCCTTCCTAACATCCATCCTAAACCTCCCCTGGTGCAGCTTGAGACTGCGTCCTCTCATGCTGGTGCTGGTTGCCTGGGAGAAGAGACCAACCCCCACCTGGCTACAACCTCCATTCAGGGAGTTGTAGGCAGCAATAAGGTCTCCCCTGAGCTTCCTCTTGATGATTTCTTACAGATAAGCCATCATGTTACTGCAAAAGGTTGCAGTAGAAAGAATATTATCAGCCTGTAGTCTCTCAAGATGTCTCTGCTGCTTAACCATCAAAGATTAGACTTATTCTTGGCATCCTTACTGCAGCATCCTCTGTTGTTGGGGTTTTTTTTTTGCTCATCAGACCTTTGTTAGCATTTTCAGGAGTTTTTTTCTATTTAATTTGACTAGGAGGGGATGTGTTATTGAATTATTAACATGTTGCTCTTTTTGATCAGCAAGTCCTTGTTCGCTCTAGGTTAACATTACCCCAAGAGTAACGGTGCGAAAAAAAAAAGTAATTATTAAGTTATTAATTGAACAAAAGTCTTCATTTTATACTGGGATCTGTTTCAATTTGGAGAATAAAGCTGTAGGCTTGACACTTAATTTCAACATAAAGAAGAAGTATAAAATACTGCCATAAATCAGAGAAAATAGGAAATCCAGCAGCTTTTTGAAAGCTAACATTTTATTGTTATTAGCACTTCTAGATAAAGCAGCTTTAAAACTCAGTGCAGTTGGATTTGTTTTTATCCATAGCTATGCAGATTTCGATGAGACCAGCTCCAGGTTAAGTAAGTGCACACTGGGAGAGGGAATCATGGTGAAAAGGGCCAATAAGGAGCTCTTCTAGGAGCTTTTTGTGGCACACCTGTGCTACCTCCCTGCTCCTGCTGGCCACATTATTCCTAATGCAGGCCAGGATGCCATTGGCCCTCTTGGCCACCTGGGCACACTGCTGGCTCATGTTTAGGCAGCTGTCAATCAGCACCCCCAGGTCCCTCTCTGTTTGGGAAAGAGGCTGGTGTTTAGGAAGAGACTGGATGGGCTGCTTGGTGCCATGGTTTAGTTGATTAGATGGTGTTGGGTGATAGATTGGACTCAATTATCTCAAAGTTCTTTTCCAACCTGGTCTATGATATGATATGATATGATATGATATGATATGATATGATATGATATGATATTCTATGGGCTGGCAGCTCAGATGGCACAGGCAGAAACAGCACCCCTGGCAACACATCTAACCAAGGGACAAACAACCATGCTCCATAAGAAGCCTCAGGGGGGGCAGTTACGGGTGGCTGCCCATCAAACACAGGGGTAAGCTCAGCTGGTGTAAGTGGTCCCTTCCCAGAAGAAGAACCAGTGTGGTGACCACACAGGTTGCCAGGAGGAATGTGGGGACCCAAACAGTGTTCCTCCAAATGACAGAGTTCTCTATTCTTGGTGAAGTAAGGAGAGAGGTCAGTAAAAGCACTACCACGGACTTCCAGAGGGCAGACTTCAGACAGTTCAGGACATTGGTTAAGAGTGTCCCTTGGGAGACTGTCCTGAAGGACAAAGGGATCCAAGAAGGCTGGATTTTCTTCCAGAAGGATGTCTTAGAGGCACAGGGGCCTCTTTGCTGTAGAACAAACTCTTGGGGAAGATGATAGGGAGTGGCTGGCAAGCTCCTCTGCCAGCTTCTTCAGTACTCTTTGCTGAAACTCATCCAGTCCGACAGACTTGTGAGCATCCAGGTAACAGAACAGGTCCTTAACTGCTTCCTCCTGGACTATCAGGAGTTGCTGCTGCTCTCCATTCCTATCAGATGCCTGAATACCCTGAGGATAATCATAGAATCAATAAAGTTGGAAAAGACCTCAAAGATCATCAAGTCCAACCTGTCACCCAAGACCTCGTGCCTACTAGACCATGGGTCTGACTATCAAAGGCTGAGGCAAAAAAGAGTTTAATTGTGTCAGCTGCACATTTTCCTTGCCTTTCTTTGTGTTGCTAACATATTTGTAAAAACCTCTTTTGTTTATCCCTCACACCAGTGGCCAGGCTGAGTTCTAGCTGGGCCTTTGCCTTTCTGGAGTGAGAGTGGTGAGGTGCTGGAATGGGCTCGCCAGGGTGGTGCTGGAGTTGCCATGCCTGGAGGTGTTCAAGAAGCTGTGGATTTGACACTTCAGGAGATGGTTTAATAGCCATGGCAGTTGGGTTACAATTGGGCTTGATGATCTTCAAGGTCTTTTCCAGCCTTAGTGATTGTATGACTTTTATAGGCACAGGCACTGTAGGCTGCGTTTTAGGCACACCGATTATCTGCAGTAAGGTTGAGGAGAAAGATACTTGGATGTATTTGTTCAGGGCTCCATGCTGTGACTTATACATTAATCATGAAACATCATGCTTATGCAAATGTGTATCAGCCCAATTAGGTATAAAGCTCAGAATATTGGGAATAAAGTCATGAGCTATTTGGCCTCTGGAATGCAATCCTCAGCCAAACTTTCACAAGCAAAGTAGATGGAAGATGCCTTTTGACTTTTGCAAACAGGTGTACTATTGTCTTCTCAGCGCTTATTTCATGCCTCCAACTTTTTAAAATAAAGCTTTATCCCACTTGGCATGATTTTTCATACTCACTGAAGAGTAGCTGTGGATATTCTGAGTCACTGACAAGAAAATAAAATGTTCACTCAGAGCACAGACGTGCTGAGAATGCTGAGAACCCTTTCATGTTTGGAGGACTTTTGCTGTGTGGTTTTGAGCATTCTGCCTTCTGAAAATAGAGAGGCTGGGTTTGACACTTTTCTTCCTCCTTGCTACAAATGTGATTAATCAAAATATTCTGAAAATCCAAGGGCTCTGAAGAAATTATGTGGAAAACTTGCAAAAGAAGGATGAAACACCGTGAGCTGACTGAGGGACTCCACACTTGCTCCTTGGCTTCAGAGAAGCAAGGCTGCTTTGTAAGCCTGAAATCATCAATGGCAAATGGCAGGAAGATATCATTCTTCTTTTAATCAGGACAAATTTATTCCTCAAACTTCACAGAATCACAGGGGCTGGAAGGGACCTTGAAAGATCACCCAGTCCAATCCCTCCCGCCAGATCAGGATCACCTACACCACATTACGCAGGAACTCATCCAGGCGAGGTCTGAGTATCTCCGGAGAGGGAGACTCCACTACCCCCCTGGGCAGCCTGCTCCAATGTTCCAGCACCCTCCTAAGGAAAAAAAAACTCCTCATGTTTATGTGAAATTTCCTATGCCTCTACTTCCACCCATTGCCCCTTGTGCTGTCATTGGGTACCACTGAGCAGAGCCAGGCTCCATCCTCTTGGCACTCACCCTTTTGATATTTATAAGCATTAATGAGGTCACCTCTCAGACTCCTCTTCTTTAAGCTAAAGAGCTCTCAGCTCCCTCAGTCTCTCCTCATATGGAAGATGTTCCATTCCCTTCATCATCCTTGTGGCTCTGCATTGGACTCAGTTCCCGGAGGTCTTTCTTGAACTGAGGGGCCCAGAACTGGACACAATATTCCAGAGGTGGCCTAACCAGGGCAGAGTAGAGGGGGAGGAGAATCTCTCTTAAGCTACTGGTCACATCCCTTCTAATCCACCCCAGGATGGCATTGGCCTTCCTGGCCACAAGAGCACATTGCTGGCTCATGGTCATCCTTCCATCCACCAGGAGCCCCAGGTCCTTTTCCCCTTCACTGTTCTCCAGCAGCTCAGTCGCCAACCTATACTGGTGCATGGAGCTGTTCCTTCCCAGGTGCAAGACTCTACCCTTGCCCTTGTTGAATCTTCTCAAAGCATTAGAAATGGTAGCTAGGTTTTTTTGTTTGTTTTGGTTCATTCATTTGCTTGTGTTTACAAACTGCTGAGAAGAAATTCCCATGCAGTCCATTCTGAAGAGTCTGTTCAAAGGGTTGTGTAGCAGTGAATAAAGCTGACATTTTACTTTGCTTAGAAAGTCATGCACAATGTTTGCTCATTGGTGACTGATTTCTAGGACTTTGACATTCTTTTAGAAAGCTTTTACACACCCCTGCCTGAGTCACTTTTGCAGAATGAGGTTGCTGAAACCTGGTTTGCTGCACTCCCAGATTATTGTCCCTATAGAGGAACTTTTCTGTGTGTGACTGTAAGACTGCCAATTGTCCTAAGTTCTGGGAATTCCACTTGTATATTGAGTGAAAAATAGCTTTCCTATTAGGAGAACAGGTGAAGTAAGAGCCCTGGATGAGGCACTCAGTGCCATTGTCTGGTTGATTCTTTAGGGTTGGGTGATTGGTTGGACTCCATGATCTTGGAAGTCTCTTCCAACCTGGTTGACTCTCTGATTAAATTACTTCATTTGCAAAAGACAAGTAAAATGTGATTTGGTGTTTACCCTTTCTTTGCAGGCTTAATTCCAGCCCTCTGTTTTAAGACTATTTTACAAAAGTGATTATACATAGAATAGGATAGGATAGGATAGGATAGAATAGAATAGAATAGAATAGAATAGAATAGAATAGAATAGAATAGAATAGAATAGAATAGAATAGAATAGAATAGAATAGAAGACTAGACTAGACTAGAATAGACTAGATTAGAATAGAATAGAATAGAATTAACCAGTTTGGAAAAGACCTTCAAGATCATCAAGTCCAACATATCACCCAACACCATCTAATCAACTGAACCATGGCACCCCATCCAGTCTCTTCTTAAACACACTCCAGTGATGGTGACTCCACCACATCCCTGGGCAGCACATCCCAATGGCCAATCTCTCTTGCTGGGAAGAATTTCTTCCTCACATCCAGCCTAAACCTCCCCTGGTGCAGCTTGAGACTGTGTCCCCTTGTTCTGGTGCTGGCTGCCTGGGAGAACCCCACCTGGGTACAACCAACCTTCAGGGAGTTGTAGAGAGCAATAAGGCCTCCCCTGAGCCTCCCCTTCTCCAGACTAAGCAACCCCAGCTCCCTCAGCCTCTCCTCACAGGGCTGTGTTCCAAACCCCTCCCCAGCTTTGTTGCCCTTCTCTGGACATGTTCCAGCAACCCACTGATGTGAGTAAAAGTTCCACCTAATCTTGTAGTAAGATATATTTGCAAAGTTTAGGAACAGTCTTTTCCAAAACCATTTTTGCTCTGTATTTTAAATTACTTTCTCTTGGTGACTGAAGCAATGCAAAACATTCCTGTGACCTTTGAGACGTGGAGCCTGCAAAGTCCCTGGAGTGATGCAGCAATAGACATTGCACTGTTACAAATTTCCCTTGCAATTATAATGTTATCTGTGTACACAAAGCACTTGAACTGTGGTCAGATCAACCTCACAGTCTTCCAGAATGCCTGTTAAATCAGAAATGTTCCACAGTCCTGCAGTAGTTCTTTAGATGTTTGGTTGGGTTTTTTGTTGTTGTTCTCATGGTGGTAAATTACAGAATACAGAATTAACCAGGTTGGAAAGACCTTTGAGATCATCAAGACCAACCTATCACCCAACACCATCTAATCAACTAGACCATGGCACTAAGTGCCTCTACCCTTCAGGTAGTTGTAGACAGCAATAAGGTCTACCCTGAGCCTCCTCTTCCCCAGGCTAAACAACCCCAGCTCCCTCAGTCTCTCCTCACAGGGCTGTGCTCTCCCCAGCTTTGTTGCCCTTCTCTGGACACCTTCCAGCAACTCAACATCTTTCCTAAAGTGAAGAGCCCAGAACTGGACACAGGACTCAAGGTGTGGCCTAACCAGTGCTGAGTACAGGGCACAATGACTTCCCTGCTCCTGCTGGCCACACTATTTCTGATGCAGGCCAGGCTTCCATTATCTTTCTTGGCCACCTGGCATGCTGCTGGCTTATGTTCAGCCTACTGTCAACCAGTACCCCCAGGTTGATTCTTAAATCAGTGATGGAGGCCCTTAGGGTTGAACATGGATCTAATCCATACTTGCTGAAAACTGAATCATTTACAAGTTCTCCCCCACAGTGGAAGAGAGCAGCTTAGATGTTCAAAGAAAAGTTGGTGACCTGTCCATTTTGAAACAAAAAAGTTTACTTAACACTCCTAGACTTGCATAATACTTAGAGCACTCAAAGTTGGGCAAAGTTATGAACAAAAGTATTTCAGCAGGCTGTCTGCTAAGAACTCAGAATTACTTTTTATGCCTTTTTTGCTGCCTGGGGAGGTGGTGGAGTCGCCATCATTGGAGGTTTTCAGGAGGAGACTTGATGGGGTGTTTGGTGCCATGGGTTAGTTGTTTAGGTGGGTTGGATTGGTTGATGGGTTGGACGCGATGATCTTGGAGGTCTCTTCCAACCTGATTTGTTCTAATATCCTAATAGTAACCTTGGTTTAGTTAAGAAAACTCTTCCATTTATTCTGTAAAGCAAAACTGCCAGTCCATGACAAAGGACTTCATTGCCATGCTAAGTTTTCATTAACTGCAGGTACTTTGAAAACACAAATAAGGGAATACTGTAAAAGAATATTGCTAACATGTTTTGAAACTGAAGTGCCTTTTGTATTTGTTCATTGAGAAGGGATTTGAATGTTACTACATTTATTGTATGTAATATATATATAGTTGTATATATTATGATATATTGTGTATGTAGAATCGTAGAATCATAGAACCAACCAGGTTGGAAAAGACCTCAGAGATCATCTAGTCCAACCTATTACCTAATATCTAACACCTCATGACAAAACCATGGAAAAAGACTAGAACTGGGTAAATTCTGATTGGATATTAGGAAGAAGCTCTTCCCCATGAGGGTGGTGAGGCAGGTTGCCCAGGGAGGTGGTGGAAGCCTCATCCCTGGAGGTTTTGAAGGCCAGGCTGGATGTGGCTGTGAGCAACCTGCTGTAGTGTGAGGTGTCCCTGCCCATGTCAGAGGGGTGGAAACTAGATGATGCTTGAGATCCCTTCCAACCCTAACAATTCTATGATTCTATATGATTGTATGGCTGTAGGAAATTATGTCTTTATCTTGTGGCTGTGATCAAGGACAGCAGATGGTGTTTGTGCTTCCTTCCACTGATCTTTTATCACAGATTCCTACTTCTCCCCATGGGTTTAGGTAAAGGAATGACAGTGGTAGTTAAATAACTTGCTGTATCATGTTTGGCTTCTAGTCTAGAAATTAATGAGTATTTCTCAAAGTGAAACGCACATGGACTGATCTGCTGAGCTATTTTATTGATACCATTTTAATACATCAGAAAAAGGATCCAGGATCTGTGTATGTTTTATCTGTATGAAAAAAAAACCAAACACATAAAGTTTTCCCATATATATTTATGATTTATTATATTTCTCCAAAGCTATTTGAAAGGTACTGAATTATACTCCCTTTCAGGTGCTGCAAGAACTTTAGCAATAAAACCAGAAAAGTTGCTGCTGAAATACATTTTCTCATAGATTTATAGGAAAACTGAGAACTGCTTTGATGTCTTTTGCACTCCCTTGCTAGGTGGAAAAAGAAAAAAAAAAAAAGGAAAGAAAAGAAAAGAAAAAATAGATAAAAAAACCCCAAACCAAAAAACTTCTATTAAATTTAACAACACTCTTCTCCTCTCCCCCTACTTCAAATCTCATTTATCTTTTATGAGCCCTGGGCATCCTGCCATAATAAAACTGTGCATAATACTTGAATTATATAATAATTTCGCAGCTTCTTCTTCTTCTTCTGCTTCTGCTTCTTCTTCTTCTTCTTCTGCTTCTTCTGCTTCATCTTCTTCTTTTTTTCTTATTCTATCAACTCACTGTGGCATTGACCCTGCCACTTAAGAAGCTGGTTTGAGTGGGTTGACACTTAAAACACTCCAGCGTGTAGTTCATTATTTAAAGCACTGAACATAGACAATTAAGGTACTCAAATTTCAGAAGGATTGCTAGCTGCACTTCATAGAACCAGAGAATTGTTAGGGTTGGAAGGGAGCTCAAGGATCACCTAGTTCCAACTCCTCTGCCATGGCCAGGGACACCTCACACTACATCAGGTTGCTCAGAGCATCATCCAGCCTGACCTTAAAAGTCTTCAGGGATGAGACTTCCACCACCTCCCTGGGCAACCTGTGCCAGTGTTTCACCACTCTCATGTGGAAGAACTTCTTCCTAACATCCAATCTGAATCTACCCATTTCTAGTTTTCTTCCATTGCCCTTTAGTCCTATCACTCCCTGACACCCTAAAAAGTCCCTCATCAGCTTTCTTGTAGCCCCCTTCAGATACTGGAAGGCCACAATTAGGTCTCCTCAGAGCCTTCTCTTCTCCAGACTGAACAGCTCCAACTCTTTCAGTCTGTCCTCATAGCTGAGCAGCTCCAGCCCTCTGCTCATCCATCACCTCCATTCAGGACGCTCCTCCCGTGCCAGCTCACTTGCTGCTAATATCATCCCTTGCAGCTTAGCTGCGCCTAAAGGCAGCAGATGGGATTGAAGTCTTTTCAGGGTTTGTGTGAAGAAGGAGAAAAAAATATTAACAAATTGGAATATGCATAAATATGTCACATACCCTTAAATTCAGTAAACATTTTTTTTGTTATTCCAGTCACAGGGTCAGAGGATGTCGGGGTTGGAAGGGACCCAAAGAGATCATCGAGTCCAACCCCAAATGTCCATAGGATGTTTTCCCAGGACAAACATTATGACCATCTAGTGAATCAGAGAACTTCTGGTTCCATCTTGGGTGTTGGGTAGGTCTTTCTCACAACAGTCAGCAATCTATCTGCTGAGGTCTTGGCATTTTTAGACTTCAGAGAAAATAGATCATGACAGCTTTTAGCATCTAATCCTACTCTCTGCTCATTTAAAGGCAGAAAGTTTCCCAGAAAATCTCAGAGAAGCGGATCCAGTGAAGCCAAGTACAAAACTGTCACTGATTTTATTTGAATTAAGTAACTTTATTTTAAAAGGGAGATTGTTTATTTTGTTCTATTTTTGTTTGGTGGTTTTGTGGGTCTTCGGTTTTTTGCAGGGGGTTGGGGTTTTGTTTGGTTTATTATATATTTTTTTTTTAATGTAGCCATCTGTAATGGCCTACACAAGAATATGTTGAGTTGCTGGAAGGTGTCCAGAGAAGGGCAACAAGGCTGGGGAGAGGTTTGGAGCACAGCCCTGTGAGGAGAGGCTGAGGGAGCTGGGGTTGCTTAGCTTGGAGAAGAGGAGGCTCACGGGAGACCTTCTTGCTGTCTACAACTACCTGAAGGGAGGTTGTAGCCAAGTGGAGGTTGGTCTCTTCTTCCAGGAAACCAGCACTACAACAAGAGGACACAGTCTCAAGCTGTGCCAGGGGAGGTTTAGGCTGGAGGTGAGGAAGAAATTCTTCCCAGAAAGAGAGACTGGCCATTGGAATGTGCTGCCCAGGGAGATGGTGGAGTGACCATCACTGGAGGTGTTTAAGAAGAGACTGGATGAGGCACTTGTTGCCATGGTTTAGTTGATTAGATGGTGTTGGGTGATAGGTTGGACTCGATAGTCTCAGAGGCCTCTTCCACCCTCGTTAATTATTCCATTCCATTCCATTCCATTCCATTCCATTCCATTCCATTCCATTCCATTCCATTCCATTCCATTCCATTCCATTCCATTCCATTCTAAATTTCTCAGGTGAGAACCTTAACTGCCAGACCAGATCTCCTCTTTAAACTTCTGTTAACTTTACTTTTATCTTTTTTTCTCCTGTGAGACAGTTTGGATCACTGCTCAAATCTTTGACAAAGAAGAAAAGACTGGTATACATCTCATCTCTCTCATATGCTGCTGTGCAGCTTGTGATTAATTGGCTTCACTTTTCACAGTTTTAAAACAGAGGCTTGGTAAACTTTGGGGGAAAGAAATATTACTGAAGAAGTATGAAAAAGACCATATGGCAAAGAAAATGCCTCAGAATTCCTCTATCCATTTTATGTCAATATTGTAATTGACTTGCATAATATATATTAATGTTAACATATTCATTCCACATGCTGGTGAACTGACTCAGAAAACCAAGGCTGAAAGATCAGAGCAGAGAAGGTGTTTTAAGAAGGTCTTTAAGATGTCTTGACTGCAATCCTGACTCTGTCTCTGTGACCTTAAGTACCAAACTCTACTCTGCAATCTCAATTTAACTTTTTCCCTCTATCCACCTACGCAAGAGGCAGCAGGTAATGGAGATTAACTCAGCCACTGCCTTGACTTGTCCTTCAAAACTACATATTCATAGAATCAAAGAATTGTAGAAACATAGAATCATAGAATCTTAGAATGATTTAGATTGGAAGGGATCTTAGATATCATCTACTCCAAGCTCCCTGCCACGGGCAGCCTCTCAGTTAGACTTGGCTGCTAAAAGCTTCATCCAGCGTGGCCTTGAACACACTCTCCCTGGGTAGCCTATTCCAGAGTCCAACCATCCTCACACTCAACATTTTGAAGTACATATCCAGGTACATCTGAGGTTTTTTTCTGTATTAGATTAATTTGCCATTGGAATGTGCTGCCCAGGGAGGTGGTGGAGTCACCATCACTGGAGGCGTTTAAGAGGAGACCGGATGGGGTGCTTGGTATCATAGTATCATAGTATCATAGTATCATTCAGGGAAGGGACCACAAGGATCATCTAGTTCCAACCCCCCTGCCATAGACAGGGACACCCCACATTAGCTCAGGCTGGCCAGGTGCCAGGGTTTAGTTGATTAGATGGTGTTGAATGATAGGTTGGACTCAATGATCTCAAAGATCTTTTCCAACCTGGTTAATTAATTCTAATTCTAATTCTAATTCTAATTCTAATTCTAATTCTAATTCTAATTCTAATTCTAATTCTAATTCTAATTCTAATTCTAATTCTAATTCTCATTCTTTTATTTATTTTTCATATTTCACTCCACCACCTCCCTGGGCAGCACATTCCAATGGCCAATCTCTCTTTCTATGAAGAACTTCTTCCTGACATCCAGCCTAAACCTCCCCAGGCACAGCTTGATACTGTGTCCTCTTGTTCTGGTGCTGGTTGCCTGGGAGAAGAGACCAACTCCCACCCTTCACCTATGTGAATCCAGATGTATCTAAGCACTAGAGGAAAGTGCAAACAGGCAACTTCTTTCACCTCTTTTAGGATAGGATGAATCACCTTTAAAGGTAATCTCTCTTTCTTGCAAGTAGTTTGGATTAGATGCTTAAGGTGAGGTATGATTTATCCCACTTCAATCTTCCTAAGCTTCAGTTCTCCCCACACCTATAAAATGAGCATTATGACATTTCCTTGCACTTCTAGGCTATTATGAAGAGAGTGAAAGTGTTCATCACTAAAATACTGCAAAAACAGTGTGGTAAAAGTACCAGAGACACCTAAGAATGGCGTTGCCTGCCAGCATAAAGGAATCCAAAGTCTTAGTGACTTTAGTCACTGTACTTTGCTCAAGTGAATTTTGCACTCTTAAAATCAGCTTTAATCAGAATACTATCCTGACTGCCATCTGCTTGGGTTCCTGTTAGTCATTCTGAGCCCAACACTTGGCACTAGACTGTTGAGGGGAAAATGAAAGGCATGCTATAAATAAATGCTAGCCAGTATTCAGGCACTTGGAAATCTGATTTGTTACAGTCATGCATGGTGTCTCTACCGGCAGACCTAGTTTTGAGTGCAACAGGTGCCAATCACCCAAGGCCTTACTCCTTTATTACAAATTATAGAGGAGACATGTCAGTCTCGAGTTTCTGCCCTTTGCTTGGAAGGGAGTTAAATAATTTACTTGATTTTTTTTTTTTTTCCCAGCAATTGACAAGAAATAACTGAAACCAGAAGGAACTTCAGGCCAAGACCTCAGCCAAGTCTATCAAAAGGAAGAGATGTGGTGGTGATTTCCAGCAAGATGACAACTTTAGCACAGCAGCCTAGGAATTCAAACTGAGGGGGAAAAAGAATAATCAAGGGTTGTTTTGCTTGTTTGTTTGTTTGAAATAGGAGTCCTGTGGAATTTATTGATGTTCTTTGAGTTTAGGGTGGCTTACATTTGCAGTGCAAAGCTGTCAAATCAGTTTTACCTCTTTTTCTCACTGGGGGATTTCTCTTCTCTCTCAGAGGACCTCATTTAAGACTGCTTTATCTCTCTCATGTGGATTGAAACCCTCTTTTGAACAGCAAGTTGTCAAGGCAGCTGTGTTAGAGAAATATTCAAAGGTAAATGAATGTTAGCTTCTGCCTTGATCAGTGAGGAGCTTGTAAGTCTGATACTTAGTGCTCAGCTTCACTATAGGACAGAATGACATAGGAAAATATCAGCTCTAGGATGGCTGGAGTATTTTCTATGGAACTCTATCCACTGGTTTGTTGGGTGTTTTTTTTTTTCCAGTGAAAGCATGTCATGAAAGTTTTATTCAGTCATGGCAGTTTTATTCAGTCATGGCACAAATTCATGATTTCAAGAGCTGTCACAGAGGCAGGCTTCACAAAACCAAACTGAAACATTTCAAGCCTGTGTTCTGAGGAGAACAGAAATTATGTGTTTTGTTTATTTATCTGCTTTGCATGGGTTTAAAACAAAGCAAAACAAAACAGTAAACCAAACCAAACCAAAAAGTTATCTTTTCCATTTCCTCCTCAACACATGTGCTCTTATCCAGGGCATTTTCAACAGGAAACATCAGGTCAGACCCTTAATGGGAAGGTCATGAGTTCAAGCCTGCAGTGGGCAGTAGTGTCCTCCCTAACTCTAGTCCTGAGGTCTGTGGTGACAGGTTGGACTCGATGATCTTTGAGGTCCCTTCCAACCTTAGGAATACTGAATACTGAATACTGAATACTGAGGTTTAAGTCTTTCCAGAGCACATTGGAAAGTAGAATAGAATAGAATAGAATAGAATAGAATAGAATAGAATAGAATAGAATAGAATAGAATGGAATAGAATAGAATGTACTTGTATACATCATTATTTCAGTTGCTCTAGTTTTGAGATGAGGTTCATTCTATTCTATGAGCTTCATTCCATTCTCATTCTGATACCATTTCTTTAGTCTTCAAGAGTGACTCCAAAGTCCTCCTGTTTTCTCTGGAAATTCATCATGAGGCTTCCTAATGTGCATCTCCCAAGTTATTTCCCTCATAACAATTTAAACAGTCTAAATATCCCCAGGCCTGTGAATCATTCATAATTTGAAAGTCACCATCAACTTCCTATGACTAGGCAAGTAAGTTGAAGACAGTGTGATTATGACTTTAATCCTTCACAGTCAAAGGAAAAGGTCAAAAGCCTGGAAGTGTGCTCACGATTATTATCTTTCAGTTTGCAACAAGGAAGATCCTGCTTTAGAAGAGGAAAACCAATGCCAGAAAACACTGTGTATAAAATGACACTGAAGTATGACATGACATAAATTGTACTTCCTGTTCTGCCCTGTGAGTCACTCCTAACAGCTTGGAGCCATTTAGGAGTGTGTTAAATGCAGTCTCATGCACCTCATACCTCCATTGAGGAGTGTCTTGAATGCGGTCTCATACACCTCACACCTTAATTTGTCCTTCAAATTATCAGAAGAGTGACAGCACTCAAAACACTGGGGGTGATTTATTAGGTGGATTGTCCTTTTTCTATAAACAAGAAGAAAGAAGATGTGACTAAGCTGCAAACTACCTGATGCAGCAGCTGATATTTCCACGTGCATATATTCCCTCATAATAACTTCCTACTTTGTGCCAACACAGCAGCTTGAATAAAGCTACTAGAACTAACTGTGGTCTCCCAGGAACCTTCAGCTTCTCAAGTCAAGGGATTGATATCATTTAAACAGCTTGGTATCCTTATGTAGTCAGTTTGTCCATATCAGTTTGCAGTACAGCATCCTCTCTGGCCTAGCCTCCCTCCAGACTGAGCCCACTAAGATATGCTGTAGCTGGTTGTTGCCTGGATTCATTTTTAGGCTTTGTATCTTTGTGCCATATAAATGCAAAGCAAATTAGTCAAGATGCAGGATGCATGTTCCCAAAAGGAATTCAAGCAAAATGAACTAATGTAAGTTGCCAGTCTCACTGTAGTGCTGCCAACACCAGCCACTCTGCTGGAGAATGAATATCCTGATATATTAAGGTAATGTCAACCTGATGAATATGTGGGCATGGCAATTTTTAGGTGTTTTACCACAGAATCACAGAATGTCAGGGGCTGGAAGGGACTTTGAGAGATCATCCAGTCCAACCCCCCTGACAGAGCAGGATCACCTACACCAGGTCACGCAGGAACTCATCCAGGCAGGTCTTGAATACCTCCAGAGAGGGAGACTCCACAACCCCCCTGGGCAGCCTGCTCCAGTGTTCTGTCATCCTCACAGTGAAATAATTCTTCCTCCTGATTCCATGAAACTTCCTATGCCTCAGCTTCCACCACTGCCCCTTGTGCTGTCATTGGGCATCACCCAGCTGGCTCCAGCCTCTTGGCACTCACCCTGAACATACTTATAAACACGAATGAGAGATGTTCCACTCCCTTCATTATTTTCATGACTCTGCGCTGGACTCTCTCAAGCAGTTCCCTGAGGTCCTTCCTGAACTGAGGGGCCCAGAACTGGACACAATATTCCAGATGTGGCCTAACCAGGGCAGAGTAGAGGGGGAGGAGAGCCTCTCCTGATCTGCTGACCACCCCCTTTCTAATCCACCCCAGAATGGCATTGGCCTTCTTGGGCACAAGAGCACATTGCTAGCTCGTGGTCATCCTTCCATCCAGCAGGACCCCCAGGTCCTTTTCCCCTTCACTGCTCTCCAGCAGCTCAGTCCCCAACCTATACTGGTGCATAGAGTTATTCTTTCCCAGGTGCAAGACTCTACCCTTGCCCTTGTTGAACTTCATTGAGTTTCTCCCTGCCCAGCTCTCCAGCCTGTCTGAGTCTGGCTGAATGGCAGCACAACCCTCCTGTATCTGCCACTCCACCCAGCTTGGTGTCATCAGCAAGCCTTCATTCCTATACTGTGTAAAGATTTTACAGCCCATATGCTTTTCTGCTGCAAACAAGCAGCACTTCTCAGTTCCTCATTCCATTACTAATCCTATTTTTCCTAACTTTTCTGAATTTGTATTGGTTTCTAACACTCCTTTAGTTCACTTAGTATTGATTGCATTTGTTAGTTAGGAAGGATTACAGTGCAAGGTGGCATTTGCTAGTGCTTTCTGACCCTCTTTTGGTATGATGTAGGCTGAGTCACCAAGAGTCAATGACAACCACCAGGAGCATAGATCTTTGACCACAATTCACATGGAAATGGCATAAATTAGAGCAGTGAAATCCACCTCAGCTCCTCAGATAAAATTCAGCCTGCTTTTACCAGCAGACTACTGACTTTGCCGTGACTTTAGCATATTGCTGTTCCCTTCCTTGATACAACTTTTCCTGCCTTAACATACAACACAAAGATGGAAGAAGCAGAAAACAAAACAACAACAACAACAACAATCTGTGTTCAAGACCCCAAAGAGCTTATTTGGTAAATATTGTGTAACCATTTCTAGGAAACATTCTGGACTTCCTGCATTTAGATTTATATCAGGAAGATTATTTCGAGCAGGATGTCTTCTTCTGCATGACAAGACCTTCTGCCCGTGTTGTTACTTCCTCTGCCATTCATGATCATGAGTAACAGCACTGTATTTGTTAGCATATTAGTTGAAATTAATTAGTCTTGCTATGTGCACTGTGGTTTTAACAGAATTCATAAATAGTATGAAAAAAAAAACAACCCTGCAGCTAAGCAGAGCAGTTGGCTACCAAGCAGGCACTCCTCTAGGGTGCAAATCATGAGCACTGTGGAAGACACTTAATGTCCATCAGCTGGCATTAAGGATCCAGTCTTTTTTGAGGTTAGTGACATGGAATCAGGGAACCATAGAAATGCCAGAGCTGGAAGGGACCTCAAGAATTATCTAGTTCTAACCCCCTTGCCAGGGGTGGGGACACCTCAGACTAGATCAGGTTGCTCAACGCCACCTCCAGCCTGGCCTTAAAAACCTCCAGGGAGATACTGGAAGTCCACAGTATAACTCCTTGGAGCCTTCTCTTCTCCAGACTGAACAGCCTCAACTCCCTCAGTCTGTCCTCACAGCAGAGGTGCTCCAGCCCTCTGCTCATCCTCATGGCCCTTCTCTGGACACCTTCCAGCATGTCCAGATCCTTCTTGTAATAGGGTCTCCAGAACTGGATGCAGTGCTCTACGTGGGGTCTCACTAGAGTGGAGTAGAGGGGGAGAATCACCTCCCTGGTCCTGCTGGCTATGCTTCTCTTGATGCAGCCCAGGATGTGATTGGCTTTCTGTGCTTCAAGTGCACACTGGAGGCTCATGTTGAGCTTCTCATCCACCATCAGCTCCAGGTCCTTTTCTTCAGGGTTCCTTTCAAGCTGAAGTTCTTCAAAACTACCAACCTTTCTCCAGAAATGTGCTCTTGTGGCCAAGGAGGCAATCACCATTCTGGGGTGGATTAGAAGGGCTGTGGTCAACAGGTCAAAAGAGGTTCTCTGCCCCCTCTACTCTGCCCTGGGGAGGTTGAATCTGGAATATTGTGCCCAGTTCTGGGCTCCTCAGTTCAAGAAGGACCTCAGGGAACTGCTTGAAAGAGTCCAACACAGAGCCTCAAAAATGATGAAGGGAGTGGAACATCTTTATGAGAAGAGACTGAGGGAGCTGAGGGCTCTTCAGTGTGGAGAAGAGGAGCCTGAGGGGTGACATCATTAATATTTTTAAGTATATAAAGGATGAGTGCCAAGAGGATGAAGCCAGGCTCTGCTGGGGGATGCCCAATGACAGGACAAATGGCAATGGATGGAAGCTGAGGCATAGGAAGTTCCATGGAATCAGGAGGAAGAATTATTTCACTGTGAGGATGACAGAACACTGGAACAGGCTGCCCAGGGGGGTTGTGGAGTCTCCCTCTCTGGAGGTATTCAAGACCTGCCTGGGTGAGTTCCTGTGTGACCTGGTGTAGGTGATCCTGCTCTGGCAGGGGAGTTGGACCAGATGAGCTTTCAAGGTCCCTTCCAGCCCCTGACATTCTGTGATTCCTTTAACAAATATTAGCATTGCAATGAAACTACTACTGGGCTCAGTACTGTATGCTTAGGAGCTTGTCTACAGGTCTCATAACAAATATGGAAAGAAAGAGCCATCCTTGTTTGTGAATGTGTTTTTTGAGTGCACTTGATCTCCAAGATCCCCCTCAAAATGCCTTTGTTCTTGTGTCACTGATTGTGTTGTAAGTTTTATGCTAACACAAGGATGAAGAGTGTTTTGTTTTAGCACAACTAAGAAGGTACATCTGGTTTACACGTGAGAGAAAGAGCTTCTCTCATCAGGAATGTTTTAATCCATACACTAACTGGGCAGGGAGGTTAAGGTATCAAATACTGCCTGAAAATAAGCAATCAGACATGGGAGAAAGACTTTATTAATGCTGTTACCGAGGGAGCACTCTCACACAGCAGAGAAGGTGCAGTGCTTCACGGCATTATTTCTTTATAAGTCTGGCTCTGAATCCCATCGGTGTCTCCTTACCCTTTGACAGGTGTCCAATGTTCTGCATGGAGTTGTATCCTAGAGAAAGGGAACAATAAAGGTCTTTTCATTGCAGTTGTTTCACTTTTGAATGCTTGTTTTCCTTCTCATAAGCAAATGTTTTCCTCTTGTTCTTTCCTAAACTGCCACAGGATAAAATAAAACAAAAAAAAAAAAGCCCCTCTAAGATAAGGGGGAAAAAGAAAGAAAGAAAACAATAAAGCTCTTAAAAGGCTGTTCTGTTGCCGTTCAGACTCCCAACAGCTGCTTCATTCTTCTTCACTGGTTCCAGATTTAATAAAACCATGTAAGTCTTTAAGATAGCAGTAATTAAAAAGTTCCTTCTCACTTTCCCCCCCCCCCCCCCTTTCCCCTGTTTTGCTTTTTATTAATACATTTGGTTTAAGATTTTAATGCCACCGCATCACAGAATGTTAGGACCTCAAAAAGCTCATCCAGTCCAAGCCCTCGGGCAGAGCAGGATCACCTAGAGAAGGTCACACAGGAGCTCGCCCAGGCAGGTTTTGAATGTCTCCAGAGGATATAAAATCATGCTCTCCAGTTTTCCTTTAACTATAGCGCCTGAATTTCATATTTATAATTCCTAACCTATTTTTATTTAATTTTACTTTACTTTAATTCAATTCAATTTAATTTAATTTTTCTTTTATTTCATTTTATTTTATGCACTTTATTTCTATCTTATTTTAATTTTTAACATTTACTTTATTTTATTATTTTATATTATTGACATTTTTGTTTTATTTACTTTATTTGCATCTTATTTTAATTTTTAACATTTATTTTATTTTCTTATTTTATATGATTTGCTTTATTTTTATTTTATTTTGTTTTAGATCTATTTTTTAAGTTTTAACTTTCAATGGTATTTTATTTTTTAATTTTATATTTATTTACTTTATTTGTATTTTATTTTAATAACATAAATTTATTTTATTTTATTGTTTTATTTTATTTACTTTATTTGCATCTTATTTTAATTTTTAACATTTATTTTAGTTTCTTATTTTATATTATTTACTTTATTTTCATTTTATTTTGTTTTAGATTTATTTTTTAAGTTTTAATTTTAAATGTTATTTTATTTTTACTTTTATTAATCTTTTATTTTATATTTATTTTATTTTATTTTTATTTACTTTATTTGTATTTTGTTTTAATATTATAAATGGATTTTATTTTATTATTTTATTCACTTTATTTTTATTTTATTTTATTTTTGTTTTATTGTTTAAATTTTATTTTTCAATGTTATTTTCTTTTTTATTTTATTATTTGGTTTTATTTTATTTACTTCATTTGTATTTTATGTTCATTTAAAACAATTATTTTATTTTATTATATTATTTACTTTATTTATATTTTGTCTTATTTTTTGTTTTATTTTTAAAATTTTATTATTTTATTTTATTTAATTTTAATTTTATTTTATTATTTTATTTTATTTTTATTTTAAAAATTGATTTTATTTTATTTTATTCTTTTATTTTATTTACTTTATTTTTATTTGATTTTATATTAATTTTATTGTTTCAATTATATTTTTCAATGTTATTTTATTTCATTATCATTTTATTTTATTCTATTATTTTTATTTTTATGTACTTTATTTGTATTTTATTTTTATTTTTAAAATAGATTTTATTTTATTCTTTTATTTTATTTACTTTATTTTTATTTGATTTTATATTTGTTTTATTGTTTAAATTTTATTTTTCAATGTTATTTTATTTCATTTTAATTTTATTCTATTATTTTATTTTATTTACTTTTTTTACTTTTATTGTTTAGATTGACTTTATTTTTTATTTTATTTTATTATTCAATTTGATTACTTAATTTCATTAATTTTATTCTTTTATTTCATTTTCAATAGGTTAGCACAAAATGAAGCTTTCCGTGAACAACATCACACAGCTCTTGTCCTGCACACTTGACTCGACTCAAAATAAATCAATAAAATGAGTAAATTATTACTCCAGTGGGAAAAAAATAAACACAAATTGACACTAATGAGACAGAGATAAAAATCTGGTTTGTTCTGATCAAGTCTATCGTTTGGTAAGCAGTGATGGAGAACATTTAGGGAAACATCATTACAACAGTTCTCATATCACAGTATCACACTGCGCAAGAGGTTTGAAGGGACCTCCAGAGACGATTCAGGCCAACTCCCCTGCCAAAGCAGGATCACTCAGGGTAGTCTGTACAGGAATGCATCTAGGTGGGGTGGGAAAGTCTCCAGAGAAGGAGACTCCACAACCTCTCTGTGTCCATTTCTGGGCCCCTCAGTTTAGGAAGGATGTTGACTTGCTGGAACGAGTCCAGAGAAGGGCAACAAAGCTGGGGAGGGGTTTGGAACACAAGCCCTATGAGGAGAGGCTGAGGGAGCTGGGGTTGCTTAGCCTGGAGAAGAAGAGGCTCAGGGGTGACCTTATTGCTCTCTACAACTACCTTAAGAGAGGTTGTAGACAGGCGGAGGTTGGTCTCCTCCCATGCCGCCAGCATCAGAACAAGAGGACACAGTCTCAGGCTGCACCAGGGGAGGTTTAGGCGGGATGCTAGGAAGAAGTTCTGTACAGAGAGAGAGATTGGCCATTGGAATGTGCTGCCCGAGGAGGTGGTGGAGTCACTGTCATTGGAGGTGTTCAGGAGGAGACCTGATGGGGTGCTTGGTGCCATGGTTTAGTTGTTTAGGTGGTGTTGGATGATAGGTTGGATGTGATGATCTCAAAGGTCTCTTCCAACCTGCTCTGCTCTGCTCTGCTCTGCTCTGCTCTGCTCTATTCTATTCTATTCTATTCTATTCTATTCTATTCTATTCTATTCTATTCTATTCTATTCTATTCTATTTTCTCAGGGCAGCCTGTTCCAGGGGTCTGTCACCCTCACTATAAAGATATTTCTCCTCATGAGGTGAAATCTCCTGTGTTCAAGTTTGTACCTGTTGTTTCTTGTCTTATTACTGTGCAGCACCAAAAAGAGCTTCCCCCCTCCACTTGACACTCACCCCTCAGATATTGATAGACATTGATCAGATCCTCTCTCAGTCTACTCTTCTCCAGACTAAATAACTCCAGGGCTCTCAGTCTCTCTTCACAGGGGAGATGCTCAAGTTCCCTAATCATCCTCATGGCTCTCCCTTGGACTCTCCCTGGCAGGTCTCTGTCTCTCTTGAACTGGGGAGTCCAACACTGGACAGAGTGTGTGCTCACCAGGGCGGAGTAGAAGGAGAGAAGACCACCCTACCCAGTGTGTGGTCTACTTTCTTCTTGCTCTCTACAACTACCTGAAGGGAGGTTGTAGCCAGGTGGTGGTTGGTCTCTTTTCCCAGGCAACCAGCACCAGAACAAGAGGACACAGCCTCAAGCTGTGCCAGAGGAGGTTTAGGCTGGATGTTAGGCAGAAATTCTTCCCAGCAAGAGAGATTGGCCATTGGAATGTGCTGCCCAGGGAGGTGGTGGAGTCAACCATCACTGGAGGTGTTTAGGAAGAGCCTGGCTGAGGCACTTGTTGCCATGGTTTAGTTGATTAGATGGTGTTGGGTGTTAGGTTGGACTGGATGACCTCTGAGCTATTTTCCAACCTGGTTAATTCTGTATTCTGTATTGTCATTTATTCAAATCAAATACTTTGTTTCTATCTATAAGACAAACAGATAACTCATTTCCCATAAGGTTTACTACATGAAGATAACAATATGTCATGATTATCTACTGCATGAGGGGAAGTTTAGCCCCAAGGTGAGGAGAAAGTTCTTCCCAGAAAAAGTAATTGGCCATTGGAATGTGCTGCACAGGGAGGTGGTGGAGTCCCCATCCCCGAAGGTGTTCAAAAAAGGCTTGGATGTGGCACTTGAAGCCATGGTGTAGTTATCATGAGGTCTTAGGTACTAGGTAATAGGTTGGACTTGATCTCTGAGGTCTTTTCCATCCTGGTTGATTCTAAGTCACCCTAGACAGCTTTGTATGCCCTTGCATTCTTTAGAGTGTACACTGATCTCAACAAAGTTGCATATTCTGGAACCATTCTTCCTGAAGAGCCCTCTTTTGTTACACTCAAGTTCCCATGACAGAGGGAAAGTATACAGCAATCAATAAAAATTAAATGGCCTAGGCTTACCCGAACAGCTCCTTGGAATGCTTTCCCTGAGTTCTTTGTGGAAGGAAAGGGTAGGATTGGGAGAGAATTTCAAAATCCATTCTGTTGTTTGTTTTACCATTTCAAACCCCTGCTCCTTAAGAGTCTGTCTTTCAGATTTTCCCCTTTTTAGACACTGGTGTATACCCCACAGCAAATTAAGATGCTAATTGCACTCTGAAATGAGTTATGTAAGTTTTCGTGGTGCTGTTTCCTTCCATTCCAAGACACCTGAATGCACTTAAGCCACCTTCTTTTCCTCTCTCCTGAAGTGGGCTATGTTCATGTGTCACAGTTTCCTGTGTACTGAGGTCCTTCAAGCATGAACTGATCAGCAAAATTAGATCTATTTTGCCTATGAACCTTGTAAGCTTTAAAGACTTGTTTACTTCTCTAGCAATCAATTAATTAATCTCCTAATTACAACAATAGCGATGCTCTAGTATATTATCTGGAGGCCAAAGAAGCCTTTTGGCAGTATTCTATCATCACCCTCCTACTGCTTAATCTTTAGTAGCATTTATAATATCACCTCTCATCAGATAGAGTTCCAATAGTAATTTATCTTTATTCTTCCCCTTTGTGCTTTGTTGGTAACCAGTAGAAATGTGAGAGAGAAGGTTACTGAAGGAAATCTGTGCTGCCTCAGAGGATGCATTCTCGACAGGCTAAATTATTCCCAAACAAATACACAACATTAAGATGACATTGAACAAGAACTTTAGGCAGTTGTAATGAAATTTTAAGGGGAAATTAATAGTCTGAAATCTCTCTTTATTTTTTAATGAAGTTTCACAGGCTACTCATCTTATTTATCCAACCTTTGCAGTGCAGATTTGACATCTCCAACACTTGCTTTAGTGGTAGATTTTTTCTTTATGAATAGAACATATTTCATGTGTATGACTTATGCCCCCAGAGAAGGGCAACAAAGCTGGGGAGGGGTCTGGAGCACAGCCCTATGAGGAGAGGCTGAGGGAGCTGGGGTTGCTTAGCCTGGAGAAGAGAAGGCTCAGGGGAGACCTTATTGCTCCCTAATACTACCTGAAGGGTGGTTGCAGCCAGGTGGGGGCTGGTTCTTCTCCCAGGCAACCAGCAACAGAACAAGAAGACACAGTTTCAAGGTGTGCCAGGGGAGGTTTAGGCTGGATGCTAGGAAGAAATTCTTCCCAGAAAGAGAGATTGGCCATTGGAATGTGCTGCCCAGGGAGGTGGTGGAGTCACCATCATTAGAGGTGTTAAAGAGGAGACTGGATGGGGTGCTTGGTGCCATGGTTTAGTTGATTAGATGGTGTTGGATGATAGGTTGGACTCGATGATCTCAAAGGTCTCTCCTCTCCTCTCCTCTCCTCCCCTCTCCTCTCCTCTCCTCTCCTCTCCTCTCCTCTCCTCTCCTCTCCTCTCCTCTCCTCTCCTCTCCTCTCCTCTCCTCTCCTCTCCTCTCCTCTCCTCTCCTCTCCTCTCCTCTCCTCTCCTCTCCTCTCCTCTCCTCTCCTCTCCTCTCCTCTCCTCTCCTCTCCTCTCCTCGAGTCTCCTCTCCTCGAGTCTCCTCTCCTCTCCTCGAGTCTCCTCTCCTCTCCTCTCCTCGAGTCTCCTCTCCTCGAGTCTCCTCTCCTCGAGTCTCCTCTCCTCTCCTCTCCTCGAGTCTCCTCTCCTCGAGTCTCCTCTCCTCGAGTCTCCTCTCCTCGAGTCTCCTCTCCTCTCCTCGAGTCTCCTCTCCTCGAGTCTCCTCTCCTCTCCTCTAGTCTCCTCTCCTCTCCTCGAGTCTCCTCTCCTCTCCTCTCCTCGAGTCTCCTCTCCTCTCCTCGAGTCTCCTCTCCTCGAGTCTCCTCTCCTCGAGTCTCCTCTCCTCGAGTCTCCTCTCCTCTCCTCGAGTCTCCTCGAGTCTCCTCTCCTCTCCTCTCCTCTCCTCGAGTCTCCTCTCCTCTCCTCGAGTCTCCTCTCCTCTCCTCTCCTCGAGTCTCCTCTCCTCTCCTCTCCTCTCCTCTTCCTTTTTTATATATAGCTAAAGTAAAAGTAAGTGAGAAATACATTGATATTCTGTCAGTGATTAGAAGATATCCCTTTTTCAAAGTGCAGTTCTGTTTGGACAGGTTACAGATCTTCACCCTGCACAGTCACAAAGCTGAAAGAGATGCACGGATGGGAAACGCTTAATTGTGTTAATTTATTCATCACCTAGAGCATCATTTAATTACTATATAGGAAGAAAAAAATAGTTTTTTTGAGTGAGAATCTGATTAATTCAGTGAACAACAGCTGCAGAAAATGATTTTCTGTCCTTGAACTTTCAGTCAGTTCTCAGACACATTTAGGGCTGCATTGCTGGACTGTTTGGAATAACATGAAGAGGACAAGGGCTTCAGATTTGTCTTCACTCTTTCCACTTCTGAGTTTCAGGGAAAATGCAGTCAATCTGTTTCAGTAAACCCAGTAAAATTAGGAAAGACTGGGGCCCAGAAGATCTTCTACACTAAAACCATTTTCTTTTGTCCTCTCAGCCACCCAAATCATAGAATGTTAGGGGTTGGAAGGGGTGTCTGAAGGTCATCAAGTCCAACCCAAATGCTGCATGCTTAAAACAAAAGCAAAGCTGTCTTGGACATCACTTGGGACTGTAAAGTCTGAAAAATCAACTCTATTTCTGAAAAAAGAATCTTTGCCCTTTTTAATAGAAATAAAACTCTTGGTACCCTTTCATGGCTGGCAGGGACAAGCAAGATGTGATTGAACCTTACATACTCTTTGCAGTTAACAAAAAGTCAAGCACAGAAGGGTGGCAAATAGCTATTTCATATCCCAACCCACTTGACTGCTTGATCATTTTCATCCAAACCTGGCAATTAGTCATGTAGGAATTAGTTCATCAATAAAATTCTGTATTACAGAATGACAGCTTAACACTTCTGATGTTGGTAGCTGCCCTGGGTAACTGTCAGGTTTCAGTCTTTAGAGCAGCCCTCTCGGATATAAATTCCTCATAGTGGCTAAATCTTGGGGGGGGGATTTTGATTCCTCTTGTTTAAAAGGTGACTGTCATCTCAGAGGCTTTGAAGTTTAAACCTTATTCTGGCTGTATGGACAATTTCACATTGTACTGAGAAACATTTCTCAAGGGGAAATTAGAGAAGCATGAACTTCTCTAGATATGACAGTCTGTCCCTGATAAGCATTCAAAATGTAGACATTTGTCTGGACCTCACTCTGGGCTTTAAATCTTCTAAGCATGTCTTAAAATGCTTCCATATTTGATGGATGTACCAAGGTGGACATACTTGGACATTATGAGCCAGCAGTGTGCCCAGGTGGCCAAGAAAGCCAATGGAATCCTGGCCTGTATCAGAAGTGCTGTGTCCAGCAGGAGTAGGGAGGTGATTGTCCCCAGGGACTCAGCTCTGCTGAGGCCACACCTTGAGTATTGAGTCCAGTTTGGGGCACCTCAATACAAGACAGATGTGAAGGTGCTGGAGCCAGTGCAGAGCAGGGCAAGGAAGCTGGGAAGGGCCTGGAGAATAAATCTGATGAAGAGAGACTGAAAGAGCTGGGGATGGTTAGTTTGGAAAAGAGGAAGCTGAGGGGAGACCTCCTTGCTTTTTATAACTACCTGAAAGGACATTGTGGAGAGGCTGCTGCTGGTCTCTTCTCACAGGTAATCAGTGATAGAACAAGAGGGAATGGCCTCAAGCTGTGGCTGGGTAGGTTTAGACTGGACATTAGGAAACATTTTTTCATGGCAAGAGTGGTTAGGGATTGGAATGTGCTGCCCAGGGAGGTGGTTGAGTCCTGAAGCCTGGATGTGTTTCAAGGTGGTTTGGATGTGATGCATAAGGATATGGTTTACAGGTAAACCTTGTAGAGTAGGGTAGTGGGCTGGACTTGATGATCCTGAGGGTCTTTTCTGACCTGAATGTTTCTGTGATTCTGTGATGATTTTTTTTTGGTACTTTGGTATTAGCTCCACATTTCTGGATGTAACTGGGAGATTGGAAGATCCCCAAAAGATTCAACCAGGGAAGTCATTCAGTAAAGTTTTCTTCTGGAAGACCATTTTTGTTTCAAGACTGGGACTGGATTCTATAGGCGATTAAAGAAAGATTTTAGTTGAAAGAAAAAACATGCTTGCACATTTTACTGTGTCCCCACTTTATGGTGCTGCTCCTGAGGGAGACAGTAAAAAAAAACCCAACTAGAATGCCTCTTGTCTTCCTGCAATGGTAGATATAAACCAGAAATTGGTTTAGCAATTCTTCCAGGAAATGTAGTCCCTTGGTGTGTTCAACCCTTCCCATCCTGGCCAAGCTTACAAATAGTTAAAAAATGCCTTTGAAGTGTTCTACTTTCTGCCCCAGCCAAAACAGGAAGTGAAAAGTGTTTTCCTCTGTATTCAGTGTTAGCAACAAATGGGCTTTCCATGAAGAATACCCCAAATACTAAATCAGCTGTTATGCAGGTGCCCAATGCTGTGAAGGAATTCTCTTCTCCAGGAGCTGACAGCCCTCCGTTGGTTCCCTATGACATTTTAATTCCAGAAGTTTACTGCTGTGTAAATTCTGGGTCCCTACTCAACTGCTTTATCTGAGGTGAGATGATTAGCAAAGTGTTAACTCATCCTCCTTATGTGTGTGGAGAGAGGCTTGGCAGTGGTCCTGTGGGTAGGCACCACACACACAACACTTTGCTTCATGATAGAGTGAACATTTTCCACTCAGCATTTTTCATTTATCTCTACATTTCTGTGCCTCTTCTTTTTCATCTACTAGCTTGGTCCAAAGGGCTGATGCAAATAAATCATAGAATCATAGAAATGTCAGGGTTGGAAGGGACTTCAAGGATCCTCTAGTTCCAAACCCCCCTGCCATGGGCAGGGACACCTTACACTACAGCAGATTGCTCACAGCCACATCCAGCCTGGCTGCAAAAACCTCCAGGGATGAGGCTTCCACCACCTCCCTGGGCAATCTCTTCCACTATCTCACCATCCTCATGGGGAAGAACTTGTTCCTAACATCCAATCTGAATCGACCTATTTCTAGTTTTGCTCCATTCCCCCCAGTACTATCACTCCCTGACACCCTAAAAATGTCCCTCCCCAGCTTTCTTGTAGCCCCCTTCAGATACTGGAAGGCCACAATTAGGTCTCCTTCCATTACTTAGTTCTGATACAAGGTCCCCTAATCTAGGAGACTTTTGTTAGCAGCTTTCTGTTTGCTGTAGTCCAAACTTCCCTCTGTCACAGTCCCACTTAACACACTAGCAAGTGTTTGGATTCCATGCCATATCTCTTCCTTATGACAGATAAACCAGCATATGGCATGATGAGGTTGCCTGAAGATAAATTTCTGGTGCCATTTGAAACTCTCTAGGACACCAGAGGTAACTGTGGGCAACTGGCAGCCTGGACACAGAACCTATTGGAGGCCTTTGCACCTCTGAAGTGGTGTCTGGAGTCTGGATAGGACATCCCCAGGAGCCTTTGTGGAGCAGTGATTTGATCCACTCTCACAGAAGGATTTTCTCTGACACTTGGGTTTGGCAAGGCACTATTAACAATTTCACTGTGAGTCCTTCAGTGACATTCCAACATGCCTAACTATTGCTGACTGGCAGGGATAGGGACAGTCAGGTTATACCATTTCATGTCTGTGAAATTTTTCTGCTTGCAGAAATCCACTGCCACATTTTTGGGTTGGTTTTTTGTGGTTTTTTTTTTGCTGTTTGATATTTATTAAATTTAAGAACTTCTACCTACAATTATATTTATGCACATGAAGCCTATAAAATCAATAGCTGCTTGTGTATGCACCCAGATGCTTTATTAATTTAGCCTTCATTATGCCTTAATATTCCCAGACAGTATCCAGGGAATCTGGAATAAAGATAGATTTATTCAGTTACCCAGGGCAATGCTGCAGGTATGGGCTGTGAGATTACCATTACTTGCTTTGATCTCTCCTGATTTTATGTGGTCCAAAGGATTTATACCCCCACACCTTCCAAGACTGTCTCCAAATATACTTTAAATATGATCAATCCACACACACAGTATCATAAAAATTCCCAGGGAGTTGGGATGAGAGTTGTGTTTCTTCCAGGGCTAACACAAGAACAATCTTCTTACAACAACTTTCAGAGTTAGAAGACTGTGGAGGCAATAATCTTTAGAGGAGACATGACATGGTGTGTATATAAAATCATAGAACTGTTAGGGTTGGAAGAGACCTCAAGGATCATCTAGTTGCAACTCCCCTGACACAAGCAGGGACACCTCACACTACAGCAGGTTGCTCACAGCCACATCCAGCCTGGCTGCAAAAACCTCCAGGCATGAGGCTTCCACCCCCTCCCTGGGCAACCTGTGCCAGTGTCTCACCACCCTCATGGGGAAGAACTTCTTCCTAACATCCAGTCTGAATCTATCCACTTCTACTTTTTTTCTTCTTCACAGAGAGAGTTGTTGGCCATTGTAATGTGCTGCCCAGGGAGGTGGTAGAGTCACCATCCCTGGAGGTGTTCAAGAGGGGATTGGACGTGGCAGTTGGTGCCATGGTTGAGTGGTCATCAGGTGTTGGGAGACAGGATGGACTTGATGAGCTTTGAGGTCTTTTCCAACCTAATTGATTCTGTGATGCTGTGAGCAGGTGAAAGTTGATTCCACTTGGTAGGCAAATTGAAGTACAAAAGAATAAAATGCAATTATGTGTTGGAATATTGAAATCCTCAGAAATTATATTTTCCATTTCCAGAGTCACCCTGCTTATATTTTCATCCTGTAATCAGCCTCAGGATTTTGAGTTGACAGAGAAATTTCCTTTTTTAGCCTGCAGCCAGGCGCTTTCTTGGTTTCTTTCATCTGGCTCTGTTATTTATCCCCTTTTGCTCCTATCTTTTATTCTCTTATGCATGCTCACACTTTCTGCTCCCCTGCCTTGCATTTCTTTTTCTCAGTTCTTATCCCAGTAGATTCCTTTTCAAAATACAGGCATAGCTCTGAGAAAATGACTTGGGAAGTAGGATCCCTGGGGAGAAGGCTTCAGGAAATGAAATAGCTCAGCTTAAACATAACAATGAGTTGGTCACAAGACTGGGGTGAAGGCAGTTGAGTGTGCTGGGTTTGGCATGTTTGTTTCTTGAATAGTGATTCTAATTTCTCTGTACTAAATAATCATGCTTTAAGCATGAATAGAAGTAAAAGGAATTGTATTTATTTTTTCTTAATAGAGAAATGGCAGAAAGGTATTTGAACTTTGGGTCAATTAAATTTTTTATTCCCCTCAATGATACACATCTATTTACTGACTGTTTTGGTTAAATTGGCAGCCCAGAAAGCCAATTTTGCAGCCCAGAATGCCAATCACATCCTGGGCTACAGCAAGAGAAGCACAGCCAGCAGGTGGAGGGAGGTGATTCTTCCCCTCTGCTCCGCTCTGCTGAGACCCCACCTGGAGGACTGTGTCCAGTTCTGGAGCCCCTAGTACAGGAAGGATCTGGAGGTGCTGGAATGTGTCCAGAGAAGGGTCACAAGGATAAGCAGAGGGCTGGAGCTGCTCTGCCATGAGGACAGACTGAGGGAGTTTGGGCTGTTCAGTCTGGAGAAGAGAAGGCTCTGAGGAGACCTAATTGTGGCTTTCCAGTATCTTAAAGGGGATACAAGAAAGCTGGGGAGGGACTTTTGAGGGTGTCAGGGAGTGATAGGACAGGAGGAAGTGGAGCAAAACTAGAAGTGGATAGATTCAGACTGGATGTTAGGAAGAAGTTCTTCCCCACGAGGGTGGTGAGAGCCTGGCACAGGTTGCCCAGGGAGGTGGTGGAAGCCTCATCCCTGGAGGTTTTTGCAGCCAGGCTGGATGTGGCTGTGAGCAACCTGCTGTAGTGTGAGGTGTCCCTGCCCATGGCAGGAGAGCTGAAACTAGATGATGCTTGAGGTCCCTTCCAACCCTGACAGTTCTGTGATTCTATGAAATTTCAACAAATTTTCCATCACAGTATCTAGGGCATTAAAGCAGCATACATTATCAGAAAGATTACTGGTGACAGCCAGGCTGGTTGGTGATAGCTGAGGCAAAACAAGTTTTGCTAGCTGGAAAAATTGTTACTGAAGGGCTCACAGTGGTGAGATGGCAAAATCAAACACAGATTGTGCCTTTAGCTGTTGGCATTGTGATTTGCCTGCCTGTGAAATGCACATGCAGGACTTGATGGCTCTTTTTCATTGCACCCTTTTTTCCTCACTCTGTGTATAAAAGACAAATGGTGTTTTGGTTTCCCTGCACCACAACAAATATTTGTCAGGTGCTGCTTCCCTCCCTTTTAGTCTTTGCTTTGTGTATGAGATGATCTAAATGGAACCATGTCATGATTTTGTACAAAATGTACAAGCCCATCTATTCTAGTTGTTAATAGCTGCTAAGATGTGAAAGAAATGTTAGTTAACTTCTTTCCAAGCCACCTGTAAAAGCAGCAAATCCAATCCACAATTTGTTCTCCAGAATCTAAAGCACAATTTGCTTCCTCAAATCTAGCAGATACAACTGGGCTTTACATATCAGATCCTGGGCTGAATCAGGAGAAGTGTGGCTAGCAGGTCGAGGGAGGTGATCCTCCCCCTCTGCTCAGCTCTGCTGAGACCCCACCTGGAGTACTGTGTCCAGTTCTGGAGCCCCTATTACAAGAGGGATGTGGAGGTGCTGGAAGGTGTCCAGAGAAGGGCCACAAGGATGATCAGAGGGCTGGAGCACCTCTCCTATGAGGACAGACTGAAGGAGTTGGGGCTGTTCAGTCTGGAGAAGAGAAGGCTCCGAGGTGACCTAATTGTCACCTTCCAGTATCTGAAGGGGGCCTACAGGAAGGCTGGGGAAGGACTTCTCAGGATCTCAGGTAGTGATAGGACTAGGGGGAATGGAATGAAGCTGGAGGTGGGGAGATTCAGGCTAGATGTGAGGAGGAGGTTCTTCCCCATGAGAGTGGTGAGACCCTGGAATATGTTGTCCAGGGAGGTGGTCAAGGCCCCGTCCCTGGGGGTGTTTAAGAGCAGGCTGGATGAGGCTCTGTCCAGCCTGATCTAGTGTGGGGTGTCCCTGCCCATAGCAGGGGGGTTGGAACTAGATGATCCTTGTGGTCCCTTCCAACCCTGAATGAAACTATGAAACTATGAAACTATGAAACTATATTATATACTGCTTTATATGAATGCAGAATAATTGAGTTTAAGACCCATTAACAGCCAAACTCTGTGGTATAACATCAGAGACTTGGGTAGAACTACAGAGGCTATAAATTAGGCAAGAATCTGACTTTTAGTGCCTTCATATCATAGCCTATCAGGACAGCGTGGAAACAAGAGCTCTTTCCATTAGCATAGTAATGAAACATTTGTTCCAAAGATAGTGAATGCAATCAACACACTAATTAGATTTTATGCATAATACTTGATGGTCAACATTACTCAACAGAGATAGGAAAAGCTTCCTTTTAACGCATGCCAATATTATTGTTTATATTGGACATGGAAAAAGAACAAGAAGATAATATAAGCTATTGTGAGGGGAGAGGAGGACTTCTGAGAATGGAACCATGCACATCTCACCTTTTCACTGGCATTATGCAGAGCTACAAAGGAAAAAGTAAAACTAATATAGAGGAGAAAGTAATTCTCAACACAGCACGTTATTCTTCATTCAGAAAAGGTCAGGCACGTGATTAGAGAGATAGAACATACATATGCATCAGCTGTGATATACATGCATTTAGGTAAGGATCTGAATATGTGGTATCTAATCTTAAATGCATACATAGTTTTGCTGTTAGATTTTTTCATGCAGTGGAAAAACCTGAATCCCAGGGACTCTTGTTTCCCATGCTCTAACAGCATCTTTTCATGGCTTCTGGCATGTGTGCTGAAAGTCAGTTGCCTTGAGATACGGCCATGAGGCTGGTGTGACTTTTGTTCAGACTGTCACAGAATCATGGAGTGTTAGGGGCTTGAAGGGGCCTTGAAAGCTCATCCAGTCTAACTCCCCTGCCACAGCAGGATCACCTAGACCAGGTCACACAGGAATGCATCCAGGCAGGCTTTGAATATCTCCAGAGAGGGAGACTCCACAACCCCCCTGGGCAGCCTGTTCCAGTTTTCCATCACCTTCACAGTGAAAAAATGTTTCCTCATCTTTCCATGGAACTTGCTGTGCCTCAGCTTCCACCCATTGTCCCTTGTGCTGTCATTGGGCATCCCCCAGCAGAGCCTGGCTCCATCCTCTTGGCACTCACCCTGCACATACTTATAAACATGAATGAGGTCACCTCTCAGTCTCCTCCTCTCCATTCTCAAGAGCACTCAGCTCCCTCAGTCCCTCCTCATATGAAAGATGTTCCACTCCTATAACAATCATCTTCGTAGCTCTGTACTGGACTCTATCAAGCAGGTCTCTGAGATCCTCTTGACCTGAGTGGCCCAGAACTGGACACAATATTCCAGATGCAGACTCAGCAGGGCAGGGTAGAGGGAGAGGAGAACCTCTCTCAACCTACTACATCTACCCCTTCTAATACACCCCAAGAGTCAAATAGCAAAGAATATTAATCCTTTTACACAGCTATACAAATCAATATAAAAATTGCTTTGGTTTTAATGTAAAGTGCAAATATTTAGAGAGAAATCTTTTGCATTTCTTTGTAAGGAAATTCAATTTCATAAACTACCTACACAAAGACTCAATTACAGGCACAAATTTTCCTCCCTGCCTGCACAATCATTGCATAATTTTGGACTGGTTTGAAGGATTTTCAGAGAAAACTACATTATTCTTTTTTTAACCATAATAAAATTAATAAGGAGCTCAGCTAAAATTTATGTATGGGAATTCACTTTACTTGATGCAGAGTGATAAAAAAAATAGAGGGAAGGGAAGGGAAGGGAAGGGAAGGGAAGGGAAGGGAAGGGAAGGGAAGGGAAGGGAAGGGAAGGGAAGGGAAGGGAAGGGAAGGGAAGGGAAGGGAAGGGAAGGGAAGGGAAGGGAAGGGAAGGGAAGGGAAGGGAAGGGAAGGGAAGGGAAGGGAAGGGAAGGGAAGGGAAGGGAAGGGAAGGGAAGGGAAGGGAAGGGAAGGGAAGGGAAGGGAAGGGAAGGGAAGGGAAGGGAAGGGAAGGGAAGGGAAGGGAAGGGGAGGGGAGGGGAGGGGAGGGGAGGGGAGGGGAGGGGAGGGGAGGGGAGGGGAGGGGAGGGGAGGGGAGGGGAGGGGAGGGGAGGGGAGGGGAGGGGAGGGGAGGGGAGGGGAGGGGAGGGAGGAGACGAGACCAGGTTGGAAGGGACCTTCTAGATCATCACATCCAACCTATCATCCAACACCCCCTAAACAACTAAACCATGCAACCAAGCACCCCATCCAGTCTCCTCCTAAACACCTCCAATGATGGTGACTCCACCTCCCTGGGCAGCACATTCCAATGGGCACTCACTCTCTCTATGAAGAATTTCTTCCTAACATCCAGCCTAAACCTCCCCTGGCACAGCATGAGACTGTGTCCTCTTGTTCTGGTGCTGGTTGCCTGGGAGAAGAGACCACCTAGCTACAACCTCCATTCAGGTAGTTGTAGAGAGCAAGAAGGTCTCCCTTGAGCCTCCTCTTCTCCAGGCTAAGCAACCCCAGCTCCCTCAGTCTTTCCTCACAGGGCTGTGTTCCAAACTCCTCCCCAACTTTGTTGCCCTTCTTTGGACTCGTTCCAGCAATTCAACATCCTTCCTACACTGAGGGGCCCAGAACTGGACACAGGACTCAAGGTGTTGCCTAACCAGTGCAGTGTACAGGGGCAGAATGACCTCCCTGCTCCTTTCATATGAGGTAGACAAGAAAGGTTGAAAAAGAAGGATTCTTCTACCAGTAAAATTTTCTCTGACTATGCAGCTGTAGGGGGTAAAAAAAAGGCAATTGGCATTTACTCACTCTCATATAGAGACAAAATGGCTACTTTCATATCTCTTCTGCACACTATTTAAACTGTAAGTGGAAATAGCTTTTGACAAATTGCAAGTAACTCAGCAAATATATTAGTAGTAATTTATATGAATCATGTATAATATAATTTATGCCAAGATTGCTGAAATTTTATCAGATCATCACTCTCTGAAAGTACAGAATAATATATTGACCTCCTCAAGTAAAAAACTTTTGATACAGCTTATCTGGCACTTTACTTTCTCATTATAAAATAAGCAGCTGCATTAATAGATTCATAATGTATTGCTCCTCTACTTTATTCAGCTCTTGAATAAAACTGTTTCCAAACCACAACCTCAGATGTAAACAGTCTCACACTGTTCATAATTCTGCTGTGCAAACAGAGTGCCACCTATTTATATAGATAAAAAAACAACAAACACCCAAGTGCTGTACCTTCAGTCTGCTCCTTAATTATAGAATCACAGAATGGTTAGGGTTGGAAGGGACCTCAAGGATCAGCCAGTTCCAACCCCTCTGACAGGGGCAGGGACACCTCACACTACAGCAGGTTGCTCACAGCCACATCCAGCCTGGCCTTAAAAACCTTCAGGGATGAGGCTTCCACCACCTCCCTGGGCAGCCTGTGCCAGTCTCTCACCGCCCTCATGGGGAAAAACTTCTTCCTAATATCGAATCTGAATCTATCCATTTCTACTTTTTTTTTCCATTCCCCTTAGTCCTATCCCTCCCTGACACCCTAAAAATTCCCTCCCCAGCTTTCTTGTATCCCCCTTCAGATACTGGAAGGCCACAATGAGGTCTCCTCAGAGACTTTAATGAAGGTGAATTGACTGAGTTAAATAAATAGTTTTTCTCTTTGTGTGTGCTGTTTGAGAGTGACAAACAGGTTGCCCAGGGAGGTGGTGGAAGCCTCATCCCTAGAGGTTTTTAAGGCCATGCTGATTGTGTGAACAACCTGATCTAGCGTGGGGTGTCCCTGCCCATGGCAATGGGGTTGGAACTGGATGATCCTTGAGGTCCCTTCCAACTCTACCAATTCTATGATTCCACAGCAGAGTAAATAACTCCACATGGAAAAGAATAAAAACCCAACCCCAAACTCTACAGAAAAACTGCATTATATATGTGATATTCTATTTAATCTATTATTTAACAGCTGGTGGGATGTTTGAAAGTTGGGGATTTTTTATTCCAAACTCAGATACAATCCAAATATTTATGGGGGGGGAGGGGGGCATAAATAGTTCATGGTTTTCTACCTTATCTACGTACATGTAAAATGAATTCTGCCCCCACTCCTTTCTAAACAGGGTGTATTAAGCTTGGCATTTCATAGTTTTTATCATTGGGGAAATAGTGCATGATCATTCCTATTCATTCTGACCACAACTTCTACGATTCCAGAGATCCCCCACCTGGAGTACTGTGTCCAGTTCTGGAGCCCCTATTACAAGAGGGATGTGGAGGTGCTGGAAGGTGTCCAGAGAAGGGCCACAAGGATGATCAGAGGGCTGGAGCACCTCTCCTATGAGGACAGACTGAAGGAGTTGGGGCTGTTCAGACTGCAGAAGAGAAGACTCTGAGGTGACCTAATTGTGGCCTTCCAGTATCTGAAGGGGGCTACAGGAAGGCTGGGGAAGGACTTCTCAGGATCTCAGGTAGTGATAGGACTAGGGGGGATGGAATGAAGCTGGAGGTGGGGAGATTCAGGCTGGATGTGAGGAGGAGGTTCTTCCCCATGAGAGTGGTGAAACCCTGGAATGTGTTGTCCAGGGAGGTGGTTGAGGCCCCATCCCTGGGGGTGTTTAAGAGCAGGCTGGATGAGGCTCTGTCCAGCCTGATGTAGTGTGGGGTGTCCCTGCCCATGGCAGGGGGGTTGGAACTAGATGATCCTTGTGGTCCCTTCCAACCCTGAATGAAACTATGAAACTATTAACTATATTCACTCATTTACTCCTTTGCAAAACTGAAGACTACCAAACAGCTTCAATCTCCTCTTGCTCAGAAGGCACTCCACAGTTCTGGCAATCTTTATTACAACACACAGGCTGTAACTGATGACTTCTCCCTTCTGCCCAGAGCTCAGGTGAGGACTGCTGCTTTTATACCCAGTGGGCAAGCAAAGACATCATCTTCACTGCAATCAAAAAGCTTGTCCTTGATAACAGAGTCACCTGTTACTATGACTTGGAGGTTGTAGCCAGGAGGGGGTTGGTCTCTTGTCCCAGGAGAGCAGCACCAGAACAAGAGGACGCACTGTCGAGCTGCACCAGGGGAGGTTTGGGCTTTAGGTGAGGAGAGGAGGAGTTGTTGGCCATTGGAATGGGCTGTCCGGGGAGGTGGTGGAGTCACCATCCCTGGAGGTGTTCAAGAGGGGATTGGACGTGGCACTTGGTGCCATGGGTTAGACATGAGCTCTGTGGTGACAGGTTGGACTTGATGATCTTTGAGGTCTCTTCCAACCTTGGTGGTTCTGTGAATCTGTGTGACTTGTTTATTAGGAAGGTTCCTGTCTGCAATGGCACTGGTATGTATAAGGTCATGATTTAGGATGCAGAAGTCCAATGGCACTGCTTCCACATTTTGTTTTTCCTCACAGAGTCTGTTTACCTGCAGATAAGATTGCCTCATGATTTGTTTCTGCAGCTTGCACGATATCTTGATCATTTTGATTTTGCCCAAGTTACTCCATCTGTTGTTAACAGACAAATATGTAAATAAATAACAAGGCTTTTATTACCAGTACAGATGATTCTATTTTATTATTTAATTTAATTTAATTTAATTTAATTTTATTATGTTATTTTACATTATGTCATTTTAGTTTATGTTATGTTATGTTGCTATTTTATTTATGTCAGTTAGTTTAGTTTATGTTATGTTATTTTATTCTATGTAATTTTATTTTAGTTTAGGTTATGTTATTTTATGTTATGTTAGTTTAGTTAAGGTTACTTTACTTTAGTCTCACCTGGCCACAACAACCCCATGCAGCACACCAGGATGGCGACAGAGTGGCCAGAGACCAACCAGACAGAAAGGGACCTGGGGGCACTGGTTGACAGCAGCTGAACATGAGCCAACAGTGTGCCCAGGTGGCCAAGAAGGCCAATGGCATCCTGGCCTGCATCAGGAACAGCGTGGCCAGCAGGAGCAGGGAAGTCATTCTGTCCTGTACTCAGCATTGGTTAGGCCATACCTTGAGTCCTGTGTCCAGTTCTGGGCTCCTCAGTTTAGGAAAGATGTTGAGATGCTGGAAGGTGTCCAAAGAAGGGCAACAAAGCTGGGGAGGGGTCTGGAGCACAGCCCTGTGAGGAGAGGCTGAGGGAGCTTGGTTTATTTAGCCTGGAGATGAGGAGGCTCAGGGGAGAGCATATTGGTGTCTACAACTACCTGAAGGGAGGTTGTAGCCAGGTGGGGGTTAGTCTCTTCTCCTGGGCAACCTGTGACAAGAACAAGAGGATACAGTCTCATTTAGGAAGGATGTTAGGAAGAAGTTCTTCTCAGAAAGAGAGATTGGCCATTGGGATGTGCTGCCCAGGGAGGTGGTGGAGTCAACATCACTGGAGGTGTTTAGGAAGAGACTGGATGGGGTGCTTGGTGCCATGGTTTAATTGATTAGATGGTGTTAGATGATAGGTTGGACTTGATGATCTTTGAGGTCTTTTCCAACCTGGTCTATTCTATTCTATTCTATTCTATTCTATTCTATTCTATTCTATTCTATTCTATTCTATTCTATTCTATTCTATTCTATTCTATTCTATTCTATTCTATTCTATTCCATTCCATTCCATTCCATTCCATTCCATTCCATTCCATTCCATTCCCTCACCCCACAGTAGTGGCTGAACTAATACATTAAAAACCTGAGCTCTCAGGTAGAAGATTGTTTATTTTACTTCAAAATGTAGTCACTTTATAAAACAAAACCATAAGAACACAATGATTTATGCTGAGACTGTGATTCCTCAAAACAGAAAAACAAGGTTTCACAGCTCCAGTAAAATTCAAACCAGTAACTTCTACCTCTCTTTCCTCAAAGCTGAGCTCTTCTGCGGCATCTTTAGTGACTAGACCAGTGCTGTATTTTGTAGAAATAAAATCACCTTCCATCTGGGTCAGGTTTATGTCACTCTGGATCAAAGCCATGCTTTAAGGTGGCAGAGAGCACTGAAACAGTTCTCACAGTGTGTCCTGCCAGTATCTCTAAAACAATTTCTACCAACTTCAGCACTTCAGAAAAGCAGCTGACATTTAGTTTGGCTGAAGAAACTGAGGTGTTCCTAAATGGACTTCAGTGCTCCTTCTGTAATATAGCAATTAGCTAGAAGCAAGTGAAGCTAACTAATCACTTGACTGTGGCTGAAATTTGAACTGTAGGCTAAAACATGTCAGGAACAGACCTTTCTCTTATGTTTGGTGGTGTCACAAATGTCACTTAAGACTTTCAATAAAATTGCACCTTTGCTTTTAAGATCTGGACTGAATGTTGGGCACTGAATATTGGGCCCTATTGTGGCCTTCCAGTATCTGAAGAGAGCTACAAGAAAGCTGGAGAGGGACTTTTCAGGGTGTCAGGGAGTGATAGGACTAGGGGGAATGGAGCAAAACTAGAAATGGGTAGATTGAGATTGGCTGTTAGGAAGAAGCTCTTCCCCATGAGGGTGATGAGAGACTGGCACAGCTTGCCCAGGGAGGTGGTGGAAGCCTCATCCCTGGAGGTTTTTAAGGGGAGGCTCTGAGCAACCTGATGCAGTGTGAGGTGCCCCTGCCCATGTCAGGGGGGTTGGATCTTTGAGGTCCCTTCCAACCCTAACAATTCTATGATTCTGAATCTTTACTGAAATGCTTTAGTTCCAGAAGCTATTCACTTGTCATGATCTTACCCCATAGAAATCTCAAGTACATCACCCACTTGTTTGGGCTTTTTTTTGCTGCAGTATTGGAGTTGCAACTTTTGTTTCAGTGTCTGCCAGGACCTGAAACTTCTTCTACTTCTCCTAGCAAAACTAGAAATGGGTAGATTCAGATTGGATGTCAGGAAGTTCTTCACCGTAAAGGTGGTGAAACACTGGAAGAGGTTGCCCAGGGAGGTGGTGGAAGCCTCATAGCTGGAGGTCTTTAAGGCCAGGCTGGATGTGGCTCTGGGCAACCTGCTGTAGTGTGAGGTGTCCCTACCCATGGCAGGGGTTTGGAACTGGATGATCCTTGAGGTCCCTTCCAACCCTGACCATGCTGTGATTCTGTGATGTATGCACATAATGGATTCCTTTACTGAATCGGAACAGCTTGAATCGCTGTTATCACCTGTCCTTATTTCAATCTTAACCAATATTAACTTCAGCCTCTTTGGCAGATTTTTCTTTTACTATTTTTCTTTTACTATTTTTCTTTTATATTTTTCCAGAGCAGGTGCAAGCTTTCATCTGAGTGATAGATTGAAAGCAACAGCATTTTCATAAAAGATTGGACTTCTGTTGATGAAACTTGCCCTTGAAAAATTGCTGTATAAATCATTCAGAAAGTTGAACTGCTCCATCTGAACTGCCATGCCATCAATTAAAGGGGCCATTACAGTCTTTTCCTGTTGCAACATATGTTTATTTTCCTCCTTGCAAGACAATTCTCTGAACCTGGAACAAGTCTCCTTGAACAAAAAAAAAATATAGTTCAGCTTGTAGGAGAAAAGATACTTCTTGACTTACTACTTACTTTGTGCCTTGAAATGTATGAGGATTTTTCACAGTATTCACAGTATTCACAGTATCATTTAGGTTGGAAAGGACCTTTAGGATCATCGAGTCCAACCTATCAACACAGACCCCATGACTAGACCATGGCACCAAGTGCCACGTCCAATCTCCCCTTGAATGCCTCCAGGGTCGATGACTCAACCACCTCCCTGGGCAACCCGTTCCAATGCTGAATGACTCGCTCGGTGAAGAACTTCCTCCTCATCTCGAGTCTAAATCTCCCCTGGCGCAGCTTGAGACTGTGTCCCCTTGCTCTGGTGCTGGTTTCCTGGGAGAAGAGGCCAACCCCTTCCTGGCTACAACCACCCTTCAGGTAGTTGTAGAGGGCAATGAGGTCACCCCTGAGCCTCCTCTTCTCCAGGCTAAACAATCCCAGCTCCCTCAGCCTCTCCTCATAGGGCTTGTGTTCAAGGCTTCTCACCTTCATGCTGAGTATTTCATTTTATAAACAATTAGTAGCCTTTTACAGAAGCATTGCCTCTAAAATAACAACATAGTAACCTCTGTATTCAACTGTAATATGTCTTACTGCATTTGGTTTCCCATATTCTTATCCCACTAAGGGCATTTTCATTCATTCCTTGTTTCCTCTGCTCTGGTGAGACCACACCTGGACTACTGTGTCCAGTTCTGGAGCCCCTATTACAGGAAGGGCTTGGAGGTGCCAAATAAATTATGTGGTGGTGAGAGAAAGTTCAGTTCTCCCTCCTCCACAAAGAAACCACAGCTAACTCAGTCAGAGAAGCAAAGATGAAATATATTTACAAGCAGGATGAAATGTAGTGAATATATACACAATATGCAGTATTTACAATATATACAGAAATACACAGCAAAGAAAGCAATACAGAACAAAACTCCCTCCTCCAGCCAGAGGAGGGTTCCCACCCCCCCTCCCCCTACCTCCCTTTTTTTTCCCAAAAGGGTCAGAGAGAGAGAGAAAAGGTAATTAGTAAGGAGGGAAATTTCTGTTAGCTCAAAGCACATGGAAGAATTATTTCATTTCTTATCTGTTATCTCTCAAGGTTAGCTCCACCAGCTGTTGCTCAGTGGCAGGAGCAGAGAGGCTGAAAAGACACAACAGACTGGAACTGAGACAGAGACTCAAACTGAACTAAAACTTAAAGTTGAATTCTACCAACCCACCAATGAAATTCGTTTAGAATATCTGAATGTTTTCAAAACATTCAACCAGAGTGTTCCAGCAACTGTCCCTTTCTCAAAGGCACAGCCTAAAGTGGTCACACCAGAGAAGGGCAACAAGGATGAGCAGAGGGCTGGAGCTGCTCTCCCATGAGGACAGACTGAGGGAATTGGGGCTGTTCAGCCTGGAGAAGAGAAAGCTCTGAGGAGATATAATTGTGGCCTCCCAGTATCTTAAAGGGGGATACAAGAAAGCTGGGGAGGTGTCAGGCAGTGATGGGACTAGGGGGAATGGGAAAGAAATAGAAAGGGGTAGATTCAGAATGGATGTTAAGAAGAAGTTCTTCCCCAGGAGGGTGGTGAGAGACTGGCACAGGTTGCCCAGGGAGGTGAAAGAAGTTTCATCCCTGGAGGTTTTTAAGGTCTGGCTGGATGTGGCTCTGAGCAACCTGCTGTAGTGTGAGGTGTCCCTGCCCATGGCAGCAGTGTTGAAACTAGATGATCCTTGAGGTCCCTTCCAACCCTGGCAATACTGTGATTCTATGATTCCTTGTTTAGAAGTCTGATGTCTCACAGCTCTAAACGTGACGCTCCACTTTTTATCGTTGCTGTAATACCTCTGGCTTATTGCTCCTCATGTGCTCGTCACCTAGTTCTGCATCATCATCCATTTACTGCAGAAATAAAATGTGATTGCTGTGATTTTTGAGGTGGTGGGTGGCTTTTTGTTTGCTTTTTTGTTTGTTTGTTCATTTCACCCTAACTTCTGGAAAATGGTTTTATTGTTTTCAGCATGACATCTGCAATTTGAGAAGCCAGTATTCCCATGACATCATTTGAGAAAACACTGTCTCCTTAATTTTGATCTTTCCCCCACCCCCCCCACCCCCAGCCACTTTTAATTATCAGGATCAAATTCTGCCTGCAAGCCAAGTTACCAAATAAAGTGACTGTCATCCTCTGTGCTTAATAGTCTGTCTTCAGCCCATTTAGCTTAGTAGGATCACAGAGGAGACCTTGTTTGGAAAGACAATATTTTTTTACTGTTTCCATTAGGACCCCTCTGTTTGTTCTAAGAACAGTGCAATTTAACTTATTCTTTTGGTCTCCACATTTCCTGTGCTGTTTTGAAGAGCAGGAACAGCCCATGGTGACATTAGCAAGGTCTACATCATTCCAATTTGCCATAAAATCCTTTGTAGAAAATAAGACATTCTAAGTCATTTCCAGACAGCCTGACAGAGCTGTGATAACTGAGTCATAGGAGATGGTCACTCTGACAGGCAAATCACTAAGCCTAGGGCTCCTCTTACTTGCTTAATTGTGCTTAAAACCACTCCATTCCTTGAAATTCACTACATTTTTTCACTCCTTTCTCTTTCCACTTGTAGTCAGTGTGGTTGTGAAAACTTCCAGAAATGTAAAGCATTTGGGTTTTCCTCTTTGGTGATCTAGTTCAAGAATCTAAAACACAAGACCGTGACAGCCCATGGTTAGTAAAGATTAACTGGAAGAAGTCTCAAAGTGAAAGAAATCTCCAAGAAGTCTCAAAGTGGAAGAAACCTCCAGTAAGGTTACCAAGATAAGCTGCACGGGCTGAAACAGTTGGAAAGCTTCTCCAGAAGCCTCTTTCATATTCATCCTGCACTCAGCCTCTGTGGCTGGCAGCATGAGCTGTGTTACCTGAGGAGCAAATAGAAGTTAATCTTGAATCCTTCCCCTCCAACATGGTTGGATGCTGTGTTATTCTTAACGTTTGCTTCTTCGGGGCTCATATATCTCCAAAAGGATTGCCTGACACCAGATAGGGCTTTATGATCAAAGAATTCACTCAGCATTTGCCTCCTGGCTGCCCATGATGTTCCAGGATGTTTCAGTGGAGTTCAGCCAAATGCTATTTGTTTTCAGCCTGCTCCCTCTCTCCCTAATCTTGATGCAAAAATCAATGCAGGGCTTAAAGAAAAAGCAGCAATGTTCTGTCTTGCAGCTAAAGTCGAACATTCTATATATTGATGGCAAACAGAAAAGTTGCTGGATAGGAATTCAGTTTCATACATTTCTGTGAAGGGAAATTAACTAATGCAGTGTATAATTTATTCCTTGTACTCTCCAGAATCAGCCCTCTAAAATGCCAGTCTCATCCATGCATCATCCAGAGATTTTCTTATGTATTCTCCAGGCTAGCATCTGTTAGGGCAAAATTTATCATGCTGACTGCAACAGGATAAGTGAGGTGAGACTGTTGCAGCTCCATGTCCTGGGTCCCACCAGCAGAGAGGCTGAGCATGTATTCACAGCAGACATGCACACAGACACACAGAAACAGACAAATGGACATGTCTGGCTGCACAAATCAGCACAGACACACACACAGAGCACACACATAAAACACAAGCATCACTAATGGACTAGTCTTAACTCCCCTATATACCTTTAGAACTCTGTCTCTAGCTGTAAAAGTCAGGCCTGATAACATAATCCTGTCTGGGTCACCAAAATGGCTTCAAACATTTTTCTGTTCTTCAGAACAGTCTGAACAAGTCAAACAAGAGTTGAGAGCCTGATAAAATCCTGGCAGCTTTAAAACTTAGGTTTGGCTTTCATGTACTCACTCTTGCTGTGCTTGCTTACATGAGCCTGTGGTCATCATGTTGTTTGCAAACTGTGTTGCCATTGTACAAGCGCATCTTCAGCTATTAACAACTTGTGAAAGCAATGTGGAAGCATCAATGTGTTTTGGTTGGTTTGTCTTTAAGCGTGAGTGTCCCCTTTGGGAGCTGCAAACAAGCACTGAAGTGCTACTATATCACTATATTTGCAGAGCAAGTTAGGCTGTCTGGAAGCCAATTGCTCTGAAGTAAACTTGTTGTATCACAGGAAAGATCTGGAGGTGCTGAAACGTGTCCAGGGAAGGGCCATGGGGATGATTAGAGGGCTGGAGCACCTCTCCTATAATGACAGACTGAGGGAGTTGGGGCTGTTCAGTCTGGAGAAGAGAAGGCTCTGAGGAGACCTAATTGTGGCCTTCCAGTATCTGAAGGGGGCTACAAGAAAGCTGGGAAGGGACTTTTTAGGGTGTCAGGGAGTGATGGGGCTAGGAGGAATGCAACAAAACTAGAAATGGGAAGATTCAGAATGGATGTTAGGAAGAAGTTCTTCCCCATGAGGGTGGTGAGAGCCTGGCACAGGTTGCCCAGGGAGGTGGTGGAAGCCTCATCCCTGGAGGTTTTTGCAGCCAGGCTGGATGTGGTTGTGAGCAACCTGCTGTAGTGTGAGGTGTCCCTGCCCATGACATGGGGTTTGGAACTAGATGATCCTTGAGGTCCTTTCCAACCCTAACAATTCTATGATTCTTTACAAAAGAACAGGAGGAGGGTGGGGGGAGAGGAAGATGTTCTGCTATAGTAACTTGAAGGGAAAATAGCTTTCTTAGAAATACCTTCTTGATAACACCAAAAATGTGGAAGTTTGAGTGCTATGCTACAGATCCTATTTTTTTGATAAGTAACCTCACTTCTGGCAGTGAGGTTTCAGTGACAGAACACTAAGGGCTTTTATTCAGACCCCTGCTTTTACAGTGTCCACTGTAAGTGCTTCTTTCACATTTGGAACAGCAGTCCTGAGATTGATGTCAGTGGCCATTATTATAGAGGAGAATGTATGATATTGAAGGCTCCTGGAGCTCCCATTAGCTTTCTGTGACATTTGATATCCCTTACACCTGATACAATCTCAGAACTTTCATCCCTCATGTGCTTTTTTGGGGGGGGATAAAGGATTTTGTTATTTCTGCTTCTCCATTAAGGTTGTCACTGGCGAGGCTGACAGTGCTTGATGTAGTCGTCCCCTTTGGAATTAAATATATCAAAAGTATATATTCATATATAATTATATAGAAAGTATACAAAAATAGCAATGAAGGATCAGCATAGTGTCCTGCACAATTAAATATATCCTGCTGGAAGATGCTGAATGCAGGAAGGCTGAAAAAGCATGGATGAATACATAGTTCTCTGAATACTTCACCCACTCGTGGGAGTCTGACCCCTTGCCTGGCGCAGGGCACTTCGCTTCAGGAGCAGATGTAGATCAGACCTCATATCCCATCTGATCTGTAATTCTTTCTGCCTTGGTGGCAAGCACCAGATGTTTCTGGGGAGATGTTAAAGCAGGCTACCCACAGAGACTGTTTCTTTCTAATCCTAGATACTGAGCACTGGGCTTTTGCTCTGAAACAGAAGGAACTGTCACATTGGCATCCCAGTATCTGGCATCTCTACAGCTTTCAGAAACCTTGAGGGCTTTGGACAGCTGACTGATCTGTCCCCCCCCAAAAAAATGCCAGACAGCAGCTTGGATCTTGGTTAGTAATGAGACACTCATGTACAAAGGCTGTTTAAAGTACAGTCACTGCTGCCACAAGTGTGATTGTGAGCTGAGTTTGCCAACCCCAAAAGGAGAAGGACCATACATCTATACTGTCAGAAATTATAGCTGGAATAGCAAAGATCAGTGCAGGTTAATTCAAAATGATGAAGCCTCTGCAACACTGTTCCTTCTAAGTAATATCTCCAATTGTGTAAGGCAGGAGTGGGGGAGGTAATATCTGTTCCATTCTTTGCAGGTAAGGAGAAAGCTCAAGAGAAATTCTGCAGCATACCTCAAACTGCTAAACCCCATAGAGCAAAGGGAAATCAATATGCAGTTCCTCATTGTTGCTTTGCTTGGTCTGCTGCTCCAAAGCAGTATATTTACAGAAAAAGATGATGCAAAATGTGATGCCTACCTGGCTCTTGCAAACCTTCATGGCCATCCTGCTGACAAATCCTCGAGCAAAGACTCAAGCTAATGAGGTAGACTTATCTATTACAATAAATAAACAACAATAATCAACATTAAAGGAGTATGTCAAGCAGTCATAATAATAGTTGGAAGGAGAAATGGATATAGATGTAGAGAGAGATGATAGAGAGATAGAGATATAGAGATGATAGAGAGATAGAGATACATAGAAATAGATAAAGATGTAGACATAGATGTAGATATAGATATAGATGATAGATAGATAGAGGTAGAGGTAGAGGTGGAGGTAGAGGTAGAAGTAGAGGTAGAGGTAGAGATAGAGGTAAAGGTAGAGGTAGAGGTAGAGGTAGAGGTAGAGGTAGAGGTAGAGAGAGATAGATAGAAATAGAAATAGAGATAAAGATAGAGATAGGAATAGAGATAAAGATGAGATAGAGATAGATATACATAGAGATAGAGATGACACAGACATAGATATAGATATATATCTGGTATAACATGGTGTTCCAGACTCATAGTCAGAGCCAATCAAGAGGAAGGCAAAGAACCTTGTGTCATTTTTGATATTTAAATTTTTCTGTGCCTTTCTGCATTATTTTGTAACCTAAGTGCAGACTCATGCCTAGCAGAGTTTTCTGTGCTCACACTAATCCACCATGACAGATATCATGCTGCACAGGATGATCTAATTTAATTGTTTCTGTTCCTGAACCAAAAACATAGAGGCACTTTACTTCTCATGAGTAGATTTGCAGATGACACCAAGCTGGGGGCATGTGATGATCTGTTAGAAGGTAGGAGAGTTCTGCAGAGGGACCTTGACAGGCTGGACAGATGGGCAGAGTCCAAGGGCATGAGATTTAACACATCTAAGCGTTAGGTTCCACACATAGGCCACAACAACCCCAGGCAGTGCTACAGGCTGGGGTCAGAGTGGCTGGAGAGCAGCCAGGCACAGAGAGACCTGCGGGTAGTGGCTGATAGTAGGCTTAACATGAGCCAGCAGTGTGCCCAGGCAGCCAAGAAGGCCAATGGCATCCTGGCCTGCATCAGGAACAGTGTGGCCAGCAGGAGCAGGGAAATCATTCTGCCCTGTACCCAGCACTGGTTAGGCCACACCTCGAGTACTGTGTCCAGTTCTGGGCCCCTCAGTTTAGGAAAGATGTTGAGATGCTGGAAGGTGTCCAGAGAAGGGCAACAAAGCTGGGGAAGGGTCTGGAGCACAGCTCTGTGAGGAGAGGCTGGGGAAGCTGGGGTTGCTTAGCCTGGAGAAGAGGAGCCTCAGGGGAGACCTTATTGCTGTCTACAACTACCTGAAGGGAGGTTGTAGTCGGGTGGGGGATGGTCTCTTCTTCCCGGCAACCAGCACCAGAACAAGAGGGCACAGTCTCAAGCTGTGACAGGGGAATTGGAATGTGCTGCCCAGGGAGGTGGTAGAGTCACCATCACTGGAGGTGTTTAAAAAGATCCTGGATGAGGCCCTTGGTGCCATGGTTTAGTTGATTAGATGGTTTTGGGTGGTAGGTTGGACTTGATGATCTCTGAGTACTTTTCCAACCTGGTTAATTCTATTCTATTCAGGGAACATATTAATGTCCTTGCCAGGTTGTATGTCACACTGACAGCAAAATAGTGTGTGTATAAAAATAACTGAGTTGCCTCCCCAGGCAAAAGACTTAAACTATAGCTATGCTTCAATCCAAATCTTGGCAGAGTATAGTAAAATTATATACATATATATATATATATATACATATACACACACAAACACCAACACATATATATAGAATCATAGAGTCAACCAGATTGGAAAAGACCTCAGAGATCAAGTCCAACCTATTACCCAATACCTTAAATGTATACATTTATATATATGTATTTGAATATATATATATGGTCTCAAAGGTCTTTTCCAACATGTTCTGTTCTGTTCTATTCTATTCTATTCTATTCTATTCTATTCTATTCTATTCTATTCTATTCTATTCTATTCTATTCTATTCTATTCTATTCCGTTCCATTCCATTCTGTTCTATTCCATTCTGTTCTATTCCATTCTTCCATTCTGTTCTATCCTATTCTATTCTTATTAGGCCGTGCCTATGATACATGTAATGAATTTTATTTGGCAGTTCTCTGCCAAATGTGCTGGAATGTGTGTTGGAATGTGCTGCCCAGGGAGGTGGTGGAGTCACCATATCTGGAGGTGTTTAGGAAGAGACTGGATGGGGTGCTTGGTGCCATGGCTTAGTTGATTAGATGGTGTTGGGTGATAGGCTGGACTTGATGATCTTTAAGGTCTTTTCCAATCTGGTTAATTCTATTCTATTCTATTCTATTCTATTCTATTCTATTCTATTCTATTCTATTCTATTCTATTCTATTCTATCCTATCCTATCCTATCCTATCCTATCCTATCCTATCCTATCCCAACCTATTACCCAATACCTAACATATATACATATACATATCTATGTGTGTGTATATATATATATATATATATATGGTCTCAAAGGTCTTTTCCAACCTGGTCTGGTCTGGTCTATTCCATTCCATTCCATTCCATTCCATTCCATTCCATTCCATTCCATTCCATTCCATTCCATTCCATTCCATTCCATTCCACCCCACCCTACCCTATCCTACCCTATCCTATCCTATCCTATCCTATCCTATCCTATCCTATCCTATCCTATCCTATCCTACCCTATCCTACCCTACCCTACCCTACCCTACCCTACCCTACCCTATCCTATCCTCCAAATCCCTTCTCTCACCAGCTTTCTTTAGGTGCTGCCATTGAAATTCATATCTAGACAGACACACAAATATTGTTTTCAGTACTACTTTATAAGGAGGCTTTTGAAACAAAGCCTTAAAAAAAGCCTTACTGTAGAGCCAGGCATAATTTGATTGTATTACCTTTTTTCTCTGCTGAAAAGCATGCAGGTTCCAAAGTTGCAGTGTTATTTTTATTCTAACTTGCCAGCACAGACTGTGGAGTGCAATAATAATTTTGGTTGTGCTTTGAGAGTTCAGCATGACCTTATGGGTCACTGAATTCATTTCACTAACTCATCACAAACTACAATGACAGCAAAGTCACCTACTGTGCCACCTTCATCCAAAGTAAATAGCATGGAAAATTTAAACAGGTGTTTCTGCTCTCTCCAGTGCTTCAGAAAAATCCAGTTAATATTGGCTCCTTTGTGAGCTTTGAGAGTATCTTTGCAGTTCATCATTCACATACACTTAGACCATTGTTGTTTAGTGGTGACTCTTTCATATGTACATTGGAAGAGGATCTATATTACCTGGCACACAGGAGCAGGTACTTCATAAGACAATGCTTCTATATGTCTCACCAATTTAGGGGGCTCCAGCAAACAACTCACTGTGAAAGAGATTTAAATACAGCAAACCTGAGTGTCAGAAAAAAAGAAGTATTTCTTTATTCCTTCAGCAGGAATCACAGAATCAGAAAATGGAGGGGTTGGAAGGGACCTCTGGAGGCCATCAAGTCCAACTCTCCCTGCCAAAGTAGGGTCACGTAGGAACGCATCCTGGTGGGTCTTGAAAGTCTCCAGAGAAGGAGACTCCACAACCTCTCTGGGCAGCCTGCTCCAGGGCTCAGTCACCCTCACAGCAAAGAAGTTTCTCCTCATGTTGAGGTGGAACCTCCTGGGTTCCAGCTTGTACGTGTTGTTGCTTGTCCTATCACTGGCCACCACCAATAAGAACCTGGTACCTTCAGCCTGACTCTCACCCTCAGATATTCACAGACGTCAATCGGATCCCTTCTCAATCAGCACGACTACCCTTCCCCACCCACCCCCTCTTTTCTTTTCTCACTTGCTTTTAAAAAAGTCTTCTTTCTATTGCATTTTCTTCTGACCTCCATGAAAAATTCTGTTTATGAAAAAATAAAGATAAAGGCAATGCACCTGACTTAAATGAGCCATGTCAACAAATGCAGCTGTGTGTTGGCATATCATTCTTGCTGCTGCTCTATTAAGCCTCTCTGTCTAAAGGTACAGGCTCAGTTGGAAAGGGTGGCCTGCACATCTCTTGCCAATGAACAAAAATGGCAGGTTTAAAATCCATAGCTGGCCCAGTCTGCCTTTGTCATTACCTTTGCTTTGTGAATATTAAATGGTGGCACTGAGAATGTCCAGAATGTACTGCTGATGGAGGTCACTTCATCTTTTGGATTCAATTTTCCAGAGGTCTGTAGCTTTAGCCTTTGATTGATCCGCCTCAAATTCTTTGCATTTAGAATTTCAGGGAATTTATCCCCCAAACTGAGACTTTCAACTTTCACTTCACTATGTATTCATTTGTATTCTATGAAGGCAGAATCATAGTATTGTTAGGGTTGGAAGGGACCTCAAGGATCATCTGGTTCCAACTCCACTGCCATGAGCAGGGACATCTCACACCACAGCAGGTTGCCCACAGCCACATCCAGCCTGGCCTTCAAAACCTCCAGGGATGAGGCTTCCACCACCTGCCTGGGCAACCTGTGCCAGTCTCTCACCACCCTCATGGGGAAGAACTTCTTCCTAACATCCATTCTGAATCTACCCATTTCTAGGTTATTTTTCCATTCCCCTTAGTCCTATCACTCCCTGACACCCTAAGAAGTCCTTCCCCAGCTTTCTTGTAGCCCCCTTCACACAGAATGCTAGGAGGGATGATGTGTTATCAGACAGGCACAACGTTTTTCTTGGTATTCATCAATACAGCATTCTCTTTAGGTGAGGGAAGATAACACCAATGAGCACTAATTTTTTGTGTGCCTCTGGGGCTTCATTGAACTGCTGAAAAGGTGAGATAAGATCACTGGCTTCACTGAGAGACTACATTGACTTTAGATATATGTATAAGAGGCTCAGGAGAGAGGAGACTATTTACATTCTGGCATCTTAATGTGTTTCTGTCTTTTTCTTTTCACCTTCTCCTTCTCCTTGCTCCTGTAATGAGCAGTTTCAGTGGCATTACTAATCCATGTTTATACAGTAATGATGGGACTGTACCAGTGTCTTTGAGGTGAGTGGACATTTTTGGCTGTGTCCTGAAACACCATATCAGGGAGGAACTTACCTCATTCATTTTGCCTGGAACAAACTCTAATCAGTGTTCCCTTCGCCATCCAACCACAATCTAGAACTCTCTCTAAAATACATCTGGATTATTTCCCAAGGCTTTTGATTTCACTCAATTCTATTGAGAGGTTAGCTATCACTAAATCATTTAATAGACCTTTGTGTGCCATTCTTTCCACTTCCTAATTTATGGCTCTTTACCATGCATGTCTGTACTCTTAGAGACAGCTTCCTGACTTGCTGCTCTCTACAACTACCTGAGGAGAGGTTGTAGCCAGGTGGGGGTTGGTCTCTTCTCCCAGGCAACCAACACCAGAACAAGAGGACACTGTCTCAAGCTGTGCCAGAGGGAAGTTCAGGCTTGATCTTAGAAAGTTCTTCTTCATAGAAAGAGAGATTGGCCATTGGAATGGGTTGCCCAGGAAGGTGGTGGGGTCGTCATTGCTGGAGGTGCTTAAGAGACTGGATGAGGCACTTAGTGCCATGGTCTAGTTGATTAGAGAGGGTTGGGTGATGGGTTGGACTTAATGATCCTGGAGGTCTCTGTCTCAGTCTGGAGAGGGAAAGAGACTCAGTTCTTATGAATATTCCCATGATGTGAAATTAGAGGCACAAACGAGGCCAAAATATCAACAGCTAGACTATTTATTGCATAAATAAAGTGGACATAAGAAGGGGAGAGGGAGAAAATAGAGAAGGGGAGAGAGAAGAGAGAGAGAAGAGGAAAGGCATTATATTACCACACCCCTCATCCCCCCCCTCAAGACAGTTTGAGTCTGTGGAGGAAAGGTGCTGCAGGAGATGTTGGGTCTGCAGAGAAATGGTGCTGAGGCTTTTGCTGGAGAAGAGCTGTGGTCCTCTGGGGAGACGTTGGGTTAGTACAGGAACGGAGCTGAGGCTCTGGCTGAAGAAGAGCTGTGGTCCTCTGGGCAGCCTGGGTCTGTAGAGCAGCATTGTCCCGGCTTTCCCTTCTGAGCGGCATGGTCCGTCTCCTGTGTTTTCCTTCATCTCCGTTTTCCTTCCTTTAATCATCCAGTCCAGAAGACACAGTCCCCCACATTTTCCTTCTGCATTTTTCTTCTAAAGTAGCCAGTAGTGGCTCCAGTCTTTTATACAGTTTTTAGTCCTTAGGTATGTGTCCAAGTATTGTCCCTCAGGAATTCCAGGGGCAGGAAATCATCCTTAAATATTCAGGTATCATTCCCCCAGAGATCTTTCTGTGCATTTCTGTGTGTTTGGGCAAGGTTCTGGATGGGGGGTGGAGGGCCCTCCGCCTCCTCCGTCTCCATCCAGACAAGCCCCCACACTCAGGAAACAGGTGGTGCACCCTTTGTCTACCCTTTCCAGGGTACTTGATGGGTAGAGATTATCTTGCTCTAAAGGCGTGATGGCTGGGTCCATGGGTCCATTGTTGTAGTCCAGTGTTATCACGATGCAATCGCAAGGTGATTTGCATCCAGGATTGGTCTTTGCACCTTCCTTCCAGTGGCTCTGCCCAACACATATCAGCAATTGTGGGCAAGCAGCAAGTGATTTTATCTTTGTTGACTCACACCAAAAGAGATAAACTTTTAGTCTCTCACAGTCTCTTCCAACCTGGTTGACTCTGTGATAAGAAGATTTTGGGTTGTTCTTTTTAAAATACAACTCAGCAGTGATGCTTTTCTTTCTGACATACTTACCAGCTGTAGGCAGCATCAGTTGTTAAGTACTTAGTGTTCATAATGTACTCTTTTCTGTGCAAGAATAAGTTCAGAACAAACACCTAACTTATAATTCTATTGTATCAAACCATTTTCCTGGCTCTGCACCCATGAGAAGGTTTAAACTTTTTATTACAATTGCATTATTCTTAAACCTTGGGAGACTTGGTTCATGTTACGCAAATACTAGAGTATAGAAATGTTTATTTTTCCTCTCAGTCCCTTACCCTCTCCTTTTCCCAAATCCTGTAGCTACAAAAAGCATACTGGTTACTTACATTAATTTATTGTTTTGAGGGAGGTGGTTCTTCTACAGTCTTCTGACAGTGCTGGATTGGGGTGCTGGTTGACAGTAGGCTAAACAAGAGCCAGTAGTGTGCCCAGGTGGCCAAGAAGGCCAATGGCATCCTGGCCTGAATGAGAAATGGTGTGACCAGCAGGAGCAGGGAAGTCATTCTGCCCTGCGCTCAGTTCTGGTTAGGCCACACCTTGAGTCCTGTTCTCAGCCGCTCAATTTAAGAAGGACATTGAGATACTTGAACGTGTCCACAGAAGGGCAACGAGGCTGGGGAGGGGTCTCCAGCACAGCCCTGTGAGGAGAGGCTGAGGAAGCTGGGGTTGCTTAGCCTGGAGAAGAGGAGGCTCAGGAGAGACCTTCTTGCTCTCTACAACTACCTGAAGGCAGGTTGTAGCCAGGTGGGGGTTGGTCTCTTCTCCCAGGCAAGCAGCACCAGAACAAGAGGACACAGTCTCAAGCTGCACCAGGGGTGGTTTAGGCTGGATGTTAGGAAGAAATTCTTCCCAGAAAGAGAGATTGGCCATTGGAATGCGCTGCCCAGGGAGGTGGTGGAATCATCATCCCTTGAGGTGTTCAAGATAGGATTGGATGTGGCACTTGAAGCCATGATTTATTTAGTCATGAGGTGTTGGATGATAGGTTGGACTTGATGATCTTGAGGTCGTTTCCAACCTTATTGATTCTATGATTCTATGATTACAGGATGACTACATCTCAATTTACTTGCCCACACTAAGAGGAGGCAGTTGCAGGTATAAGGTTATTTGTAGGACATATATATATCCCATGATGTAATTGAAACACAAATAAACAGCACTATCCCCTTTGACAATAACAAGCAGTAAAATAACAGTTTCACAGCATTTTTTGTTTGGCTGATTTGTTGTGGCCTAGATTAATGAAGAATTTTGGAGTCCACAAGCTGATTAATATTTCTCTTGAAATTAATGTTCTTACAGAAAAAGAAACAACCACCAAAAAAACCAAACCAACCAAACAAAACCAAACAAAGCCAACCTAAAAACAAAAAAAAACAACCCACCAAAAAACCAACCAAAAGACCTTAATTATCATTTATGGCTCCAAGCAGACCTAATAGCAGTCTTTCAGTACCTGAAGGGGGCTAGAAGAAGGCTGCAGAGGGACAAAAGCCTGCAGTGATAGGTTGAGCAGCAGTGGTTTGAAATGAGAGGAGATTGTAGACTGGATGTTAGGAACAAGTTCTTTAGCATGGAGGTGGTGAAACACTGGAACAGCTTGCCCAGGGAAGTAGTGGATGTCCCATCCCTGGAGCTTTACAAAGTCAGGCTCAGCAAGGCTCTGGACAGCCTGGTCTAATGGAGGATGTCCCTGTTCACTGCAGGAGGATTGGACTAGATGACCTTTGGAGGTCTCTTCCAACCCAAACCTTTCTATGGTTCTATTGTTAATAGCCTTTATTCCCCAGACCCTGACAAGAACATATTCCTCCTATGAAAGAGCCCATTGGCATGGGCTGCCTGGGGAGGTGGTGGAGTCACCATCATTGGAGGTGTTCAGGAGGAGACTTGATGGGGTGCTTGGTGCCACGGGTTAGTTGTTTAGGTGGGTTGGATTGGTTGATGGGTTGGATTGGTTGATGGGTTGGACACAATGATCTTGAAGGTCTCTTCCAACCTGGTCTGTTCTATTCATTCTATTCTATTCTATTCTATTCTATTCTATTCTATTCTATTCTATTCTATTCTAGTCTAGTCTAGTCTAGTCTAGTCTAGTCTAGTCCATTCTAGTCTATTCTAGTCTATTCTATTCTTTATTCTATTCTATTCTATATAATCTGCCACAGTCCTATTGTAGCCACTCATCCTATGTTGGACATTCTCCTTTAAAGCAACACTTTCTTGTCCACAACGTGTGAATTATTGCATTTTACAAATGAAAAATAGGATCCATGAGGAAATGTGAGGCTTAGTGCAAAGGGATGGGAGGAAACTGTTTTAGTAGTTCCTCCCTTTTTATATGTTTTTTCTTTCAATTTCCTTTTTTCTACTTTGCTGATTATTTTGCCATTTCAATTTTCTTCCTATCACCTGGCCCAATTTAGCAGTGTGTTGGGGTCTACTCTGTGTGGTAAATAAAAAGCAGTTCCATTACATGTCTGCAGAGCTTTCACTGTCAGCACTTCAGATTTAAGGCTAGACATTGATAGTGTATAGTGCTTTGTTTCAAATCTACTCTTAACCAACAGGCTGTATCACTCCTCTGTCTCTGCAATAGACCTTGAAAAACATATCTGTCTTAATTTCAGCAGCTATAAAGCATCCTGCCACCTTCTTCTTCACTTTTTGTAGTGGTTTGCAACCTTCTTGCTCAGAGTCTTAAGTTTTGAATTGCTACTGAATAAAACTGGGAAATATCGATGGTAATTTGTTATATTGCAATCACAATACATCCAGAGACAGAACTTCAGAATGGCTCCAAAACCTCTCAGAAGTGGCTCCTGCATGTTCCAGGAAAATTTACTGCTGTCCAGATGATATTTTTATGCCAGAATTAGGAGAAAACAACATCCTCCTATATTCTGCTGCTTCTAATTACGCTGTAGTTCAGGTGGAGGAGGAATACTGCAGGTGATAAGCAGAATTCTTGGCCATTCTTTGCTGTTCTGTTGCAGGAGAACATCATCAAATATTTAAAAGCCTTTATACTTCATTTTAGGCCAGCAACTTAGCCTCTGAAATCTATATGGATCCTTCTTTTATTGGTTAACCATTCTAGGCTGGAGGTTAGGAAGAAATTCTACACAGAGAGAGTGATTGCCCATTGGAATGGGCTGCCCTGGGAGGTGGTGGAATCACCATCACTGGAGGTGTTCAGGAGGAGACTTGGTGGGGTGCTTGGTGCCATGGTTTAGTTGATTAGATGGTGTTAGATGATAGGTGGGACACGATGATCTTGAAGGTCTCTTCCAACCTGGTCTATCCTATCCTATCCTATCCTATCCTATCCTATCCTATCCTATCCTATCCTATCCTATCCTATCCTACCCTACCCTATCCTATCCTACCCTATTCCATTCCATTCCATTCCATTCCATTCCATTCCATTCCATTCCATTCCATTCCATTCCATTCCAAAACCTAAACCCAAAGCCTTACAAGCTGCTTGACTGGGCTCTGAACCTGTTCTTGTTACACATTTACAATGTAATATTCATAACTTACTCAGCCTTATTTCTCTGTCCTCTAGTACATGCTGTATGACTTTTCCAGAATTATCCACTCAGGCACATCTGTTTAGGACACAATAAAGAAGAATTTCTTCTGTTTGGTTGGTTTTATTTCTTTTTCTATGTTATGTTATTATTTGTTATTAGACATCATGAAATTAAAACACACACAAAAAAGTAAATGCAGTTACAGTTGTCGCCCTTCAGGCATATGAGAAATCAAGGACAAAACTGATTAGGTTTCTTTCTGGATATCTGTTTCTATTAAATAAGCTCAGATCACAGGCTCACAGGATGGCAGGGGTTGGAAGGGAACCAAAGAGATCATCGACTCCAGCCCCCCTGCCAGAGCAGGACCATACAGTCTAGCTCGGGTCACACAGGAACACATCCAGACAGGCCTTGAATGTCTCCAGAGAAGGAGACTCCACAACCTCTCTGGGCAGCCTGCTCCAGTGCTCTGTGAGCCTCACAGTAAAGAAGTTCTCCCTTGTGTTAACGTGGAACCTCCTGGGCTGCGGCTTACATCCATTGCTTCTTGTCCTATCATAGGGAGCAAGTGAGCAGAGCCTGTCCCCTCCCTCCTCACCCCCAGCCCTCAGATATTTATACACATTTATTAAATCCCCTCTCAGTCTTCTCTTTTCCAGACTAAAAAGCCCCAGGTCCCTCAGCCTGTCCTTGATGGGTTGGACGTGATGATCCTGAAGGTCTCTTCCAACCTGGTCTGGTCTGGTCTGGTCTATTCTATTCTATCCTATTCTATTCTATCCTATCCTATCCTATCCTATCCTATCCTATCCTATCCTATCCTATCCTATCCTATCCTATCCTATCCTATCCTATCCTATTCACCAGGCAGTGCTCCAGTCCCCTAATCATCCTTGTAGCCCTCCACTGGACCCTCTCCAATAGATCCCTGTCCCTCTTGAACTGAGGAGTCCAAACCCGAATGAAGTACTGAAGATGAGTTCTCACCAGGGCAGAGTAGAGGTGGAGGAGAACCTCCCTGGTTCTGCTGGACACACTCTTCTTAATACAGCCCAGAATCACATTGGTTGCTTGGCCACCAGGGCACATTGCTGTCCTGTGCAGGACTTATCCACCAAGACTCCAGGTCCCTTTCCATGGGGCTGCTCTCCGGCAGAAGCCCTCCCAGACTGAATAATGCCTAAAAGTTAAGTAGAGTTATTTTAAAAGGCTTTCATACATGCAATGTATGCCCAAGCATATGATTATATGTCTTTATCTATCTCTGCTCTTCATTTATGCTGACTACTCTCACCTGCAATCTATAGCTCCCATTTTGTTGTTAAAATGGCAATTTAATGTTGTGTCAAATTACTATGTTAAAAAACTCCTCCACTATGCAGTCAGTAGTTAAGCAGGCAATGAAGTTGAAAGCATAGCTGTGTGGAACCATACTCGGAAGCTAGCTATTTCAGACTGGAATTTTCCAACCTGATATCTCTTGTGCATGTGAAAAATATTTCCAGAGCTAAAAAAGCCTCTACCTCCCTTTCTCTCTTCCTTGCTACCACCCTCTCCCCCTGTCCCGCCTCTTTTCCCCATCTCCAAAGATGGATATTTTTACTTTAGGATCCCTCTGCCTTCCCCAGTATATTTTAGGAAAAGAATAATCTATTCAATGAGGAAAGAGACAAAGGATTTTTCAGGTCCTGTTTCCAGTGTCTCTTCAGTGAGCTTCTGGAATTCCTTTTAGGCTACCTTCCATAAGACAAAGGATTATAGGGCTGGAGCACCTCTCTTATGAGGACAGAGTGAGGGAGTTGGGGCTCTTCAGTCTGCAGAAGAGAAGGCTCAGAAGAGACCTTATTGTGGCCTTCCAGTGTCTGAAGGGGGCTACAAGAAAGCTGGGGAGGGACTTTTGAGGGTGTCAGGGAGTGATAGGACTGGGGGGAATGGAAAAGAAATAGAAATGGGTAGACTGAGTTTGGATGTTAGGAAGAAGTTCTTCCCCATGAGGGTGGTGAGACACTGGCACAGGTTGCCCAGGGAGGTGGTGGAAGCCTCATCCCTGGAGGTTTTGAAGGCAAGGCTGGATGATGCTCTGAGCAACCTGATGTAGTGTGAGGAGTCCCCTGCCAATGGCATGGGGTTTGGAACTAGCTGATCCTTGAGGTCCCTTCCAACCCTAGCAATTCTAGGATTCTAATAGGAACAAAAATAGAACCGTAGAATGCTAATGGTTGGAAGTGATCTCTGGAGACCATCTAATCTGAACTCCTTGCTAACCCAGGTAACAGGACAAGTACTGAGCAATGTTTATGCAATCATCTGAACAGTTTGACCTGAATCTGAGAGTGAAGGCTTTGCCAGAGTTTGTTTTTCTTTTTTTTTCCCCATGGTCTCTAGAGTCTTTCTCTCTCAGTAACAAAGTATATTTTCTAGATCAGAAAGTCTTTGAGGTTTTCTGCTTATATTTACAATTGATTCACTGTAATATGTTTTATATCTTAGTTCTTCATAGAAAGAGAGATTGGTCATTGGAATGTGCTGCCCAGGGAGGTGGTGGAGTCACCATCACTGGAGGTGCTTAGGGAGAGCCTGGATGAGGCCCTTGGTGCCATGGTTTAGTTGATTAGATGGTGTTGGATGATAGGGTGGACTTGATGATCTCAGAGATCTTTCCCACCCTGGTTAATTCCCTTCCCTTCCCCCCCTCCCCTCCCCTCCCCTCCCCTCCCCTCCCCTCCCCTCCCCTCCCCTCCCCTCCCCTCCCCTCCCCTCCCCTCCCCTCCCCTCCCCTCCCCTTCCCTTCCCTTCCCTTCCCTTCCCTTCCCTTCCCTTCCCTTCCCTTCCCTTCCCTTCCCTTCCCTTCCCTTCCCTTCCCTTCCCTTCCCTTCCCTTCCCTTCCCTTCCCTTCCCTTCCCTTCCCTTCCCTTCCCTTCCCTTCCCTTCCCTTCCCTTCCCTTCCCTTCCCTTCCCTTCCCTTCCCTTCCCTTCCCTTCCCTTCCCTTCCCTTCCCTTCCCTTCCCTTCCCTTCCCTTCTTCTCTACTATTCATGCATGTGTGCGTACATGCATGCTGGCACAGGTTGCCCAGGGAGGTGGTGGAAACCCCATCCCTGGAGGTTTTTAAGGCCGTTCTGGATGTGGCTGTGAGCAACCTCATGTAGTGTGAGGTGTCCCTGCCCATGGCAGGAGGTTGGAACTAGATGATCCTTGAGGTCCCTTCCAACCTTAGCAATTCTATGATTCTATGCATCATGTGTAGTAAAAGAGAGATCACAGAAGGTATCATCAAACTGTGGCAGGGGTAGGAAAAGGAAAGCAGAGGAAATTTGTGGTTAATGTAGGATTTCTTCCCTACCCTAATGTAGCAATGTAATGTGTAGCTGTAGCATAGATCTGCCAGCTGAAATAAAAACCCCACATCCCTATACTGGGATCCAGTGTCCCTGTGTTACAATTTGAAGGGAGAACTTTAGTCTAGTCCCTGAGTGCAAGGAAGGAAAATTAATTACCATTGGGTGTAGAAGGAAAATAATGACAAGGTCTATAGAATTCATTGGATTGCTAATGGGAATAGAGAGCAGAGGCATAAATGGTTCTCTATTCTCTTTTCTTCTTCTATTGCTCCTGCTTGCAACTTTCCTCTCTCTCCTGTGGCCTTACCAGGGGTATCTTTGTTTTGACTGCTCTGGGAAGTAATGGGAAGGAGGGAGGAAGCAGCAGAGGAGGTGAATGGGTCCCCTGGATCCATCTGGAGGGGTATGAGAAGTTTCTGCCTCATTTGTAAATGTAAATATAAATTGTAAATATATGTTGTACATATATTGTATTGTTTTGGGTTTTTACATATTCATTGCATTGCAATTGCCTGGCAATTTTCATTTTGGAGGTAATTCTCTAAATTAGCTGGGAGGAAGGTTGGGGGGGTTAGGGTATTTGAGGGGTTTTTATTTATACATCATCAGTAAATTTGCAGATGACACCAAGCTGGGGGCAGGAGTTAATCTGCTGGAGGGTAGAGAGGTTCTGCAGAGGGAGCTCGACAGGCTGGACAGATGGGCAGAGGCCAAGGGCAGGAGATTGAACACATCCAAGTGCCAGGTTCTGCTCATTGGCCACAACAACCCCATGGAGAGCTACAGGCTGGGGTCAGAGTGGCTGGAGAGCGGCCAGGCAGAGAGGGACCTGGGGGTGCTGGTCGATGGTAGGCTGAACATGAGCCTGCAGTATGCCCAGGCAGCCAAGAGGGCCAATGGCATCCTGGCCTGCATCAGGAACAGTGTGGCCAGCAGGAGCAGGGAGGTCATTCTGCCCCTGTACCTGCACTTGTTAGGCCACACCTTGAGTCCTGTGTCCAGTTCTGGGCCCCTCAGTTTAGGAAGGAGGTTGACTTGCTGGAACGAGTCCAGAGAAGGGCAACGAAGTTGGTGAGGGGTTTGGAACACAGCCCTGTGAGGAGAGGCTGAGGGAGCTGGGGTTGCTCAGCCTGGAGAAGAGGATACTCAGGGGTGACTTTATTGCTCTTTACAACTACCTTAAGTGAGGTTGTAGACAGGCAGAGGTTGTTCTCTTCTCCCAGGCATCCAGCACCAGAACAAGAGGACACAGTCTCATGCTCGCCTGGTGAGGTTTAGGCTGGAGGTTAGGAGGAAGTTTTACACGGGGAGAGTGATTGCCCATTGGAATGGGCTGCCCATAGAGGTGGTGGAGTCACCATCACTGGAGGTGTTCAGGAGGAGACTTGACAGGGTGCTTGGTTGCATGGTTTAGGTGATTAGGTGGTGTTGGATGATAGGTTGGACACGATGATCTTGAAGGTCTCTTCCAACCTGGTCTGGTCTATTCTATTCTATTCAGTAACTGCCATTAACTACCAAAAGGCTATGGCTAAGAGGAAATAAAATCTTCTTCTTTCACAGTAATTTTTGACAATAATGATCAGAGTTCTTAAAAAAAATCCCATACCAACACAAAAAAAACAAAGGCAAAAAGCAAAAAAAGGCTTTCATTATGCTCATTTGAAACTGAGCCAACAGCAATGTGCCTTGTTTGACAGCATTGACAGTTAAGGTCTGATGACTTTTGCTGTGGTACACAGAAAGAATTACTGCTTATCCCTGTTCCTGCCTACAGATTGCCATCTCCAGAGCAAGCACTAGAAAGGAAAGAGTGCTCATATTTCAGCTACACTATAATAAGCCAAACCACTTTAACCTAAGCTATTCATTAATGAAGCTGCTAGGCTTTTTTTTTTTACCCTGACCTATGGGTATACCACTTACTTTGCTGATGAGAAATAACTTCTAGTGAAAGGAAAAGAAGACAATATTGGGAAACCTCTGCTTGGTCTGCAGAGTGATAACTAACATTATTTTTCCCCAACTGCCCATCAGTGGGCCTGGTTCCTGAGTCAGGAAAAGGATGGGAGAGCTCTACTACATGATCCAGTATAGCATACTTCCTCAGTTACTGAGATTTGATCATAGAATCAACCAGGTTGGAAAAGACCTCTGAGATCATCAAGTCCAACCTATTACCTAATACCTAACACCTCATGACTAACTAAACCATGGCTCCGAGTGCCACATCCAATCCTTTTATGAACACCTCCAGGGATGGGGACTCCACCTCCATCCTGGGCAGCACATTTAAACACAGTACCTTAAAACATTACACAAACACAGTACCTTAAAACATTAAACTGCTTTCCCACATCAGGAAAACATTTTAGACACTCTGGGTGTCATGGGCTAAGTTGAATTTGAAGCTGACCTTCTATTTATGAAATTCCTCTTTGTCACTAAACTTCCCCCATAGGAAGGCACCTCTGTGCCTGAGATTTTTCCACTCTTCATTCACTCTCTCATTCTAATTTCTGCATGTAACAACTTCCATAACACCAGGAATTGGATAAAACTCCAATTGAGTCCTAATTCTTTATACTCTAACTCTTTATACTCTAACCCTTTATACTCTAACCCTTTATACTCTAACCTGCATCATAGTTTTCCTTTATATTTCCCCTTCATGTCTGAGTTGATTTACTGTTCTTTAGGATTAAATTTCTTGAGTGAGCAACAAGTTTGTCATGGGACAATAATGTGCCCTTGTGGCCAAGAAAGCAAATGGTATCCTGGGGTGCATCAAGAAAAGTGTGGCCAGCAGGTCTAGGGAGGTTCTTCTCCCCTTCTACTCTGCCCTGCTGAGACCACACCTGGAATACTGTGTCCAGTTTTGGTCTCCCCAGTTCAAGAGAGACAGACACCTGCTGGAGAGAATGCAACAGAGAGGCACAAGGATGATTAGGAGACTTGAGCATCTCCCCTGTGAAGAGAGACTGAGATGCTTGAGGCTGTTTGTTTTTGAGAGGATTGAGAGGGAATCTGATCAATGTCTATCAATATCTGAGGGGTGGGTGTCAAGTGGGGGGAACCAAGCTCTCTTTGGTGGTGTTCACTAATAAGACAAGAAACAACAGGTACAAACTTGAACATGTTTCACCTCAACATGAGGAGAAACTTCTCTACAGTGAGAGTGACAGAGCCCTGGAACAGGCTGCCCAGAGAGGTTGTGGAGTCTTCAAAACCCACCTGGTTGCATTCCTGCACAGACTACCCTGGCAGGGGGGGTTGGACAGGGTGGTCTTTGGAGCTTCCTTCCTACCTCTAATGTACTGTGATACTGTGAAACCTTTGGATACACTTTTATAATATGACTTTTCTTCCATTCATTTTAATTTTAGCCAGGTAATGTCAACAAATGATGCATCAAAAGCACAATGGGAAATTCAGAAGTGGAGCTTGTGAAACACGTTATCAGGTTTCATCAGAGGCTTGATGATCTTAATTGGCACATTTTTAATATCATTAAGAGTTTTGCATATGCTTCAGCTACTGTTCATGCAGATGAGAACAAATATCAATATCCATCTGTCAAGTGGGTGCAGCACATATGGTAGCACAGAACCTTAAAATAAGTCAGATATGGTTTAGAAAACAAGATCCAAACCACTGTAGTGTGCAATAGCATAAGCAAGCTAAGGGATTTGCTCACCTTTATTTGCCTTCTAATCAAAGGCAGCCCTGCATAAAAACCTTGGGGCTGGATATTTCCCTTTGCAAAGCATGAATGCAAATTTGAGCTTATCAGGAGGGCAACTCACTGTATTAATCACAGAAGTAAATAAGCTCAAAAGAGTTTGGCTGCATTATGTCTATGCTTCTTTTGCTTTGCGTGGTGTCTACAGACAATGAGTTAAAGGAGTGGTTTGTAGACAGATTCACTGCACATCTACATTTATCTAAGTATGTATGTATGTATGTATATATATATGTGTGTGTGTGTGTGTATGTATAGAGAGAGAGGATCTGAATCATAGAATCAACCAGGTTGGAAAAGACCTCAGAGATCATCAGGTCCAACCTATTACCTAATACCTCCTGGCAACTAAACCATGGCTTCAAGTGCCAGAACCAATCCTTTTGTGAACACTTCCAGGGATGGGGACTCCACCACCTCCCTGGGCAGCACATTCCAGTGCCCAATTACTCTTGCTGGGAAGAACTTTCTCCTCACCTCAAGCCTAAACCTCCCGTGGCACAGCTTGAGACTGTGTCCTCTTGTTCTGGTGCTCCTTGCCTGGGAGAAGAGACCAACCCCTACCTGGCTTCAACCTCCCTTCAGGTAGTTGTAGAAAGCAGTAAGATCTTCCCTGAGCCTCCTCTTCTCCAGGCTAAACAACCCAAGCTCCATGAGCCTCTCCTCACAGGGCTGTGCTTGAGACCTCTCCCCAGCCTCGTTGCCCTTCTCTGGACATGTTCAAGTGTCTCAATGTCCTTCTTAAACTGAGAAGCCCAGAACTGGACACAGGACTCAAGGTGTGGCCTAATCAGTGCTGAGTACAGGGCAGAATGACTTCCCTGCTCCTGCTGGCCACACTATTGCTGATGCAGGCCAGGATGCCATTGGCTTCTTGCCCACCTGGGCACACTCTCATAGATATATATATATGAGGTAAAATAAAAAGGCAAATTACTGAATTTTCATAGCTGGCTTCTGAAACCTGACTTTAAGAACTGAAGAAAAAAAGCTTCATTGCTTTGATGAGAGCAGATGGAAGATTCCCTTATGAGTAGAGAGAGCTTGGCAAGGTTCAGGGATTTGTTAAACTTGCTGGTTTTCCTTTGGAGTCACAAGATAGCAGTTGTGTCAAAACTATACTTGCTACCTACCTTTTTACCACGACCTCTTTTCTGTCTTGCACTTGCACCCTTTTTTAGTGGAAAGAAGGAAAGTTTGTGAGAAAAGGAAGGAAGCACACCAATTTGAAAGAAAATAGGGCATGCGTTAGGTTTTCATTTCCTAAATTAATAGCAGAAAAAAAAACCCCAAACAGCCAAGAAGCTAAACCTCAACCCCAACCCCCTCTCCTACACCTCTGTGAAATGCAAAGATTTAAGCTTTTGGGCTTTCATTTACAGATTTTTGAAAGTTGGAATAGATTTGTTCAAAGTTTGACACGTTAAGAAAGAAGAAATTGATTTCCATTTGCATCCAATTTCACACCTTATTGACCCAATTGCACAGTGTACTGTACTACAGGAAGAGCATATCTTGCAGCCTGGAAAAGAAAAGTTTCAGTAAGAATAACTGATCACTAGTGCCCAATTTCAGTTATGAAGCAATTCTTACCTGTGCTTTTAGAATAGAATAGCATAGAATAGAATAGAATAGAATAGAATAGAATAGAATAGAATAGACCAGACCAGACCAGACCAGACCAGACCAGACCAGGTTGGAAGAGACCTTCAAGATCATCGCGTCCAACCCATCAACCAATCCAACCCACCTAAACAACTGAATCATGGCACCAAGCACCCCATTAAGTCTCCTCCTGAACACCTCCAATGATGGTGACTCCACCACCACCCCAGGCAGCCCATTCCAATGGGCAATCACTCTCTCTGTATAGAACTTCCTCCTAACCTCCAGCCTAAACCTCCCCTGGCACAGCCTGAGACTGTGTCCTCTTGTTCTGGTGTTGTTTGCCTGGGAGAAGAGACCAACCTCTGCCTGTCTACAACCTCCCTTCAGGTAGTTGTAGAGAGCAATAAAGTCACCCCTGAGTATCCTCTTCTCCAGACTAAGCAACACCAGCTCCCTCAGCCTCTCCTCATAGGGCCCCAGCAATGTTCACAGCAACAGCAGCAAGAGGTCTGTTGGGCAGGCAAGGGGCAGGAGCAAGAGGAGGGAGACAGGCAATGGCTCCCCTTAAATAGGCTTGGTGGACAGGAAGTGCTAGCTCATGTTCAGCCTACTGTCAACCAGTACCCCCAGGTCCCTCTCTGCCTGGCTGCTCTCAGCCACTCTGACCCCAGCCTGTAGCACTGCCTGGGGTCGTTGTGGCCAATGTGCAGAACCCGGCACTTGGATGTGCATATTTTTCAGATATTTAATTGTCTCATAGCAGTTTTTTCATTTCACTATGGAAACCAAAGATATGCAAAAGTCCCAGGAAAAGGAATCAGAAACAATTACAAGCCCTTGTGATAGCAATTTCTCCTGTACCCAAGGAGAATTTAAAGCCTATTATCCAGCTTTGTACAGAAAAGACAGAAAGAAGATGCAGTAAAGTGGATAACACATCGAGTGCTAAGCTACTAAAATTTACCATAACTTTTTGTTTTCTTTTTCTCCTTTCTAAAATAATAAAGTTGAGTCATCAGCAGATTGGAGTATTTATTTGGCAAAGGCTAAATGCATTGCATTTATCAGAATCAGTCTGTGGAACTCACTGATACTGTGGAAACAAGTATGTGAGGTTATTCAGAAAAGGTCAGTAAATGTTCTCTGATGGAAAGAGAAAAAAAAAATAAATAAAGAGAAAAAGAAAATGATTTCAGGGCCAAAACCAATTCAGTATCTATCATTATGTCAAGCTGTGTTTTCTCTTTGTGACTTGTGAAGACATTCCTCAGGATTCAAATACATCAAGGTCTTCCGCCACCCAAGATTAGGCAGTGAGAGCACTTCTTCCATGTCTAATGGAACAAGGCAGGTTTTCTTCCTGATTAAAAGTTTCTGGTTCCTTGAGACAGCTTGGACTTTAATCTATAGCTACTTAAAATTAAAGACTGACCTTCTTTTTTCTGCAGGTGAAGAGAAGCCCCTTGGAGTGCCTTTCATAAAACTGGGAGCTGCAGTCGTGTGATGCTATTAAAACTTATGTGTTAGGGCATAAATTAATCACTAGGTAGAAGCAGGGGAAAGAAAAAAAAGTGAAACCTGGGAGGGAGAGAGGATGGAATGTAAGAAATATGTGCTGTGCAGTTTATTCACTGGATGAATTTCCATTTGATTTGTTGTTTGAAGTCGGTCCCAGCTCCAAACCCACCTAATAATAATAGTAAATAAGAGTTCATAAATGTCAAGTGGTCACAGAATCACAGAATCACAGCATCACCAAGGTTGGAAGAGACCTCAAAGATCATCAAGTCCAACCTGTCACCACAGACCTCATAACTAAACCATGGCACCAAGTGCCACGTCCAATCCCCTCTTGAGCACCTCCAGGGATGGTGACTCCACCACCTCCCTGGGCAGCACATTCCAATGGCAAATGACTCTCTCAGTGAAGAACTTTCTCCTCACTTCGAGCCTAAACTTCCCCTGGTGCAGCTTGAGGCTGTGTCCTCTTGTTCTGGTGCTGGTTTCTTGAGAGAAGAGACCAACTCCCTCCTGGCTACAACCTCCCTTCAAGTAGTTGTAGAGGGCAATGAGGTCTCCCCTGAGCCTCCTCTTCTCCAGGCTAAGCAACCCCAGCTCCCTCGACCTCTCCTCACAGGGCTGTGCTCAAGGCCTCTCCCCAGCCTTGTTGCCCTTCTCTGGACACGTTCAAGTGTCTCAATGTCCTTCTTAAACTGAGGAGCCCTGAACTGGACACAGGACTCAAGGTGTGGCTTAACCAATGCAGAGTACAGAGGCACAATGACTTCCCTGCTCCTCCTGGCCACACTATTCTTGATGCAGGCCAGGATACCATTGGCCTTCTTGGCCACCTAGGCACACTGCTGGCTCATGTTTAGGTGGCTGACAATCAGCACCTGCAGGTCCCTTTCTGTTTGGGAGCTCTCCAGCCACTCTGACCCCAGCCTGTAGTTCTGCATGGGGTTGTTTAGGTCAAAGTGCAGCACCCAGCTCTTGGTTTTGTTGAATGCCATCCTGTTGGACTCTTCCCATCTGTCCAGTTGGTCGAGGTCCCTCTGCAGAGGTCTCTCCACTTCCTGCTTGCAGCAGGACAAATGTATATTCAGGGACTTCTTTGCTCATGCTGCTGAACTCTGCAGTAGCTGAAGTGTTTGTAAGTCCTTACTCTGTCCTTTTTTTGCTTTTCTTTTGCCTTGCAGTGCCATGTTACCTGTAATTCTTTAATGAGTAGGCCGCCTGCAAAATCTATGTTTTAACAGCCATTTGTTTCCACAAGCTCAGACTGACTTTGCTGCAGTGTGCTAGAGTGGAGAGAGCAAACTGTCAGCTGCAACTGATTTATAAGAGTGATTTACCTTCTGGAGAGTGTAATTATGTTCATAGTTAAGAATTAATCAGGTGAGAGAATTATAGAATAATCACACTCTTGGCTTTGGAAGGACAAACTAAATGGAGATTGTTCCTGCGAGTTATCTCAGCAGATGGAAATCTCTCCTCTTGAACAGCTGGAAGAGCAGGGTTCCAGGATGATTGTCTTCACTCTTTAAAACAGAGAAAAGCAACAATTTTGCAGTGGCTGCCTTTCAGTTCACATAGGTGAAGATACATGAGAAAGGTGAAGCTTAGACTGAAATATCTTTCCAATCCTGGCAGTAAAGTAAACCAGGAAAAAGAAAAATATTAGCTGAGGATTTTTTGACTTTGCCTTTCTGACACTGTTCTGTGAATGCAAGAAAGGTTTCCCTCTGTCTCTGCTGACTAGGAGACCTTTTCTTCTTAGTAATGACTGTGATGTCTTTTACATTCCAGCTCTCTCGATGTGTGTCCTTTAGCAGCTATGTTTTATTACATTTCAAGACAGTTGGATCCTCATTTGAAGACATCACACTGACAGTCTAAAGGCTAGAAGATGAGATGCCTCCAGACAGTTTCTTAGGGGAATCTAATCTTAGGGATTTTTACTGAAGTATATTTTGCTTTACATGTTGTCTGAGCTCACTGCTGCTGTTTACAGGTGAAATCTTATCCTAGGCACTGCCAACTGGCTATGTCATGTACAGTCACACACAGGATGTAGGGCACATTGACTTTGTGAGATAGCTTCTGCACAGTGAAGAGTCTCCTCTAGCTCCAAGGGACCTTGACTAAAGTTAGTGAGGTTCATCACCTGCAATAAGTGGAAAGTGATCATTTCAGTCATAACCTATGAGGCTGGAATCTTTCAGCAAGGTTGCTGTCAAAAATATATTAGTTACAGCCATTACAAGGATGTCTCAGGGTCTCCACATTATGCTTCTAGCTGGTGCATCAAGGCACAACTGCATTTCCTAGCTCAATGGGAAACATGCTCTTGATCAAAGTAACTGTACTGAAAAATGGTCAGAAGCAGATTCTACTGCAATTTCCTCAACTCCAAGCATCACAGCTCTGTGTGTAGTGACAATATGTAGTTTAGACACACAATTTACTTTTTACTTAAAAAAATAATAAGAGCAAGTGAGCTCTGTAGGAGGACACCCTGTCTTCTGGTCCCTTGCAGATTCAGTGAGCTAACACAAGATCACAGGATGTCAGGGGTTGGAAGGAACCTCTGAAGATCATTGAGTCCAACCCCCCTGTCAGGGCAGGACCATAGAATCCAGCACAGGTCACACAGGAACACATCCAGATGGGTCTTGAAAATCTCCAGAGAAGATTTTCCACGCCCCTTCTGGGGAGCCTATTCCAGGGCTCTGTGACCCTCACAGTGAAGAAGTTCCTCCACATGTTGAGTGGAACCTGTGCTGTAGTTTATATCCATTACCCCTTGTCCTATCACAGGGTGCAGCTCCCTCTTGACACTCAGCCCTCAGATATTTATACACATTTGTTAAATCCCCTCTCAGTCTTCTCTCCTCCAGACTAATCAGCCCCTGGGTTCTCAGCCTCTCCTCATAAGGAAGTGCTCCATTCCCTCAATCATCCTGGTAGCTCTCCCTTGGACTCTCTTGAGCAGATTCCTGTCCCTCTTGAACTGAGGAGCCCAGAACTGGATGCAATATTCCAGGTGAGGTCACACTATGGCAGAGTAGAGGTGAAAGGGAACCTCCCTGGATCTGCTGGACACACTCCTTTTAAAGCATCCCAGGATCCCATTGGCCTTCTTGGCCACAAGGGCACATTGCTGACCCGTGGAGAACTTGTCATCCAGCAGGACTCTTTCTCCACAGGGCTGATCTCTACCAGATCACCTCCTAACCTGTACTGGTGCAGTTACAAATGGGTCCAAGGCTGGAGCTACCATTAGAACCACTGCAATGTTAATAGTAGCTGCATGTCATCCTTCCCAAAGCAAACTGTTTTATACTGAAAAAAACCCTATGTGAATTCTCTTGCGTTCAGGCAGCAGAGAGAAATGAACCAGAAATTCAACACATTGTTTTCATGTGAGCAGTATTTCTGACAGGAAAGGTAATAACTCACTTTCTAAGTCAAACATGCTGTAGTGAGTGGGTTGAGCTCTGTTTTGCTTACCTTCCTCATTATGCCTCCTTATCCCTGCAGCAGGAATCTTTTTAAGCATCTGAAAATTCACCTCTGGGACCAGAAGAATTCTCCTTCCAGTTATGTCATGTTGGGAAGGAAACTATGCAACAGCACTCATTTTAGTCTGTAGAAGACAAGCCTTAGAGGGGATTTCATAAATGTGTATAAATATCTGAGGGCTGGGGGTCAGGAGGGAGGGGACAGGCTCTGCTCACTTGCTCCCTGGGATAGGACAAGGAGCAATGGATGTAAGCTGCAGCACAGGAGGTTCCACCTCAACACAAGGGAGAATGTCTTTACTGTGAGGGTCTCAGAGCACTGGGACAGGCTGCCCAGAGAGGTTGTGGAGTCTTCTTCTCTGGAGACTTTCAAGGCCTGTCTGGATGTGCTCCTGTGTGACCTGAGCTAGACTGTACGGTCCTGCTCTGGCAGGGGGGTTGGACTCGATGATCTCTTTGAATCCCCTCCAACCCCTGTGAGCCTGTGAGAGAGAAAAAAAAGAAGGGAAGATGTCAAAGTAACACAGTAGCAGTGGCTGACCCTACCTAACAGGGATCACAGAGAATTTTCCACATCTGGAAAAATTCAATGGGTAATATTAGTTTCTGTCAGGCTCCCCCTTTCACACTGTGCATAACCATGGCAGAAAATTAAAATATATAAAGCTAACAGCATTTGCTTGGTTCTCAGAGCAGTAGCAATCAGCATAGAGCAAGGAGAGAGAAAATGAAGCATGTAAGTGGTCAGAGAATGGCAGCTCTGCAAAGGTTCAGCAGCTGCATAGAAACCAAGCTATTTTCTGCTGTGAAAGCATTCCCCTTGTCCCTCCCGCACAGAAAGCCCAGTGGATATGCCTTCTTCTTTTTATGCAGGAAAGAGACCCACATAGTGTTATCCCTATGGTTTTTAATTTCCTATTTCAGATGGCTTTATTAACCTCCCAGCTGGTCACCTACAGATGCTAACTGTGCTCCCTAAAACAGCTCTGCTGGACTCTGGAAACTCACTTTCTGTTCTGCTATTTTCACACACAGAAAAAAAAAAAAAATATATATATATATATAAAAATAAAGGAGGGCAGGGAACAAGGAGTAAGGAAAGTCAAAAAGAAAGGTTTCATATCTCAAGGTTTCAATAAATACCTTTCCTAGAATAAAGAGGAAAAAGTATCTCGCTCCTACAGAGAAACTCCATTAGAAAGTCAGCCTATAAAGACAGTTCCATAGAGAATGATCCAGCTAATTATGTACTGAACAAGAAAGGATGGCTTTCCTGTTTTACCCCCTGTGTTCATGCTGGGACATCAGTAATCTTGAGGAAATTCAGACTTTCAGTCTTGTCCTTGCTCCTTCAGGATTTTGTGGCATTACCTTGTCTTGTGTTTTTTTTTCCAAGGTGGAAGAAAAGAAAGCAGGAAAGGGGAAGGGAAGGGAAGGGAAGGGAAGGGAAGGGAAGGGAAGGGAAGGGAAGGGAAGGGAAGGGAAGGGAAGGGAAGGGAAGGGAAGGGAAGGGAAGGGAAGGGAAGGGAAGGGAAGGGAAGGGAAGGGAAGGGAAGGGAAGGGAAGGGAAGGGAAGGGAAGGGAAGGGGGAAAGCGGGATAGGGGAAGGGAAGGGGAAAGCGGGATAGGGGAAGGAAGAGAAAAAAAAGGAGAGGAGAGGAGAGGAGACTCGAGGAGAGGAGAGGAGACTCGAGGAGAGGAGACTCGAGGAGAGGAGACTCGAGGAGAGGAGACTCGAGAAGAGGAGACTCGAGGAGACTCGAGGAGACTCGAGGAGACTCGAGGAGACTCGAGGAGAGGAGAGGAGAGGAGAGGAGAGGAGAGGAGAGGAGAGGAGAGGAGAGGAGAGGAGAGGAGAGGAGAGGAGAGGAGAGGAGAGGAGAGGTTCAGAGAGGAGAGGAGACTCGAGGAGAGGAGATTCGAGGAGAGGAGAGGAGAGGTTCAGAGAGGAGAGGAGAGGAGAGGAGAGGAGAGGAGACTCGAGGAGAGGAGAGGAGAGGAGAGGTTCAGAGAGGAGAGGAGAGGTTCAGAGAGGAGAGGAGAGGAGAGGAGAGGAGAGGTTCAGAGAGGAGAGGAGAGGAGAGGAGAGGAGAGGAGAGGAGAGGAGAGGAGACTCGAGGAGAGGAGAGGAGAGGAGAGGAGAGGAGAGGAGAGGAGAGGAGAGGAGAGGAGAGGAGAGGAGAGGAGAGGAGAGGAGAGGAGAGGAGAGGAGAGGAGAGGTTCAGAGAGGAGAGGAGACTCGAGGAGAGGAGATTCGAGGAGAGGAGAGGAGAGGTTCAGAGAGGAGAGGAGAGGAGAGGAGAGGAGAGGAGACTCGAGGAGAGGAGAGGAGAGGAGAGGTTCAGAGAGGAGAGGAGAGGTTCAGAGAGGAGAGGAGAGGAGAGGAGAGGAGAGGTTCAGAGAGGAGAGGAGAGGAGAGGAGAGGAGAGGAGAGGAGAGGAGAGGAGAGGAGAGGAGAGGAGAGGAGAGGAGAGGAGAGGAGAGGAGAGGAGAGGAGAGGAGAGGAGAGGAGAGGAGAGGAGAGGAGAGGAGAGGAGAGGAGAGGAGAGGAGAGGAGAGGAGAGGAGAGGAGAGGAGAGGAGAGGAGAGGAGAGGAGAGGAGAGGAGAGGAGAGGAGAGGAGAGGAGAGGAGAGGAGAGGAGAGGAGACTCGAGGAGAGGAGAGGAGACTCGAGGAGACTCGAGGAGAGGAGAGGAGAGGAGAGGAGAGGAGAGGAGAGGAGAGGAGAGGAGAGGAGAGGAGAAGAGAGGAGACTCGAGGAGAGGAGAGGAGACTCGAGGAGAGGAGACTCGAGGAGAGGAGAGGAGAGAGAAATGAAAAAGGAAAAAAGAAAAAAGAAAAGAGAAAAGAACAGAAAAGAAAAGAACAGGAAAGAAAAGAACAGGAAAGAAAAGAAAAAAGAAAAAAAAAAGAAAAAGAAAAAGAAAAAGAAAAGAAAAGAAAAGAAAAGAAAAGAAAAGAAAAGAAAAGAAAAGAAAAGAAAAGAAAAGAAAAGAAAAGAAAAGAAAAGAAAAGAAAAGAAAAGAAAAGAAAAGAAAAGAAAAGAAAAGAAAAGAAAAGAAAAAGAGAAAATAAGAAAAAGAAAAGAAAAGAAAAAAAGAAAAAAAAAGAAAAGAGAAAAGAAAAGAAAAGAGAAGAAAAGAAAAGAAAAGAGAAGAAAAGAAAAGAGAAGAAAAGAAAAGAGAAGAAAAGAAAAGAGAAGAAAAGGAAAAGAAAAGAAAAGAGAAGAAAAGGAGAAAAAAGAAAATTTATTATCAGGCTGGAGCAAGGTAATGGAATAAAAAGCTTGTCAAAAAGTTCATGTAACGTGTTATTTATGACTTATAGTTGTTTCCTTGATTCTCCTGCAAGGTACATGAGGCAATACAACTCAGAGAGCTGTTCTGACACCTGTACATATTTATTCAGATTCATTGTATTTTCTGTCTGATAACTACCACCAGAAGAGACATGAAAAGCTTTTCAGTTTGAAAAGTTCCTGGATTGTACTTACATTGTTTCCCTCCTTTCCTCTTCAGCCTTACCAACATAATTCATTTTGAGAAATGGTTGATGAAGGCTCCTCAAAGAACGTGGAACAGCTTCATGAAATTGTAAGCTGAAAAGCCTTGCAGTGCTAGGATATGCCTCTATTTCTCAACTCTTGTGTCTAAGGGCAACAGCCTTCACGCAAAACAAACAGGCTGGAAGGTTTCAGGCTGCTCCCACTGGACTTTCTCCTGCTTGGAAAATAAAACCAGGATTTCCTGCTCTGAGATTTACAGAAACCCAAATAAAATACGCCATGCAAGGAAAGCCTTGCAGAAGTTTTGCTGTAAAATGACATGTAAGTAGATTTAGCTATACAGAACAATCCATAGAGGGAAAAAAACCCAGCATAGACCAACTTGGACATTCAGAGCTGGGATTCTGGACATTCAGAGCTGGGATTGTTTAGCCTGGAGAAGAGGAGGCTCAGGGCTGACCTCATTGCCCTCTACAACTACCTGAGGGGTGGTTGTGGCCAGGAAGGGGTTGGTTTCTTCTCCTAGGCAACCAGCACCAGAACAAGGGGACACAGTCTCAAGCTGCACCAGGGGAGGTTTAGACTCCAGGTGAGGAGGAAATTCTTCACCGAGTGAGTCATTCGTCATTGGAATGTGCTGCCGAGGGAGGTGGTGGAGTCACCATCCCTGGAGGCGTTCACGGGGAGATTGGACGTGGCACTTGGTGCCATGGTCTAGTCATGGGGTCTGTGTTGATAGGTTGGACTCGATGATCCTCGAAGTCCTTTCCAACCTAAGTTATACTGTGATACTGTGATACTGTGAGCTCCTCAGGATGCTTGTCAGCACAAGTTCATTTTGCTAGCCATCCAAAATTGCTTTCAAAGTAGTATTTCCAGTGATAAATCTCTGTGCTTATATATCACCAGCTTCCAGGAAAAATAACCCACTGAGACAGAAATAAGAGTTATGCTTCTTAAAAGTTAGATTATTTGAAGTTCATAGTCGCTCAGAAATCACTGAGTTTTGTTAGAACAGGGATGGAAAATACTGAATTGGAAAGGTGTTGAAGAGGATTTTGAGGAGGATTTAAGTAATTGCTATCAGAATAAACCCCACTAGTTTCTAGAGGTATAAGTAATTGGTGACCACAGCTCCAAAGAAAAGAATGCAGTAAGCCAAGACTTTGGCCAAGAAATAAGATCATCAGCTTGAGAAAATAGTATGTCTGTACTGAAAAAGGAATTTAGGACAAAGGGTGGAATTAAACACAGGAACACAGCTTCAAACAAGTTGCTAAACAGTGCTCAAGTGTGTCCAAAAGGCTTCAATATAACACATAGCTTATGGGCGAGGTTTTGTCTCCTCCTCAGCTTGATCAGGTGTGGCAAGTCCTTACTCTCCACAATGATTTTGGCCTCATTGTCTGAGAAGTCTGGTGAGCTTCCATTACAGACAATAAATATCAAGATCACTTATTCACAAAATCCTTTAAATAACTTTGGTAAGTAGAATTGCTGAATTCATAATTCTTGTTTCATCAGTAAAAAAGAAAGGACAGATTGATATGGCTCACTGCATACATTTCAATTTGTCCTTACTGGTTGACAGTAGGCTGAACTCATGTTCAAGCAGTGTGCCCAGGTGGCCAAGAAGGCCATTGGCATGCTGGCCTTGATCAGGAATAGTGTGGCCAGCAGGAGCAGAGAGGTCATTCTACCACACCTTGAGTACTGTGTCCAGTTCTGGGCCCCTCAATTTAAGAAGGACATTGAGACAGTTGAACGTGTCCAGAAAAGGGCAACAAAGCTGGGGAGGGGTTTGGAGCACAGCCCTGTGAGGAGAGGTTGAGGGAGCTGGGGTTGCTTAGCCTGGAGAAGATGGGGCTCAGGGGAGACCTTCTTGCTCTCTACAACTACCTGAAGGGAGGTTGTAGCCAAGTGGGGGTTGGTCTCTTCTCCCAGGCAAGCAGCACCAGAACAAGAGGACGCAGTCTCAATCTGTTACAGGGGGGGTTTAGGCTCAAGGTGAAGAGAAAATTTTTCACAGAGAGAGTTGTTAACCATTGGAATGTGCTGCCCAGGGAGGTGATGGTAGTGTTCAAAAAAGGATTGGACATGGCACTTGGTGCCATGGTTTAGTAGTCATGAGGTCTATGGTGACAGGTTGGACTTGATGATCTTTGAGGTCTTTTCCAACCTTACTGATTCTATGATTCTACAGAAAGCCTTACAAAATGGTACACTCAAAAATGATGAATTATTACAGTGTGCTGTTTATTCCAAGAAGGGACTAGGCCAGTTAACAACATTTAATTACCAGTCTTAATTAATTGTATTAAGACCGCTGCAGACCAATTTAGTGCTGAAGTTTTCACCCACGGTGATACGAAATCTCATACAAGGTAGAAAAAGGGAGTTTGCTAAAGAAGTTCCCAGTATGAAATCTCATACAGGGTAGAAAAAGGGAGTTTGCTAAAGAAGTTCCCAGTATGAAATCTCATACAGGGTAGAAAAAGGGAGTTTGCTAAAGAAGTTCCCAGAGGAGGGAGGAAAAAAAGAGATTGAGAAAATAAGGAGCAGAAATGGCAAGCTAAAAATGAGCACATTCACTTATTAATGATGCTGAGTGCAACCACAGGGCACTGCAGAAATGAAAATGACTAAATATTTAGTTGCTACAGTTACTATCCTTGTTCTTTCTATGAACTTCCCCAAGTGAGAGCAGTGAGCACTGCTGTGGATCAAGGCCAGTTTTGCACTTTTTTTGCCCGTGGACTCTAATTAAAACAGATTAAGGCGTAAGGAAATGCCTGCAGACAGAGATCAGTCTGGCAACATTTCCTAGAGGTCAGTGGATTTCTTTTGTGGACTTGAACTGCAGTTTAAATCTTCCCACTTGCAGTAGGTTCTTCCTTTCACAGCACAATCTTTAACTGCAAAGAAGCTAGCTGAGCATGCACTCCAGTGAGAGACACAGACACCAGTACACTTACTCATAGCCTGGATGATAGTAGCATTGATTGTGTGGATATCCCTGCTTTCAGTGACATTAAAGGATCTCATCACTGTATTTGCATAGTGCAGGCTGTTCCCTTTTGGGAGGAACCCACAGAAACAAAACTGTAGGTGGAAAGGATTATTATGAATTTTCAATCTGCCCCACAGGGCTCTTTCTGGAATCTATTTTTTCTGAGAAGATTCATTCCTTATGATTTCTACCTACCATTGGTTATATAATGTCAGCTAGATTTCACAGCCTCTGTCTGAACTGAAAACTAGAAATGGGTAGATTCAGATTGGATGTTAGGAAGAAGTTCTTCCCCATGAGGGTGGTGAGAGACTGGCACAGGTTGCCCAGGGAGGTGGTGGAAGCCTCATCCCTGGAGGTTTTTGCAGCCAGGCTGGATGTGGCTGTGAGCAACCTGCTGTAGTGTGAGGTGTCCCTGCCCATGGCAGCGGATTTTGAACTAGATGATATTTGAAGTCCCTTCCAACCATAACAATTCTGTGATTCTATGATTTTGTACCCATTGCCTCTTGTCCTATAACTGAATATCACTGAAAATAAATTCTGTCTTCTTTCCACCCTTCTTTCAGGTGTGTATACAATCATGGAATCAGTAAGGTTGGAAAAGACCTCAGAGATCATCAAGTCCAACCTGTCACCACAGACCTCATGACTACTAAACCACGGCACCAAGTGCCACATCCTATCCCCTCTTGAACACCTCCAGGGACAGGATCTCCACCGCCTCCCTGGGCAGCATATTCCAATGGCAAATGACTCTCTTGGTGAAGAACTTTCTCCTCACCTCAAGCCTAATCTTCCCCTGGTGCAGCTTGAGACTGTGTCCTCTTGTTCTGGCGCTGGTTGCTTGAGAGAAGAGACCAACTCCCTCCTGGCTACAACCACCCTTCAGGTAGTTGTAGAGAGCAATGAGATCTCCCCGGAGCCTCCTCTTCTCCAGGCTAAAAGTCAGCAGGATTGGAACTAGAGGATCCTTGTGGTCCCTTCCAACCCTAACAATTCTCTGATTCTATGAACAGCTGTGAGAGCCCACCATGTAATTTTAATAAGAGAGTTACACTTCTACCTCATACTTGAAACTGAACAAGTGAGATGAAATGAAGAAACAAAATTACTTTTCCACATCTTTTGTCAAGACTACACACAGTTATTCAAAAGGCAAGATAGGCCACACAGACAGAAACAGGAAACTGCAGCCCAGGAAAACCACTGAGTACACAGAAGATTCTGCATGACTTTTTGAAGAGAGAAGGGCAACAAAGTTGGTGAGAGGCTTGGAACACAAGCCCTATGAGGAGAGACTGAGGGAGCTGGGGTTGTTTAGCCTGGAGAGGAGGAGACTCAGGGGAGACCTTCTTGCTGTCTACAACTACCTGAAGGGAGGTTGTAGCCAGGTGGGAGATGGTCTCTTCTCCCAGGCAACCAGCACCAGAACAAGAGGACACAGTCTCAAGCTGCACCAGGATAAGTTTAGGCTGGAGGTCAGGAGGAAGTTTTACACAGAGAGAGTGATTGCCCATTGGAATGGGCTGCCTGAGGAGGTGGTAGAGTCACCATCATCGGAGGTGTTCAGGAGGAGACTTGATAGGGTGCTTGGTTGCATGGTTTAGTTGATTAGGTGGTGTTGGATGATAGGTTGGATGCGATGATCTTGAAGGTCTCTCCCAACCTGGTCTGGTCTGGTCTGGTCTGGTCTATTCTATTCTATTCTATTCTATTCTATTCTGTTCTGTTCTGTTCTGTTCTGTTCTGTTCTATTCTATCTTGCCAGTTCTGCCTGACACAAGGACATGGATTCAGAGACCAAAACAAAGTGGATATCCCTGTGAATAGGTTTCCTTAAAAGCAATTGAAATTGCATATGAAATTAATCTGGTGTTCAGTGTGTTCTTGATACTAGCACAGACATCCAGATTTTTGCTCAGAGAAATTTATCACAGGTGGAAGTTTTTGTCTGATCAAATTTTCTCATGTGATTCCTTTTGTCATTTCTGCTTCAGGATAGCCTTTCTTTGGTGATGTTAACTTACTTCATTCTGCAAGTTTGGGAAAAGGGATAAAATGAGTAAAACAGAAACAGATTTTTGGCTTCTCTTCATGTTTTAGTGCAATGCTGGAACTTGATATTCAGGATAGTTCTCATCTCACATCAATTACCTGAATTATTTCTTATCTGAATGGAGAAAAATCACTTATTTGCTAAAGTATGCATGGCCTTCAACATTTTTTTTGTTCTTGACTATTCTACCTCCTCCCCAGTGTGGTGATTTGAGCCTTAACTGGAACTTAAGAGCGCAGATGGGGGCAAGGCTGAGAATCCCTGCCCCGCTCCCCTCTCCTCTTTCCCAAGACAGGAGAAAAAGAAAGGGAAGGAGCAAATCCACCAAGAAATATTTTTGAGTTGGCTTGGAATTAGAGAGGTAAAGAATTTTCTTTAAACATATATGTATATGTAACTAAAAAACAGGTAGGGTTCACAAGGGTAAGGAACAAGGATGGATGGGAGAAAAAAATTCAGAATACAAAACCAGTCTCTTTGAAGAGGTGTGGAGGCAGCAGGGAGAAGGATCAGGCCTCACCGTGTGGCAGAGAAGTCCTCATCCAAGCAAAGGCAGGGGCCAAGAGAGTGGCTGCAGTGTCCTCCTTTTTACAGCCTTGCTGGGCAGGGAGGGGGAGTGGAACAGACTAATTTAGTTTCCCAGGGGGAAAACCCTCTGCAGGGAGAGCAATGCTCTTACAAGCCCTCCCCCCCCTGCTTCCAGGATGGGCATTAACCCATCACACCCACCCTGATTACTGCCAGAGGGGAACAGGGATTACAGTGAGGTCACAGCACCACATTGCTGCCTCTCCTTCCTCCTCACACATTCTTCTGCTCCAGCATGGGTTGTTTCTGTGGGCTAAAATGCTTCATGAACAGACTGCTCCTTTAAAGATTTACTCTGCAAACCCCCATGGGTCACAGGTCCTGCCAGAAAACCTGCTCCTGCATGACCTTTCTAACACGTGCTACAGATCTTGCCGGAAGCTAACTCCAGTCTGGGCTCTCCATGGGATGTAGTTTCCATCAGGTGTATCCATCTGCTGCAACATGGAGTCATCTGTAGGATGCAGTGGGACAACCTGCTTCATCATGGGCTTCTCTGTGGGCTGCAGGGAAATCTGTTCTCAGCTGCTTGGAGCTCCTCTTCCCTTTCCATCTCACTGACCTTTCTGTCTGCAGGGCTGTTTCACATTTTTCTCACTCCTCTCTCTCACAGCTGCTGTACAGAATTTTCTTTAACCTTTCTTAACTGTGTTATGCCAGGCAACTCCAGTGCCACTAATGAGCACAGATTTGGCCAGTGGTGAGTCCATTTTGGCTGGCACAGGGGCAGCCCTTAGTGTATTCTCATAGAGGCCACCTAGCTACCAAAACCTTGCCAAGTAATGCCCATACAACAATACAGAAAGCTGGCTGTGCAGGTCTTACAACATTATGCTTGTCTAATTGTATCTGTTAGAGCCAGATTTTAGGCACTTTGAATCCAGTGAAGTTTTGTGAAGAGTTTTTAAGATGCTTTGTCTTTGTTGTCAGGAAGGTCCTAAGCATTCATATTTCATGATAAATAGCTTAAAGTATATATATTTATACGTGCTTATAAGATAAAAACAAACCAACAAACAGTTTTACCTAGGATCCTGCCAATAGAACAGGTGGGCAATGTTACAACAGAGAGAACATAGACAGGAATTTGCAAAACATCAGGGTTATTTGACACAGCTGATCACTTAAAAAGACAGCAGGTACAGAATACAGAACACAGAATTAACCAGGTTGGAAAAGACCTTTGAGATCAGCAAGTCCAACTTATCACTCATCCCCATCTAATCAACTAAACCATGGCACTAAGCGCCTCAACCAGGCTCTTCCTAAACACCTTCAGTGATGGTGACTCCACCACCTCCCTGAGCAGCACATTCCAATGGCAAACCACTCTTTCTGTGAAGAAACTCTTCCTCACCTCCAGCCTAAACCTCCCCTGGCACAGCTTGAGACTGTGTCCTCTTGTTCTGGTGCTGGTTGCCTGGAAGAAGAGACCAACCCCCACCTGGCTGCAACATCCTCAACATGAAGAGGAACTCCTTCACTGTGAGGTTACAGAGCACTGGAGCAGGCTCCCCAGGGAGGTTGTGGTGAATTCTTCTCTGAAAGCTTTCAAGATCCACCTGGATGTGTTCCTGTGTGACCTGTGCTAGATTCTGTGATCCTGCTCTGGCAGGGCTGTTGGACTAAATGATCTTTGGAGGTCCCTTCCACCCCCTAACATCCTGTGATCCTGTAAGAGCAAGTGCAAATCACCTCTGCATTTCTATTGTAGACCAGTAAAGTGTGTCTTGCCACATGGGAAATCTTAATAATGCAAAGCATGCAGTGACTCTGACTGTTATCAAGAGATATGATTTATAGCTTTGTAGGGAACTTATGAAACTACCTGAACTCTCTGAACCAGCTCATTCTTATCTGAGTACATGGTAGGCTTAGTCTTGGGAAAGCAGCTGCCAGATGAGTGCAGGAAATTCATGGAGATGGGGATTAGGATTGATAAATGACTGGATATGTGCATGCAGGATTTAAGAGCATGGGGGAGGGAAGGAGGAAAGCAAGACTATAGCTGCTTCTCATGTGGGGATATGTGATGAGCACTATGGACTGCAGTTCATTCCAGCAGCAGGGGTTGTAGTTAAGATCCTCATTCTGCCATGGAACAGAAAGGGGTGTGTGCACTGACTAATCTGTACTCTCAGCTAAAAGGTATTTACATGCATGTGAAACAAGCAGAGATGTGAAAATGTTGCTTTTCTCTTTGAGACGGTGCAGTGGTGCAGCCTACTTAAAGGAACTCTCATCTCCGAATCAGTCGTAGTGCACTTGCAGTGTTGTTAAGAGTGGTGGAGAAGAGGTACTTAATTATCTCATGCTAACCAATTGTCTCAAGTTCAGCAGTTTTCCCCCTTGTGACCCTTCCAGAAGAGTGTATCAGTAAGTGCCTGGGAAGAAAAAAATTAACTAAATTAGATTAAAAAAACAGTATGACATGATGTTTAATTTGGATAAGATGCAAGACATAGAATCATAGAATCAGAGAATCAATAAGGTTGGAAAAGACCTCAAAGATCATCCAGTCCAACCGATCAGCTAACACCTCATGACTGACTAAACCATGGCTTCAAGTGCCACATCCAATCCCCTCTTGCACACCTCCAGGGATGGGGACTCCACCACCTCCCTGGGCAGCACATTCCAATGACCAATTACTCTTTCTGTGGAGAATTTTCTCCTCAACTCCAGCCTAAACCTCACCTGGCACAGTGTGAGACTGTGTCCTCTTGTTCTGGTGCTGGTTGCCTGGGAGAAGAGACAAACCCCTACCTGGCTACAACCTCCCTTCAGGTAGTTGTAGAAAGCAATAAGGTCTCCCTTGAGCCTCCTCTTCTCCAGGCTAAGCAAACCCAGTTCCCTCAGCCTCTCTTCACAGGGTTGTTGTCCAAACCTCACCCCAGCCTTGTTACCCTTCTCTGGATGCATTCAAGTGTCTCAATGTCCTCCTTAAATTGAGGAGCTCAGAACTGGACACAGGACTCAAGGTGTGCCCTAACCAGTGCAGAGTACAGGGCAGAATGACTTCCCTGCTCCTGCTGGCCACACTATTTCTGAGGCAGGCCAGGATGCCATTGGCCTTCTTGGCCATCTGGCCATGTGTATATAAAATGGATAAACTTGTGAGTGAAACAATGAAAAAGTGGAGGCATTTCTCCAGCTGACAAGGTATGCCCACCATCTGGTTAAAGGATTTGTAACCTTTATAGATCATTTTGATTCCCCAAATCCTTCTGGCTACCTAAGCCACAGCTGTTGCTTAGCTAGGCTTTTGTTTTCTTCTTTTTTCCCCCTTTTCCTTTCAAATGTTATCATTGTTATGCACTTTCCATGAGATAATGCTTTCAAAATATTAGGAAATCTCATGCTAATGCAAAAATTCTTTAGCCCACTTCTAAGACACTGCTTCTCTTGAACCAATTTTCCCTTTTGTACTGCCAGCTGTCCCCATGTGACGAATGCATCCTAAAGGAAGTTGAAGGTGTTGGCTTTTATTGAAATGGTAAAGAAAAATAATGTCAAGACTGACATCCAAGCAGCTAGTTCATTTCACTGCAGGCACTAGCAGCTGGAAGGCAGGAGGGAAAAAGGAAAGGAAAAAAAAAAAAGGAGCATTTCCACAACGAACTCTGATGATGTGATACAGAAACAGTCCCATATGGGAGCAATCATCCAGATTTACTCTAAAAGTCTGAGCAGTGCATTCACAATGCTTTCACATTTAGTGTCCAAAGTATTGTACTCATCACTGTTTTCACTGACTGAGAAATGTTCACCAAAAAAAAAAAGACCTTGGGCCTGATTTAAAGAGCTAATCAGATTAAGACAGAACAGAAGCACGTCCCTATGGCCTCTGTGTACATTCACAACTGAGGTATTTAGCGTTTCCAAACGGAACACTCTCAATACATTATTCAGGAATGACCTGACTATGGCAGATGTTTTGACAAGAACACTCAGGGTGATTCCAACTGAAAAGTCATGAGCTGCTTGCAGAACCTTTGGGGACTGAGAGGGAAAAAAACCCCAAACAATTATTTTACGGTATGCGTTTCTACTTTGCACACAACTAGTCTCAAAGCCAAATTCTCTGACCAGTGTTTACAGCTGTAAGGGTGTCTTTAGGGTCTCTGCTGATGTTCCACCTGCTATATACTCATCTGCATCTGGTGTGTTGGTCTGCCTTCTGGATGTGTGCTTCTGACTCTGTGGATGGAGTTCTACAAGTCCGTCTTACAGAAGATCCATCACAGAAAATCACAGAACCTGGTCCAAATAAAAAGTTCTCCTGTCCCTACCTCTCCCCACCCTCTCCAAGCTCCACAAGGGCATACCTTTTCTAGAAGTCCATAGGCTGGGGTCAGAGTGGGTGGAGAGCAGCCAGGCAGAAAGGGACCTGGGGGTATTGGTTGACAGCAGATGAATATGAGCCAGCAGTGTGCCCAGGTGGCCAAGAAGGCCAATGGCATCCTGGTCTGCCTTAGCAATAGTGTGGCCAGCAGGAGCAGGGAAGTCATTGTGCCCTGTACTCAGCACTGGTTAGGCCACACCTTGAGTCCTGTGTCCAGTTCTGGGCTCCTCAATTTAAGGAGGACATTGAGACACTTGAATGCATCCAGAGAAGGGCAACAAAGCTGGGGAGGGGTCTGGAGCACAGCCCTGCGAGGAGAGGCTGAGGGAGCTGGGGTTGTTTAACCTGGAGAAGAGGAAAGTCAGGGAAGACCTTCTTGCTCTCTACAACTACCTGAAGGGAGCTTGTAGCCAGGTGAGGGGATTTCTCTTCTCCCAGGCAACCAGCAACAGAATAGGAGGACAGAGTCTCACACTGTGCCAGGTGAAATTTAGGCTGGAGGTGAGGAGAAAGTTCTTCCCAGAAAGAGTAATTGGCCATTGAAATGTGCTGCCCAGGGAGGTGGTGGAGTCACCATCCCTGGAGGTGTTCAAAAAAGTATTGGATGTGTCCCTTGGAGCCATGGTTTACTTGTCAGGAGGTGTTAGGTATTAGGTAATAGGTTGGACTTGATGATCTCTGAGGTCTTTTCCAACCTGTTTGATTCTATGATTCCATAGCAAAGGAAGATGGACAACCTTCTCTATATAAGAGCCAAAATGCCATAAGGTTCACAGCTACCTGGAGACTGCTACCTGGATCATGACCTGTATGAAGAGTGTCTGCCCCCTCCTTTGTAAAGAAGAGAAAGACAGAAAATGAAATGTTCCAGCACAGCTAAAGCAAGGTGAGCTGCAAACAGTTTGTGGCATGAAACAGATAACTGACCCAGAGACTACAACTCCTGGAGCAATAGTGTACAAAAAAAACCCATCAAAATGAAAAGAGGGTTTTTCCAAGGATCTTCCCCAGTATAATAAAAGAGAGGACTGAAAAGAGAGAGCTGTCCTCCTGACTGGGTTATTAGGGAGGCATTTCACAGGAAGGTAGGAAGTCCGCTTCTGTGCAGACTGCTGCACTTCACAACCACCTTTACTTTTATGGGCTTGGAAGCAAATTAAGTGCATAAAGCTGGAGTTTTAAAATGGGGATTACATGTCTTTAATACTCTTAAAAAATAATAATAAAGAAAAGAAAAGGTTCATTTATTGCATATGTGGAAGAACAGGCCAGGATCTGCATTAAAGGCTTGTCCAAAAATCACTGGAGGACAAGTCACCCTGATTTTGCTTATATTGATGCCAAATCCCTTTTTTTTTAGCAGACTGAGGAACTAAGTCAGCACCCAGCCTGGGTTTTGTGTTCATTATCTCTCTCTGGATACGTTGCTTTATGCTCCAGCCTGCGTGTGCATGTAGTCTTACCAGACTCCAACAGATGGCCTGGATCAAAGTTTTTTTTTCTTTAAAGAACTGTGACTAATGTGAGCTGGCCCCATTAATCAAGTGTGGTCTGTATGGAAATATTCTCTGGCTGTGAAGTGAGTAATTTCAAAAGGCCTGAGTTAGAAAGGACAAGCTTTGTGTAGGCAAATGCTCCTTTGTGTGTGTTTCAGACAGCATTGAAAGTGTGCATGTCTTGAGCTTGTCCTTGAGGTGTGCTCTGTAGTCACAGTTTCCTTATCTAAGGGCTATTAAGCTTACAAACCTATCTTCATAGATTTTGTTCTTGCATAGGATTTCAGAACAAAAAGGTTTGTTGTGGTTGGGTTTCTCTTGTTCTCTCTCTATTTTTTTTTTTTTCCTCCCCAAAATGTTTCTGCTTTGTTAATTTTATGCTCTCTGGGAATATTCTTAACTTTAAAGCTCTCCCATTGGCAAATGGGGATGTAAGTACTGCCGGAGGGAGAAGTTTGTGCAGCCTACAGCAGGTTTATTGCACTCCTGAACAAAAAAAAAACAACACCAACAACAAAACAAAGTAAAATAAAGCCAAACCAACCCAAACACTCAACTAAACTTTCATTTAAAAGAAAAGGCCAAGAAGTTAGAACCCCGGAGAAAATGATGCCTAAGTGAGAAATTCAGAAGGGTTCTCTAAGGTCACATTTGCTGTTTAAACACTTCCAGTGGTGGTGGAGTGGTTTGTGGTTTTACTTTGTGTTGTTGGGGCGGTGATTGTTACCTGAAGGGAGGTTGTAGCCATGTGGGGTTTGGTCTCTTTTCCCAGGCATCCAACACCAGAACAAGACAACACAGCTTCAAGCTGCGCCAGGGGAGGTTTAGGCTGGGCGCTAGGAAGAAGTTCTTCCCAGCAGGAGATATTGGCCATTGGAATGTGCTGCCCAGGGAGGTGGTGGAGTCACCATCACTGGAGGTGTTTAGGAAGAGCCTGGATGAGGCATTTGGTGCCATGGTTTAGTTGCTTAGATGATGTTGGGTGAGAGGTTGGACTCGGTGATCTCGAAGGACTTTTCCAACCTGGTTAATTCTGTATTCTGTTTATGTGCACCAAGGCATGTGGCTGAATCCTGGGAATCTGTAAGAGGTTTATCTATGAAGTAATGCTGAAATACAGATTCTTTCTTTTTTTGAAACAGTGTTTTTATTGGACAGATGCAGATAGTGAAATAGTATAAGATCTCGCCCTGCAGTTGATTATCCTGTCTGTGTGTGGCAGTTCAGGCTGGGTGCCTCCTGTTGCTGCCAAATAGGTTACACCTCCAGTGTCACGAGGGTCCAGCCCACTAGGTGGGCACAAGGAGCTGCATATTTCATACCCATAATATCCTGCCCCCTATAAATCCACCTGCAGAGTCTTTCTCTTCCTCTTTCTTCCCTCTCTGCTCTTGTGGGAGATGCTCCCTATTGGGTAATGGTGGAGGATTATCTCAAGGCCTCTTCAGGCTGGCTAGGCATAATGCCAGGAGAAGAAGGGCAAAGAGTAGCCCCAGACCATGGCCAGCCTGAGACTCACCTAGCAGTGGGGTGGGAAGAAAGAGCTCTGGGGGTTTTGGGTGTACCCTCAGGTGTGGAGAATGAAAGAGTTTGGAGGCTTTTTGGGTATGCTGGAAGTGACTCTGTATGCTTTGGGTTCCTTTCATCACTATGCTTGTAGCTTTCTGTACAACAGTGATTGCTTCTTCATTTAAACTCTCCATCACTTCTGCAATCCATTTGTGTGAGTGTCATTCTTTTGCCCCTTTGAAGGGCAAGAGAGGATCTGCCTGGCCTCACACCAGGGCACTGTGTATTTGGGAGAAGAGTCAAAACTGCCTTGGTTGTGAAAGTCTTTGCGGTTTTGGTTTGGTGGAAAAAGAGCTATGCAGGGAAATTTTATTAAGGAATGGAGATAGAAAATTGCAATTAAAGCTGAACAATGAATCCAGGGTGCTGTGTTGATGTTGTGGAAACAGGCTATGGAGTCTGCTTCAGGAAAGCAGGAAAAATGGAAAAGAGAGGAGGGAAGAAGAAAAGGCCTTTAGGAGCTACAACTGGAGCAGTAGGGAATTTCATAGTGGGTCTGAATGAATTGGGTAAGGCTTATGGATGAGGAAATGGCACTTTGTATTCCTTCCTGGAGAAAGTGAACCCTACAATCCTGTGGTAGCCACTCTGCTTGGAACAGCATCCTGCTGTCAGTGCATAAACTGGGCAGTGCAGAATGGGCCATCCTGATCTTCACGGTGTTCTTGCTAGCATTGATCCACTTCTGAAAGCAATGCCAGGAAAACATCAGCTAGATGGATAATCAGAAGGAGATGAGAATGCTTTCATGGCAATGTCACCTCTAGTGGACTCAATGCCAAACAGCTGCTTTAAAAACAGAGTCTGGCAGAGAGATGTCCAACTGTACACAGATTGAAATGACAGCCTGTAAATGGCATTTCTGCTTCAGATCTTATGCTGGGCTGCTGTAAAAGATCATGAAGGTGAATTCCAACTCCAATAAGTCATGATTCTCTAGTAGGTGCCTATGTTTCAATTACAGAACTGTTGTGATACTGCAGACATACATTTAGCATGTCTGCAACATCAGTGTCAGGCCCATGCTGCAGAAAAGATTGGCTTAGCCATTCCTGAGTCATTCAGCTTTCAGGCTTCCAATAAAGTGAGGCTTAGACCATTCAGGAGACTATGACTTTTGAGATGCAATGACCTACTGCAGTTGATTTTGGTCTCCAGTAGTGAGTATGGCACTGGCACTGCAAGACAAAATTAACCAGGTTGGAAAAGACCTCAGAGATCATTGAGTCCTACCTACCACCCAACACCATCTAATCAACTAAACCATGGCTCCAAGTGCCTTATCCAGTCTTATTTTCAACACTTTCAGTGATGGTGACTCCACCACCTCCCTGGGCAGCACATTCCAAGAGCCAATCTCTCTGCTGGGAAAAATTTCTTCCTCACCTCCAGTGTAAACCTCCCTTGGCACGGCTTGAGACTGTGTCCTCTTGTTCTGGTGCTGCTTGCCTGGGAGAAGAGACAAACCCCCACCTAGCTACAACCTCCCTTCAGGTAGTTGTAGACAGCAATGAGGTCTCCCCTGAGGCTCCTCTTCTCCAGGCTAAGCAACCCCAGCTCCCTCAGCCTCTCCTCACAGGGCTGTGCTCCTGACCTCTACCCAGCTTTTTTCTCTTCTCTGGACACCTTCCAGCATCTCAACATCTTTCTTGAATTAAGGAGCCTGGAACTGGACACAGGACTCAAGGTGTGGCCTAACCAGTGCAGAGTACAGGGGCAGAATGACTTCCCTGCTCCTGCTGGCCACACTATTTGCGATTCAGGCCAGGATGTCATTGGCCTTTTTGGCCATTTGGGCACATTGCTGGCTCATGTTCAGCCTACTGTCAACCAGTATCCCCAGGTCCCTTTCTGCCTGGCTGCTCTCCATCTGCTCAATCACTGTCAGGTTTGTTGCTTTATCTTTTGTCATTCCTCAAATGCATAAGTTATGGCTTGGGAAAACAGGAGATAATGAAAAATCAATATGGGCATGAAAGGACAGTGGTGGGTTGTGGTAGTGTGGGGTGTAGTAAAGCACAGAGGAGATGTCAGAAAGCTTTGTATGTCCTGTGGCAAGATAAGTGAGTGAGATAGATAGATAGATAGATAGATAGATAGATAGATAGATAGATAGATAGATAGATAGATAGGTGGATGGATAGACAAATAGTTGAATAGACAGATGGATAGACTGATGACAGATAAATAGATGGATAGATAGATAGATAGATAGATTAATAGATGGATAAATAGACAGATGAATAGACAGATGGATGGACAGATGGATGGATTAATAGATAGATAGATAGATAGATAGAGATAGATAGATAGAGATAGATAGATAGATAGATAGATAGATAGATAGATAGATAGATAGATAGATAGATAGATAGAGATAGATAGATAGATAGATAGATAGATAGATAGATAGATAGATAGATAGATAGATAGATAGATAGGCAGACAGATGGATAGATAGGCAGGCAGACAGGTTTATAGATAGATAAATAGACAGATAGATGGATAGATAGAGAGACAGACAGATAGATTCATCCCACAATCCAAGAACCTGATTCTTCCACCATTACACTGACAATAGCTTACTCCACAAATGACACCACTGAGCTATTTCCTCTGCTCTGTTGAGGATAGTAGTAGTAGTAGCAATGTACCAGAAGGCCAAACCACAGCACTTGTTTAAGGTTCTGTTTCATAGCCTTTTCAGAAATCAGTTATGGAGACACAAGATCCCTATGGAGGTCTGTTTGAAAAATGAACTCTGTTGGTGCCAGCTGCTGTCAGAGAGCACCAAGTTATTGCAGGTAGTCTGAATGATCAGTCCCACGACTTCCTCCCAACAGCCCTGGTGATTCAATGAGAAGTTAATGACAGTGACATTGCCCTTTACCCAAGACATAGACCTGTTGGAGTGGGTGCACAAGAGGGTCACAACAATAATCAGAAGGCTGGAGTATTTCTCTTATAAAAATGGCTAAGACAGTTATGGTTGTTCTGCCTGCAGAAGAGAAGGCTTTGGGGAGGGGAGACCTCATTTTGGCCTTTCAGTACATCAAGGGGGCCTGTAAGAAAGATGAGACAAGCTTTTTAGTAAGACCTGTTGCAACAGGAGAAGAAGTAAACTAAAAGAGGGTAGATTCAGGCTAAGTACAAAGAACTGTTCAAAGTTGATGAAACACTAGTACAGGTTGTTCAGGGAAGTGGTAGTTGCCCTTGTTCCAGCTCAGATTGGACTGGACCCTGAGCAACCTGGTCTAGTTGGAACTGTCCCTGCTCACTGCAGGCTGGGTGGACTAGATGATTTTTAAATGTCCCTTCCAACCAGAAACATTCTCTGGTTCCATGGATTCTATGGTTCTGAGGTTCTGTCACCCAGACTGGTGGTCAGTGGGTCTTCCAGCTCTTTGCTGACATCAAGTGGATGATGTTTAGTCTCAGCACAGTTCCTGTCTCACTGTGACCTCCTTGTTCCAAATTCCAACATTTTTTTTTTCCCTACAGAATACCTCTCTGTAGTCTTTATGCACATCTGAGTCCAATTCCCTATTCCTGTTCTTGACTGTGAGATAATTTCCTCTCATACCATAACTTCCCTGTCTAGGCTCCAGATACACAAGTGTCACCTCTCAGTAGCACCCAACCATGTATTCTGTAACACAAGCTCCTTGTCCTGGTCTCTCTGCCCACTCAAAGCAAGTGACCTAGACTTCAAAGAATTTCCAATTCACTGTTGTTTTCCTCTCCTGTTTAATAACATTGTCTCTTCCCTCCTTGTTCTAGATCTGCCTTTTCTCTGAATGGCATCTAAATCTCAAAGTTAATCCCAAGTTTTCATTCTGCTCATTCAAACCTATTGCTGTTTCAGCTGTACCTTTGGCTTTCTTCTTGCCTTTCTGGTGCATTACAGCTTAGCTTTCCCACCAAATTTCACTTTTTCCAGTGAATTACATCGTGATTTTCTTCTTCTTCAGCTCCTTCTGTTTTATAATGTCCTACTGAGAAAGTGAGCAAACCAGAACTCAGAGATGTGGTCTGCTGTAACATCTACTCACACTCAAACCCCTTTGTCTGAACTGAGTTCAGGTACATCTGTTATTACACTGTAATTTAAATGACTGCTGCTGAAACTCATCCTTTGAATCTTAACTTGTTCCTCTTTTATTTAATCAACACATTGTTGAAGTTCCTGTTTGTGGTGGGTTGAAATTACCCCCAAACTAATTTGGAGAAATAGCCCTCAAAATAAAATTGCCAGAGCAGCTCAGTTTGGGGTGAAAGCAAATGAATAGAATAGAATAGAATACAATAGAATAGAATAGGCCAGACCAGGTTGGAAGAGACCTTCAAGATCATCGTGTCCAACCCATCAACCAATCCAACACCACCTAAATAACTAACCCATGGCACCAAGCACCTCATCAAGTCTCTTCCACAAGCAAAACTAAAATCTAGAAATATGAACTGCAATAAATATGTACAAAAAATGCACAACATCTACATATATTTGCAATTTACACAAGGACTCCCCTGGACAAAACCAGGGGATTACCAACAGCTTCCCCTTCTCTGCGCCCTTCCCCCCTGTACAAGGGAAAAGAGAAAAGGGAAGAGCAGAGAGTAGCTTTTTAGTTACTTTGCCACAACAAGAATGCAGCCAAGGTCAGCAACAGCCAAGCAAAGGCCACCAGCAAATATCAACTAGAGCAAAGAGCCAAGAAAAGAGAGAGAGAATAGTTTACACAACTAACTCTATGTTAGTTATCAGACCAAGGGATTATTTAGACCTTATCATTATTTTCCCCTTTACATCCAATGGTAATTTATTTACATTCTACCACTTTCTACTCAAGATCTGTGGAAAATTTCCTAGGCATCAGCCTAAATCTGCCACAAAACTGCCTAGGCACTGCCTAAAACGGTTCCTAAGAACAGAGAGCAAATATCACTACATATCCTAATTTTGATCATCTTTCTTCCTTGTTTTCCCAGGTTCTTTGCCCCATGCTGTGAAATGTATAGACTCATAGAATTGTTAGGGCTGGAAGGGACCTCAAGGATCTTCTAGTTCCAAACCCCCTGCCAGGGACAGGGACGCCTCACACTACATCAGGCTGCTCACAGCCACATCCAGCCTGGCTGCAAAAACCTCCAGGGATGAGGCTTCTACAACCTCCCTGGGCAACCTGTGCCAGTGTCTCACCACCCTCATGGTGGTGGCTTTAATTTAGTGTCAAATCTAACAAGCTAAATGAAACATAAAAAAGAAAAATAAATACTGAAGACTATTGTGAAATTTCCTTGGCTTGCCAGTGAAACTAAGCACAACACACACATAGTAGAGTAGAGACTGGATGGGGTGCTTGGTGCCATGGTTTAGTTGATTAGATAGTGTTGGGTGATAGGTTGGACTGGATGATCTCGAAGGTCTTTTCCACCCTGGTTTATTCTATTCTATTCTATTCTATTCTATTCTATTCTATTCTATTCTATTCTATTCTATTCTATTCTATTCTATTCTATTCTATTCTATTCTATTCTATTCTATTCCATTCCATTCCATTCCATTCCATTCCATTCCATTCCATTCTCTGCACCATTTATAATCCCATACTTTATGATTTGCAGATCAGCCTGCATGTTTTCTCTCCCTTTCTTTTATCATAGTATCATAGTATCAGTCAGGGTTGGAAGGGACCACAAGGATCATCTAGTTCCAACCCCCCTGCCATGGGCAGGGACACCCCACACTAGATCAGGCTGGCCAAAGCCTCATCCAGCCTGGGCTTAAACACCTCCAGGGACGGGGCCTCAACCACCTCCCTGGACAACCCATTCCAGGGTCTCACCACTCTCATGGGGAAGAACCTCCTCCTCACATCTAGCCTGAATCTCCCCACCTCCAGCTTCATTCCATTCCCCCTAGTCCTAGCACTACCTGAGATCCTGAGAAGTCCTTCCCCAGCCTTCCTGTAGGCCCTCTTCAGATACTGGAAGGCCACAATGAGGTCACCTCGGAGCCTTCTCTTCTGCAGACTGAACAGCCCCAACTCCTTCAGTCTGTCCTCATAGGAGAGGTGCTCCAGCCCTCTGATCATCCTTGTGGCCCTTCTTTGGACACGTTCCAGCACCTCCACATCCCTCTTGTACTAGGGGCTCCAGAACTGGACACAGTACTCCAGGTACTTTACACTCTCTTTTTTTTTATGCTTTGGGTTTGCTTTGTTTTTCATGGGCTCAAGTAGATTTTTTTATTCAGTTGTGAGCAGAGAGGCAAATCTGAGAGGTTCAGCTTCTTTGTGAGAGGGGTTTTTTTGTTTCTGTTGTTGTTTTTTCCCAGGCAGCTCTACATCTAATTTTCTTTGTATAGCATCGTTGGAGATTCTCAAGGTAGTGCTTATTGGCAGTGACCTGCCAGACATCCTGGGTCTTCAGGATGAATGAATAAATAACTCTGCTGAATGCTGCTGAATATGTGATAATGCAATTAGTATTCTCGCCAGCTGAATAGAAAATGAGATGTTGTGCCTCCAGGGACAATTGTACCTCACTCTGTAATTCTTTTAGTTGGGGTTATTTTTGATGCTTCAGATACATATGAGCTAAGCAAAAATGTCCACTAGAAATCTAAAAAAAAAAAGAGAAAAAAAAAAGGCAGCTTTATGCTGTAGATTTAGGTGGCCACCTGTGATTTGACAGTTAAAGTTCAAGTTCAGTATCAGGGTTTAAGGCAAAATAGATGAGACTATGTTTGGTTTGATGCATTTGTGTAGAGTTATGATGCTGGTGATTAAACACCCAATTTTACCCACAGACCAATATATATCCTTGTGGCAGTTTTAGGCTGAGGCCTAGGAAAGTTTCCACAGATTGAGCAGAAAGTGGTGGAATGCAAGTGTATTACCATTGAGTGTAAAGAGAAAACTAATGGTAAGGCCCAAATAATCCCACTGGGCTGATAACTAACACCACAATCATATGAAGCAGAACAAAGTGTAGAATAGAATAGAATAGAGTAGAGTAGAGTAGAGTAGAGTAGAGTAGAGTAGAATAGAATAGAATAGAATAGAATAGAATAGAATAGAGTAGAATAGAATAGAATAGAGTAGAGTAGAGTAGAGTAGAGTAGAGTAGAATAGAATAGAATAGAGTAGAATAGAGTAGAATAGAATAGAATAGAAGAATAGAATAGAATAGAATAGAATAGAATAGAATAGAATAGAATAGAATAGAATAGAATAGAATAGAATAGAATAGAAGAATAGAATAGAATAGAATAGAATAGAATAGAATAGAATAGAATAGAATAGAATAGAATAGAATAGAAGAATAGAATAGAATTAACCAGGTTGGAAAAGACTTTCTAAATCATCGAGTCCAACCTATCACCCAACACCATCTAATCAACTAAACCATGCACTAAGTGCCTCAACCAGTCTCTTCCTAAACACCTCCAGTGATGGTGACTCCACCACCTTCCTGGGCAGCACATTCCAATGGCCAATCTCTCTTTCTGTGAAGAACTTCTTCCTCACATCCAGCCTACACCTCCCCTGGTACATCTTGAGACTGTGTCCTCTTGTTCTGGTGCTGGTTGCCTGGGAGAAGAGACCTGGTTAATTCTGTATTCTGCATTTGTTTTCAAAGGGACAGAAGGATTTTCTGGGGAGGGAAAGCTTACTTTTTAAAGTAAGACAACAGGTCTGGAGTACCTCTTATGACTCCTCACTGCAAAAAAACCACAAAATGCTGAAGTGCTAAAATTAGTAGCACTCGTTAGCTGACAAATTCAAAAGTATTAGCGAGCAAAAGGAATGGAGGGCAGGAATATTTCTTAACTATAGGTACTGTATACTCAGGCTGGAAAATACATCCACAAAGCACTGGTGAGGATGGAAATGGCTGAAGCGTGGTATAAGGCACACAGCTGCAACTTCATGTCATTGATGAGGAGTATCTTCACCTTTATTTCATGGTGAAACAGCACATTTCTGGGGTAAGGCAAGCTTATATATCATTCAGTCCCACAGACTATTACCAGGCAGAGAATAACAGAGTCCTGAGGGTTGGAGATGGGACAAAGAATTGATGTTTATGTCGCCTGGGGACAATGAGTAAGAGAAAAATGTTGCTGGGCAGCTGTGGAGAATCCTCAATCTCTACTTCTGAACCAAAATTCTGTGGTTCAGGCAATGAGGTCTCTGGTGCGATTTCCCCATCTCAGACTCAATCCACCATCCATGCATCAAATAAACTACATGATTGCTTTGAGAACCTGATCTGCTCTTATCTCCTCTCTGTGGCTTGTTTCAGACAGCATGGAGTCACCCAGTAGCCCTTTCCATAGGAGTGGGCTCTTCAGGAGTGGGAAGGTTTTATAACACAAATAATAGTCCCCTGATTCCCATTCTGATTCTGTCTGCCTGTAGTGAAATACAATCAATTAAAATTCCAGTCAGCACAGGTGCTGCTGTCTGGGCTTGTCCCTGACCTGCTGTGTTACTTCTCTGTATTATGCAGTAAGGTTAAACAAGATCATTAGCTCCACAGCAGCTGTGTACCTTGTGGGATGCCTTCACTGAGCAGCTGCATTGGGTGGAGGTCTTGCTGGAACTCTGCAGCTCTACCATTGAACATTCCTGTATTGTTAGGTGGTTGGTTGTGGTTTTACTTTTTGTTGTATTGGTGGTGGTTATTGTTGATTGTTTGGGGTTTTCTTCCCTTTTCCTTTTTTTCCTTTTCCTCCATCTCCTTTTTCTTTTCCTTTTCCTTCTCTTTTTCCTTCTCCTTTTCCATTTCCTTTTTTTCTCCTTCTCCTTCTCCTTCTCCTTCTCCTTCTCCTTCTCCTTCTCCTTCTCCTTCTCCTTCTCCTTCTCCTTCTCCTTCTCCTTCTCCTTCTCCTTCTCCTTCTCCTTCTCCTTCTCCTTCTCCTTCTCCTTCTCCTTCTCCTTCTCCTTCTCCTTCTCCTCCTTCTCCTTTTTTTTCCCTTTTCCTCCCTCTTCAATCTGAGCAACAAAGTACTTTACAATGTTGTCAGGATGAGGAGAGGCTGAAGGAGCTGGGGTTGCTTAGCCTGGAGAAGATGAGGCTCAGGGGAGACCTTATTGCTCTCTACAACTATCTGAAAGGAGGTTGCAGATAGGTGGGGGTTGGTCTCTTCTCCCAGGCAATCAGCGCCAGAACAAGAGGACACAATCTCAAGCCGTGCCAGGGGAGATTTAGGCTGGATGCTAGGAAGAAATTCTTCCCAGAAAGAGAGATTGGCCATTGGAATGTGCTGCCCAGGGAGGTGGTGGAGTCACCATCACTGGAGGTGCTTCAAAAGAGCCTGGCTTAGGCACTTGCTGCCATGGTTTAGTTGATTAGATGGTGTTGAGTGGTAAGTTGGCCTTGATGATCTCAAAGGTCTTTTCCAACCTGATTAATTCTATTCTGTTGGGGTTTGGTTTGGTTTGTTGCTTTTTTTACTTTTTCTTTTCCTTTTCCTCCCTCTTCAATCTGAACAACAAAATACTCAACAATATTGTCAGGAAGGCTGAGGTAGAAAACCACCTGTGTTGTTTCTTTTTTTCAGCTACAGGCAATCATCATTGTTACAAATAGCTTTGGTTTGCGTATCAACTTCCCCCTCACCCTTTCTAATGAGTACAGATCCCTGATTTATTCACTTCTTTCTGGATTTAATGTCATTTTCTATAGCAGCTGCAGTGATATACAGCCTGATAGTCTTGCTCATCCCTTGTGAGGTTTGTTCCAAGGAGAATATCAATCTTCTTGTGTGTTTTTGAAGAAAACCTTCCCCTAATTTTTACTCAAAAATGGCCAGTAGCAATCTTCTGTGTCAGTTCCTCTGCACCTGAATGCAACCAATATCTTTAAGACTGCTTAATATATGCATTCTGAGTATATCTGATATATCAGATACAGAATATGGAATACAGAATTAACCAGGTTGGGAAGGACCTCAGAGATCATCAAGTCACCCAACACCATCTAATCAACTAAGCCATGGCACTAAGTGCCTCATCCAGTCTCTTCTTAAACACCTCCAGTGATGGTGACTCCACCACCTCCCTGGGCAGCACATTCCAATGGCCAATCTCTCTGGGAAGAATTTCTTCCTAACATCCAGACTAAACCTCCCCTGGTGCAGCTTGAGGCTGTGTCCTCTTGTTCTGGTGCTGGTTGTCTGGGAGAAGAGACCAACCCCCACCTGGCTACAACCTCCGTTCAGGTAGACAATGAGGTCTCCCCTGAGCCTCCTCTTCTCCAGGCTAAGCAACCCCAGCTCCTTCAGTCTCTCCTCACAGGGCTGTGCTCCAAACCCCTCCCCACTTTTGTTGCCCTTCTCTGGATACCTTCCAGCAACTCAACATCTTTCTTGAACTGAGGAGCCCAGAACTGGACACAGGACTCAAGGTGTGGCCTAACCAGTGCTGAGTACAGGGCACAATGACTTTGCTGCTCCTACTGGCCACACTATTGCTGATGCAGGCCAGGATGCCATTGGCTTCTTGGCCACCTGGGCATACTGCTGCAGGTATAGAGAAATACAGTGTGGTGTGAATTATGGAATGATAAGGAGCTCTACAGAGTACATTATACACACCATAATATGATTTATTACACAACATATCCTCACAAGTAAGAGGATCTCATTCTTTTCTCAGGTAATTATTCTTTTTGCTATCACAAAGAGAACTTCTGATGCTGAACACCTGAATGGTTAATAAATTTGCATCATCTCTCCAATGTTATGTATCAAGATATCTGCAAAGATACCAGATGTCCATGTTAAAACCAGATCTAAGGGGAATAACAACTTCAAACAGCTTCTCAGATGTAGTTTTTTCCTCTTTAAATATGAATTTTCTCAAAGGGTGATTCTTTCCCCCCTCATTTCTTATGCATTTTTTCCTTATTTTTTCTTTGTTTCTTTTTCCTTTTTCTTTTTTCTCCCCCTCCCTCATTTCTTGAGTCTTCTTTTCACTTATTTTTCTTTCTTTTTTTTTTTATTTCTTCCTTTTTGCTTTTCCTTTTCCTTTTCCCTTTTTCCTTTTCCCTTTCCTTTTCCCTTTTTCCTTTTCCTTTTCCTTTTCCTTTTCCCTTTTTCCTTTTCCTTTTCCTTTTCCCTTTTTCCTTTTCCTTTTCCTTTTCCTTCATAATTTCCTTTTTCTTTTTCTTTTTTTTTTCTTTTTCTTTTTCTTTTTCTTTTTCTTTTTTTTTTTCTTTTTTCTTTTTTCTTTTTTTCTTTTTCTTTTTCTTTTTCTTTTTCTTTTTCTTTTTCTTTTTCTTTTTCTTTTTCTTTTTCTTTTTCTTTTTCTTTTTCTTTTTCTTTTTCTTTTTCTTTTTCTTTTTCTTTTTCTTTTTTCTTTTTCTTTTTCTGTTTCTTTTTGTTTCTTTTTCTTGTTATTTTTATTTTTATTTTTTTCTTTCTTTTTATTTTTCTGTTTCTTTTTCTGTTTCTTTCTTTCCCTCTTTCTTCTCTTTCTCATTCTCTCCCTTTCTCTCTTTCTCTTTCTCTTTCTCTTTCTCTTTCTCTTTCTCTTTCTCTTTCTCTTTCTCTTTCTCTTTCTCTTTCTTTCTCTTTCTCTTTCTCTTTCTCTTTCTCTTTCTCTTTCTCTTTCTCTTTCTCTTTCTTTCTCTTTCTTTCTCTTTCTTTCTCTCTTTCTCTTTCTTTCCCTTTCTTTTTCTCTTTCTCTTTCCCTTTCTCTCTTTCTCTCTCTTTTTTCTCTTTTTCTCTTTCTCTTTCTCTTTCTCTTTCTCTTTCTCTTTCTCTTTCTCTTTCTCTTTCCCTCTTCCTCTTTCTTTCTCCTTCTCCTTCTCCTTCTCCTTCTCCTTCTCTTTCTCCTTCTCCTTCTCCTTCTCCTTCTCCTTCTCCTTCTCCTTCTCCTTCTCCTTCTCCTTCTCCTTCTCCTTCTCCTTCTCCTTCTCCTTCTCCTTCTCCTTCTCCTTCTCCTTCTCCTTCTCCTTCTCCTTCTCCTTCTCCTTCTCCTTCTCCTTCTCCTTCTCCTTCTCCTTCTCCTTCTCCTTCTCTCCTATAGTGAGGCAGACAAAACCAGGTTTTTAGAGAGATCTGTCCTGCTGATCAAGTTTTGATTCTGAATAGCTCACAGATTTCCTGAGACCCATAAATATTCAAGCTCAGTGGGCATTTGTGCTCACTGGTTTCTATAAATATACTTCAGATTTTGATTGTTTTATGATGGAAGTTTATTTTGTTTTATTTTTTTTGCCTTCACAGTTGGCTTTGGATTTTTTTTTTCCCCCCTGCTTTATAGACCCTTGGTTTTTTATTAGTTCTGTGTTCCCTGTTGATTTTATGTTTTATATTCCTGCTGTCACCACCAGCATCTCACTGTAAACAAGAATGTTGTATCTCAGTGGGTTATTTTCTCTTAATAACCTGTGATATAGTATATAAATAAACCAGAGAGGAGTTCACAGGTGCAATTTATTAGAGTTATTGCAATGTGACTCCAGTAATGTGCTCAAGTTCTTTAAAAACTTTGTTGTGCTCTGGGTTGAACACGACAGCTATATATTGCAGTTCAGGAGAGAAAAATAAATACCACTGTAATGAAATATATCCAAGTCCAACTCAATAATAATTGCAATTTCTCAGTGTCAACACTTGCAGACCTATGTGTACCTCAGGATAATTCAAACATAAGTAAACTGGGAAGGTAGCACAGTATCCGGGTTAGGCTGGAAGAATCAGACCAAGACAAATGGCAGACCACATGAAATACTCTCTCCTCCTTTTACTTACATCACTGTTACCTACATGGATGTGTTGGAACATGTACAGACAAGGGCCAGGAGGACAATCAGAGGGCTGCAGCACTTCTCCTATGAAGAGAGATTGAGAGAGTTGGGGCTGTTGAGTCTGGAGGAGAGAAGGTTCTGAGGAGAACTTATTGTGGACTTCCAGTATCTGAAGGGGAAGCCTACAAGAAAGCTGGGAAGGGGCATTTTAGGATGTCAGGTAGTGATTGGGCTAGGGGGAATGGAGCAAAATTAGCAGTGGGTAGATTCAGATTAAATGTTAGGAAGAAGTTCTTCCCCATGAGGGTCGTGAGACACTGGCACAGGTTGCCCAGGGAGGGGGTGGAAGCCTCATCCCTGGAGGCTTTTGAGACCAGGCTGGATGTGGCTGTGGGCAACCTGCTGTAGTGTGAGGTGTCCCTGCCCATGGCAGGGGGGTTGGAACTAGTTGATCCTTGAGGTCCCTTTCAACCCTAATGATTCTATGATTCTATAGTTAATACTGGACGCAGTGTTCCCAGCAACCTGACTAGGCAGGAGCTGTGATAACATTTTAGTATTGCCTTCAGGGTGTTAGTTTCCCTCAACTCCTAATGCCTCCTAAGAAAATGTGAACTTCAATGTCCATAAATCCCACAGGACTCATCCCTATATAGCAAAGTAAAATTGAGGTTTGCATATGCCATTGACATACAAAGGCATGCAGCAGGTTTTTGCTGACAGCTCTGGGGCAGGCATGGAATCCTGCAGCTGGCTGAGCACCTGCAAACAAATGTTTGTCAACAGCCATTGAGACAATAAGATATTTGTGAGAGTATCATTATTGATGTCAGCAAAGGAGCTTTAAAATCAAAGATGGCCAGTGTAAAAGTGCCTTTGTACAGAACCCCTTCCACAAAAGTAAGCTCATCCTTTCTAACTCAGCTGTCTCACTCACCACAAACAAAAAGGATACATGCTCATGGACTCTGTGAGCATTCGATTGGGGAAGATCACAGAATCACAGAAACAATAAGGTGAGGAAACCCCTCAGGATCACCAAGTCCAAGATGGGACAGTCTGATGTTTCACTAGAAAAGGTTTCTGATATCACCAGCTCCACAGATGTGAAATAGTTCTGTGTCAGGCAACTCCAACTACCTTGATTTTTGTTGCCAGCAATCTGTACTTTTTTAATCTGTTATTATTTCTCCCTACCCTAAATGGAAAGCTTTCTTTTGAGCTGTATGCCTCATCAAAACTTCTGGTCACATTTCCATGGCAGCACCTATGCTCTCTGTAGATTGATGATGTCTAGAGAAGATAATGAATTGTGGTTTAATCTTAGAAAAGAATATGAAGTATAGTGTTGAACATATACAAGTCACAGTACTGAGTTCTTTTAGAAGTGACTTCTGTGATGGAGAAATCATTCTGACTGGCAGAATAGTTTTTATTTGACCCAATATATTGGCTTAGAAGGATCACAGAATCACAGAAACATTCAGGTTGGGAAAAGCCTACAGGATCACCAAGTCCAACCAATAACCCTACTCTAAAACGTTCATCCCTAACCCATAGCCCCAAGCACCGCATCCAAACCACCTTTTAACACAGCCATGGTTGGTGGCTCAACCACCCCCCTGGGCAGATGAGGATGAGAAAAGGTAGGAGGAACACTGCTTTTTAACTGCTCTGAGTACATTGCTTTTTCCTTCAGTCTAACTCACATCAAGCACTGGATTCTCTGTGTTTTAATTTCTCATGTGTTCTTATGTGAATCATGAAATGCACAGGAGCCTGCATGGACAGTTCAGAGCTGACAGCCCTGCTTGTGCATGAGCAGACACATGAGAGATGATAACATTTTGCTTTTCACCTTAATCAGATTAATTTTTTTTTGGAAAAGTGTTCTCCAAGAGCCATTTGGTTGATTTCTGGAGACTTCACTACTACTACTTTGAGGTGGAGTCAAACAAGTCTGAATTATGCTCTGTTTGTTTTTCACAGCTCTCCTCCATAGCTATAACATATGTCTGAAAGGTGACTGTGTAATGTCAAGTTTAACAGGAACATGCTAAGATGGGAATATGTTGTCACAGGATCATAGAATTCTTAGGGTTGGAAGGGACCTCAAGGATCATCCAGTTCCAACTCCACTGCCATGGGCAGGGACACCTCACACTACAGCAGGCTGCTCACAGCCACATCCAGCCTGGCCTTCAAAACCTCCAGGGATGAAGCTTCTACCAACTCCCTGGGTACCCTGTTCCAGTGTCTCACCACCCTCATGGGGAAGAACTTCTTCCTAACATCCAATCTGAATCTACCCACTGCTAGTTTTGTTCCATTCCCCCCAGTCCTATCACTCCATGACACCCTCAGAAGTCCCTCCCCAGCTTTCTTGTAGCCCCCTTCAGATACTGGAAGGCCACAATCAGGTCTCCTCAGAGCCTTCTCTTCTCCAGACTAAGCAGCCCCAACCCCCTCAGTCTGTCCTCATAGGAAAGCTTGAGATCAGGCTTGTTATTCCTATGTAAGGCACAATCAGGATTCAATGACAGATGTAGTGTCCCCAGCAGCAAGAACCTTCTTTGGCATGAGAGAGAACAGACCCTTGAACAATGAAAGACCCCAAATATCTTGCATAGAAGAAAATCTCTTTTTACTTATGTAATGAATGCATCATCTGTATTACTACCATGATAGTTCTGGACAAATAGTATAGAATCCTATAGGGGTTTTTGTTATTATTAGTAGTTTAACAACAGCTGCTTCGAGTTCACCTTTAAATCCTATGGAAGATCACTTTTAAATCCTATGGAAATATTATCTATCATCCTTTCATAATACTCTGTGGGGCTTCCATGAGAAAATCAAATAAAATACCAGACAGGCAAATGTAATTTATGAATGAAGATTATTTTTCCTTTTACCAGCTTTCCTTTTTCTTAACATTTCTATTACTCTGATCTTTCCCAACATAAGGATTCTCTGTTCCCAGTATTTACCCTGTGGATTTTATTTATTTATTCATTTGTTTATGCAATGATCCTGCAGTAAAACCATTACATGAACTGCAGCTCACGCCAGGATGTGTCTCAGGAATAGCTTTAAGCACAGAATCAGGGCTACGAGGATGAGCAGAGGGCTGGAGCACCTCTCCCATGAGGACAGACTGAAGGAGTTGGGGCTGTTCAGTCTGGAGAAGAGAAGGCTCCAAGGTGATCTCATTGTGGCCTTCCAGTATCTGAAGGGGGCCTCCAAAAGGCTGGGGAGGGACTTCTCAGGATCTCAGGTAGTGATAGGACTAGGGGGAATGGAATGAAACTGGAGGTGGGGAGATTCAGGCTGGATGTGAGGAGGAAGTTCTTCATTGTGAGAGTGGTGAAGCCCTGGAATGGGTTGTCCAGGGAGGTGGTTGAGGCCCTGTCCCTGGAGGTGTTTAAGACCAGGTTGGACGAGGCTCTGGCCAGCCTGACCTAGTGTGGGGTGTCCCTGCCCATGGCAGGGGGGTTGGAACTAGATGATCCTTGTGGTCCCTTCCAACCCTGACTGATATTATGATAAAATCATAGAATGGCTTAGGTTGGAAGGGACCTCACCTCAGAGGTCATCTTCTCCAACTTCCCCTCCCTGGGCAGGACACCTCTCAACAAGACTTGGCTGCTCAAGGCCTCATCCAACCTGGCCTTGAACTCCCCCAGGGAAGAGGCATCCACAACCTCTCTGGGCAACTTGCCAGAGCAGAATCATCTAGAGCTGGTCACACAGGAATGCATCCAGGTGGGCTTTGAATGTCCTCAGAGAAGCAGACTCCACAACCTCTCTGGGCAGCCTGTTCCAGGGCTCTGTCACCCTCACAATGAAAAAGTTTTTTTCCTTCTGTTCACATGGAACCTCCTGTGCTCCAACTGGCACCATTGCCTCTTGTCTTACCACTGGACAGAGCTGAGCAGAGCCTGGCTCTGGCCTCCCAGCACTCATCCTTCACATATTTAATGAGCCCACCCCTCAGGCTCCTCTTCTCCAAGCTCAAGAGCCCCAGCTCCCTCAGCCTTTCCTCAGCAGGGAGATGTTCCTCTCCCTTCTGCATCATTGTGGCTCTGCACCGGACTCTTCCAAGTGACTCCCTCTCCTCCTTTAACTGAGGGGCCAAGAATTATTTCCTCACATTAGCAGTGTGTAAAATGTTGTTTAACTAGCTGATTTAGAATAGAATAAACCAGGTTGGAAGAGACCCTCAAGATCATCGTGTCCAATCTATCATCCAACACCACCTAATCAACTAAACCATGCAACCAAGCACCCTATCAAGTCTCCTCCTAAACACCTCCAGTGATGGTAACTCCACCACCTCCCTGGGCAGCACATTCCAATGGGCAATCACTCTCTTTCTATGAAGAACTTCTTCCTAATATCCAGCCTACATAGAATCATGGAATCATAGAATCACAGAACCATAGAATTATAGAATCACAGAACCATAGAACCATAGAATCATAGAATCACAGAACCATAGAATCATGGAATTATACAATCATAGAATTATGGAATCACAGAATCATAGAATGGTCTGGGTTGGAAGGGACCTCCAAAGGTCATCTAGTCCAACCTCCCTGCTAGTCCTGAGGAACTTTAAGAGTTATGCTCACATGAGTGCCAGTAGGTTAAAACTTATTTCAGTAGTATTTGTAAAACATCTAAATGGCAGAATGGTTAAAATTGTGAGGGGGAAAAACCCACCACAGTCAAATAAGTAAACAGGGGATCAGTGAGTGTCAGGACTGTGATGGGAGGCAACAGTGAATTTTGAAATCTCCTGATACCTGAACATTTTAATTCTTCCTAATCTGTGTCCTCATTGAAAAGTGCAGCACTGGAAGGTTTTTAACAAATGCAAACCTCTTACTGTTCCATCTCACTGCTCTTGACACCTTTCCTTGATTCAACCTTGATCTTAATCATTGCATGGTCAGAAACTAACAGAGGCAGTGACATCAGTCATGTATTATGGGGACTTTTGTATTCCCTTTTTCCTTTTAAATTCTTCATCTTATTGTATTAATCCCATTTGCTGCCCTAGAGTGCAGAATGTCATCCTCCTCTACTCTTGTGCAGCCCCTAGAGCTGCCTGTGGAGTACCCATACCGTTTCAGGGGAAGTCACTCTTCATACACAGGGTTATTCTAGATGCCATTTGGGGTAGTGGCAGAGACTGACACGATTTAAATGATGGGCAAGCAGGTACTGCAGGAGAGATGGAAGTTTAAAAGTGGTATCACGAGTCATTTGTTTGAAGTGTTATGATCCTCTGGTACAAAATCCCTTACCAAGGTTAGAAGGACTCTATGTTTGGCTACTGTAAGAGATTAAATCTTGTCTCCCTTGATGTGAATCGACAAAGATAAAACCACCTTTGCTCCTTGCCCAGACAATAGCTGCCAAGGGAGGGGAAGGTGAGCAGACGCCACAGGATAAGGACTCTCTGGAATGTGCATAGACAAGATCATCTCTACCCATCAGCTACCCGGGAAAGGGAGGATGGCGAAAAGGATAATGGATTCACCACCTGGACACATACCTAAAAAAGCCCTGTGACTGAAAATCTGTATAAAGAAAAAGTCCTGAGCAATGCCTGCTCTGGAGAAGAAAAACAGAGAAGACCGTACAAGGAGAGAAAAGGGCAGACACAGGAGAAAACACATCACCATGGAGCCTGGAAGCAGCAGACCAGGAGGAAGCCTCTCTTCATGTCCTAAGTTCTACCTGTTGCAATTCATGGAGTTGAAGAGGCTGCTCAGAGAACAACTTGCACTTTGGGATCTCTCCCTCCCCTCCTCCAGCAGAGGACAGCACAGCCAGCAAGGATGACATCTCCACACCAAAGTGGCAGCAGCCTTCCTCCACAGACCCAAACAGTCTTGGGGGATCAGGGGTGTAGCAATATAATTCCTTTCCCATTCTCTCTCCCTCTCCTCCCACTCTCTCTCTATTTTTTTCCTTCTCTCTCTCTCTCTCTCTCTCCCTTCTTCTGTTCCATCCATTTTATTGTGTTAACAAATAGCCTTGAGGGCTGTTGATATATTGTCCTCATTTGTGCCTCTAGTTTCATAACAGGGGAACCTTCAAGAGAACCGAGGCTCTTTCCCTCTCTGGACCGAGACAGCTACCTTCTGTTTCCAGTGAGGCAACCAACTGTGAGCAAAATGTATGATTTGAATACCTTGCAAATGGATATTCATTGCAATGCTTTTACTGCATGTTATTTCAGAGGTAAGCAGTGGGTTCCCTGGTGATTTTCCACCATTATACATCCCCGATACCGAAAGCAAGTAGCTTGTAATGAATGACACCTTCCAGATAAAGTGAGATTGATACCTGCTGTTACAGCTGGTAAAAAAAGAAAAGCAACTAATTTAACCCTCCCCCCCCCCTTCCTTTTTTTTTCTCCTTTCTCACACATTTTAACAGTTGAACAATTGACCCAAAGCTCCTGATAAAAATAGGCACTTTCTGCAAGTTACATTTTTATTTCTGCACTCCAGTTGGTACTGCAGTTATGAAATATTATTGGCTTGATTAACATCCTTAAGTTAGGTACTTCCATTGCTATTTTTTTTTCCTTTCTTTAAAGCATATACTCTCCTTAGTACCTGCCAGAAGAATCAAGTTAGATTCTTTGACAGGGAAAAAAAAACAACAACAAAAAAGGAAGAATTTATCCTAAGCAACCTCAAGACTACAGACTCAGTGTTCTTTGAAGATGGAATATATTTTTGGATCCTAGAATACTTCAGTCCATAGCCAAAATATTCCCTTTGTGCTGGTAGAAAGGCTAAAAGAGCAAGAAGGCTTTGGAAGCTCTTTTGAACACATATCCCCATGCTGATTTTTTCCCCCACTGCCTGCAGTGCCCCTGAAAACAACAACAAAGTGAATTTTGCAGTAAATCAAGTGGGCCAGTGCCAACTAGACGAGGTTCCACAAGTCAAAGCGCAAGGTCCTGTGTCTGGGTTGGGCCAATCCCAGACACAAACCCAGGCTGGGTACAGAGTGGGTTGAGAGTAGCTCTGAAGAAAGAGACTTGGATGTACTGATTGATGAGAAGCTCACCAGGAGCCAGTACTACACTCTTGCAGCCCAGCAGGCAGCTGTGTGCTGGGCTGCAGCAAGAGGAGTGTGGCCAGCAGGGCAAGAGAGGGGATTCTGCCTCCTGACTTTCATGAGACCTCATCTCAAATACTGCATACAGTTCTGGTGTCCCCAGCATGAGAAGGACACAGAGCTGCTGGAGTGAGTCCACAGGAAGGCCTCAAAAATGATCCAAGAGCTGCAACACCTCTGCTATGAAGACCATAGTATCATTGTATCATAGTATCAGTCAGGGTTGGAAGGGACCACAAGGATCATCTAGTTCCAACCCCCCTGCCATGGGCAGGGACACCCCACACTAGAGCAGGCTGCCCAGAGCCTCATCCAGCCTGGGCTTAAATACCTCCAGCGATGGGGCCCCAACTTGGTCATCCTTGTGGCCCTTCTCTGGACACCTTCCAGCACCTCCAGATCCTTCCTGTACTGGGGGCTCCAGAACTAGTTGTAGTACTCCAAGTGGGGTCTCACCAGAGCTGAGTAGAGGGGGAGAATCACCTCCCTCAACCTGCTGGCTCTGCTTCTCTTGATGCAGCCCATGCTCTGGTTGGCTTTCTGGGCTGCAAGTGCACACTGCTGGCTCATGTTGAGCTTCTCATCCACCAGCACCCCTCAGCTCCTTTTCTCCAGAGCTGCTCTCAAGCCAGTTGCTGCCCAGCCTATATCTGTGCTTGGGCTACAGGCTCATGCTGTGAGTCTCTCGCTTCCTAATAAAATTATTCTGCAGCACTTGGAATCAAGGATGTGAAATATGAAACTGGTCTTTTCATTTGTAAGAGTCATGGTAACCATTCCTGAAAGGATTACAAATATAAGAATAAGAATACCATCTTCCTGCCCTCATCCCAGAAAACAAGTCAAAGGATGGGTTTTGGAAGGGTTTGCTGCATTACTCAGAGGGAGGGAAAATCATGAGCATGCCATTCGTCATACTGCATCAATCATTACTGTTTGTAAGCTTTCCTACCCAGTTTCATGGCTGATCTTCAGACCCTGGGGAGACACCAGAACAGTAACAGTTTGTCTTGCTTAGTCTACACCCAGGAAAGAGGGAATTTGAATCTCACAGACAGCTACATACTCTCTGCAGCAGATTTCCATGGTGTTCACTGCTGCTGACAAAAAATAATCATAGAATCAATCAGGTTGGAAAATAGCTCCAAGATCATCCAATCCAACCTATCACCCATCCCTATCCAATCAACTAGACCATGGCACTAAGTGCCTCATCCAGTCTTTTCTTGAAGATCTCCACGGACAGACTTTCACCACCTCCCTGGGCAGTGCATTCCAGTGGCCAATTACTCTTTCTGGGAAGGATTTCTCCCTCACCTCAGACCTAAACCTCCCCTGGCACAGCTTGAGACTGTGTCCTCTTGTTCTGTCACTGATTGTCTGGGAGAAGAGACCAACCCTCACCTGCCTACATCCTCCTTTCAGGTAGTTGTGGACAACAATAAGGTCTCCCCTGAGCCTTCTCTTCTCCAGGCTAAACACTCCCAGCTCCCTCAGCCTCTCCTCATAGGGCTTGTGTTCCAGACCCCTCACCAATACCTCAGCATCTCAGTGCTGATGGAGAGAGGACCATTGCTTACAAAGAGCAAACCTAGAAACTTCCTATAGCCTCCCTTCTTCAGTGTGCACTTGAGAATAAAGAGATTGCTTTTCTTGTTGTTAATATCAAGGCAAAGCATGTCATTTGAGAATTAGAACCCAATTTTTGTGTAGAAGAGCAAGGTAATTACAAGAACATTGCCTGTGCATCCAGTGGCTGCATGGAAAAACCCAAACAAACAATCACAAAAAAGCAACACAATGGGAAAACTTCACAACACAAGAAAGAAGCAAAGCAGTAGCATTAATAATTGCACAAATGCTGCCTGCTTTCCTTTTATTCTCCTTCTTCTAACTTGCAGCAAAGCTTTAGAAATGTGAGTTCTGAAAGCATTTCCCCAGTACTCCTTGGTAGCGATTGTATTCACCATCACTGGCAGTCTCTCTGCAGCAGTACAGAATATACCACGGTGCTGCCTCTCTGTGACCCTCTTCCTTTGATCACTGCTTCTCTAAATAACAGAGGGGATTGCCAAGAGTTTGTTTGAGTGTGAGTTTATCACAAAGAAACCAACATTGTTTTATTTATTGGTTTGAACCAACGTGTTCTGAATAGAATGGAATAGGATAGAAATAGAATAGAATGGAATAGAATGGAATTGAATAGAATTAACCAGGTTGGAAAAGACCTTCAAGATCACCAAGTCCAATCTATCACCCAACACCATCTAATCAACTGAACCATGGCACCAAGTGCCTCAGCCAGTCTCTTCTTAAACACCTCCAGTGATGGTCACTCCATCACCTCCCTGGGCAGCACATTCCAAGAAGAATTTCTTCATAACATCCAGCCTAAACCTCCCCTGGCACAGCTTGAGACTGTGTCCTCTTGTTCTGGTGCTGGTTGCCTGGGAGAAGAGACCAATCCCCACCTGGCTACAACCTCCTTTCAGGTAGTTGTAGACAGCAAGAAGGACACACCTGAGCCTCCTCTTCTCGAGGCTAAACAACCCCAGCTCCCTCAGCCTCCCCTCACAGGGCTGTGCTCAAGGCCTCTCCCCAGCCTTGTTGCCCTTCTCTGGACACGTTCAAGTGTTTTGATGTCCTTCTTAAACTGAGGGGCCCAGACCTGGACACAGGACTCAAGGTGTGGCTTAACCAGTGCTGAGTACAGGGGCAGAATGACCTCCCTGCTCCTGCTGGCCACACTGTTCCTGATGCAGGCCAGGATGCCATTGGCCTTCTTGGCCACCTGGGCACACTGCTGGCTCATGTTCAGCCTACTATCAACCGATATCCCCAGGTCCCTTTCTGCCTGGCTGCTCTCCAGCCACTCTGTCCCCAGCCTGTAGCTCTGCATGGGATTGTTGTTGCCAATGTGTAGAACCTGGCACTTAGATTTGTGCAATCTCATGTCCTTGGACTCTGCCCATCTGTCCAGTCTGGCAAGATCCTTCTGCAGAGCTCTTCTACCCTCTAATAGATCAACTCCTGCCCCCAGCTTGGTGTCATCTGCAAACTTACTGATGGTGGACTCAATGCCCTCATCCAGATCATCAATAAAGATACAGAACAGGATGGGGTCCAGCACTGATCCCTGGGGTCACCACTAGCGACTGGCTGCCTGCTGAAGCCTGCTTTTATCCCACAACTATTTGCTACGACACAGTGTTCCAAGACTGGATTTTGAGAGAGGGTTTCTCACACATTGAATAGATTCATGAAGCTGCTCTGTTGGTATTTAAAACCCCTTCAGGCATGCACACACAATAGTGACTCAGTTTATCTGAATTGTAGTCTTCTCTCTCAGTAACTTTTTGTTCTTATCTTTTATTTGGTCATTTGTTGTTTGGGTTGGGTTTTTTTCCCTCCCTATTTATTTCTATACCTCCTCTCCCTCCACCTTTTTAAGGCTGTTCTCTCCCTGCAGAGCTTTCAGAGGGAGACATCTATTTTACATGTTGTGGCCTGCTACGTGAGATGGAAGCCAAACTCCTGCAGCACGCCCGAAGAAAGCCTCTCCTATTTGGCTACACCATTTAGCTTTACCCTTTTTTGCACATGAAAATGTCCAGCAGGGGCCTGAAACTTTAAAAGCAAAGCAATTAACATGAAATCAAGGTTGACTACAAAATGAAATACATGAAAAGCACAAAGCCAAACAAATGGATAAACGAGTCTGCATCTGTGCAGAGTACTTTGTCTTTCAGAGCCTTCTCTTTCTGGTTACCAGGCAATGGCTGAAAGCATTTAGAAATCCTCAGAGGGGAAAGAAAAAAAAATCATTGTAGTTTAAAGTATATTCCTGTGGTAAGTCCAAGGGGGAAGTAGCTGAAATAGGTACAAAAAGTTCACTTAGCTCTACATGTATTTAAACATTCAGTAGCCCCACTTGGTTCAGAGGATGAAGAAGATCTGTGCTGATATCAAAACAGACACTTTAGTTCACACTGCTGCAATAAAGATTGTTCTGATATCCACTCAAACCCCACCTAAGGCACGGGTAGATATGATATATATTTTCCTGATCCAATACAGTAGAGGAAATGGCAGGAATTGCAAATACTAAAGAATGCTGGGTGAATTAATTTTTATTTCTGGGGCCCACTGATGCAATCTTTTCAGCCTCCACAAAGTCTGCACAATGCATACCCAGAGCATTTTGCCTGGAAGGAGACTGTAGGGAACTTTAGCCATGGCTAGCCCATGCAGAGCTACAGGCTGGGGACAGAGTGGCAGGAGAGCTCCCAAACAGAGAGGGACCTGGGAGTGCTGATTGACAGCTGCCTAAACGTGAGCCAGCAGTGTGCCCAGGTGGCCAAGAAGGCCAATGGCATCCTGGCCTGCATTAGGAATAGTGTGGCCAGCAGGAGCAGGGAAGTCATTGTGCCCCATTGTACTCCGCATTGGATAGGCCACACGTTGAGACCTGTGTCCAGTTCTGGGCCCCTCAGTTTAAGAAGGACATTGAGTCTCTTGAACATGTCCAGAGAAGGGCAACAAGGCTGGGGAGAGGCCTTGAGCACAGCCCTGTGAGGAGAGGCTGAGGGAGCTGGGATTGTTTAGCCTGGAGAAGAGGAGGCTCAGGGGTGACCTCATTGCCCTCTACAACTACCTGAAAGGAGGTTGTAGCCAGGAAGGGGTTGGTCTCTTTTCCCAGGCAAGCAGCACCAGAACAAGAGGACACAGTCTCAAGCTGTGCCAGGGGAGGTTTAGGCTGGAGGTGAGGAGAAAGTTCTTCACTGAGAGAGTCATTCATGATTGGAGTGTGCTGCCCAGGGAGGTGGTGGAGTCACCATCCCTGGAGGTGTTCAAGAGGGGATTGGATGTGCAACTTGGTGCCATGGTCTAGTCATGAGGTCTGCGGTGACAGGTTGGACTCGATGATCTTTGAGGCCTCTTCCAACCTTGGTGATACTGTGATACTGTAACTAATGTTTGACAGGACATTTTAGAGTGGCTGCGGGAAGCAGGCATAGAAAAGGAATTGGTCACAATTAGAAATGAGAATACATGATTACAATTTGATTTCAGGAATCATAAGCTTTCCTGGCAGTCTAGTTTTACCTTTGGAAGGCTTAAACTGCACCTTTGAAGTCAGAGATGTGATAGAATTCCTCTGGTTCAGTAAGTTTATATGTGTCAGCTGAGTCTAGCAGAGGAAAAGGCAGAGTAAAATGCAGTTCAGGTATCATTAAACTGACAAAATATTCTCACATAAATACATATCCATAAAAGAGAGGCAAAACACACTCCTCAGGGAATGATCACAAGATCACAGGATGTCAAGGGTTGGAAAGGACCCAAAGAGATCATTGAGTCCAACCCCCCTGCCAGAGCAGGACCATACATCACTGGAGGTGTTTAAGAAATGACTGGATGAGGCACTTGGTGCCATGGTTTAGCTGATTAGATGGTGTTGGGTGGTAGGTTGGACTTGATGACCTTGAAGGTCTTTTCCAACCTGGTTTATTCTATATTCTATATTCATACAATCTAGCTCAGGTCACACAGGAACACATCCAGACAGGCCTTGAAAGTCATCAGACAAGGAGAATCCACAACCTCTCTGGGCAGCCTGTTCCAGGGCTCTGTGACCCTCACAGTAAAGGAGTTCCCCTTTGTGTTGAGGTGGAACCTCCTGTGTCACAGCTTGCATCCATTGCTCCTTGTCCTATCATAGGGAGCAAGTGAGCAGAGCCTGTCCCCTCCCTCCTGACCCCCAGCTCTCAGATATTTATAAACATTTATTAAATCCCCTCTAAGTCTTCTCTTTTCCAGACTAAAAAGCCTCAGGTCCCTCAGCCTCTCCTCCCCAGGCAGTGCTCCAGTCCCCTAATCATCCTCATAGCCCTCTGCCAGACCCTCTCCAGCAGATCCCTGTCCCTCTTGAACTGGGGAGCCCAAAACTGAAGGCAGTACTCAAGAGGAGGTCTCAGCAGGGCAGAGTAGAGTGAGATCCCGAAGGTCTTTTCTAACCTGGTTAATTCTGCACTCTGTAAATAAAGGAGTTCTTCACAGCACTAAATATCCAACTATACACTTGAAAATATTTGTCAAAGCTACTCTCTTAGGTCTGCTGTTGCCAAAGTTAGCCAGCTAGCAATGTTTGCTTATAAAAGCAGAAATGCTGCCAGGAATTCCTTTTCCACAACCAAAATCAAATTGCATCTTGTGAATATTAAACACTGTCTCGTGTTGTTTGTGCAAGCAGATCATTAGGTAACAATTCCACATTCATTTACAACGCTGTGTATATAGAAATGGCTGTCAGCCCCTGGTGAAGTGAAATATGTACTTCAATGTAAGTACCAGGATGAAGTGGAAGGTTAATTGAATCATTCATTGCAGCCTGCAGTCTTATGCCTTAGAGAAGAAACAGAGCAGATACAGATTGGTATCTCCATTGTGCTTTCATCACTGCACTTTCTGCTCTTCTCCTTTGCTGTCCTTATTAATTTCTGGTGACCTGGCTGTTAGTCCTTCTTATCTCTTTTTTTTGTTTGTTCTTTTTTTTCCCCCTCCTTCTCCTCCCTTCTATTACTGTTACAAGAACCAAAACCCCTTTCTCACAATTCATTTTCCCTTTGTAGCACTAACTGCCAAGGCAAGGAGAAAACACTTAGCACTTCAATATAGCCTGGCAAGCATGGGGAAATGCTTACAGCTCTTGCAAACCCAAACCAAGGCTGTATGTCACTCTAAATACACAGCCTTCAAAACAGCTCAAAAAGTTTACTGCTTTTCCAGTACTAGACAACCCAGCTTGAGATTCTCTCCTGTATGTGGGGTCTCTGGCCCGCAGTTGATTCACGGTAACACCAAAGGCTCTAACAGTCCCTTGTGACATTAATTCTCCTGTTTTCATTTACACTATTCTTTCTTTCTTTAATTTTTTAACTTTTCTTTTCTACTCCAGATCATAGAATTATAGAATTGTTAGGCTGGGAAGAGACCTCAAGGATCATCCAATTCCAATCCCCCTGCCATGAGCAGGGACACCTCACACTACAGCAGGTTGCTCAGAGACGCATTCAACCTGCCCTTAAAAACGTCCAGGGATGAGGCTTCCACCACCTCCCTGGGCAACTTGTGCCAGTCTCTCACCACCCTCATGGAAAAGAACTTCCTAACATCCAATCTGAATCTACCCGTTTCTAGTTTGCTCTATTCCCCCCAGTCCTATCACTCCCTGACACCCTAAAAAGTCCCTCTCCAGCTTTCTTGTAGCCCCCTTCAGATACTGGAAGGCCACAATCAGGTCTTCCTGGAGCCTTCTCTTTTCCAGACTGAACAGCCCCAACTCCTTCAGTCTGTCCTCAGAGCAGAGCATCTTCAGCCCTCTGCTCATCCTTGTGGCCCTTTTCTGGACACCTTCCACCACATCCAGATCCTTTCTGTACTAGGGGCTCCAGACCTGGATGCAGTACTCCAGGTGGGGTCTCACAAGAGCAGAGTAGAGGGGGAGAATCACAGTACCACAGTATCACAGTATCACCTAGGTTGGAAAGGACCTCGAGGATCATCGAGTCCAACCTATCAACACAGACCCCATGACTAGACCATGGCACCAAGTGCCACGTCCAATCTCCCCTTGAACGCCTCCAGGGTCGATGACTCAACCACCTCCCTGGGCAACCCGTTCCAATGCCGAATGACTCGCTCGGTGAAGAACTTCCTCCTCACCTCGAGTCTGAACCTCCCCTGGCGCAGCTTAAGACTGTGTCCCCTTGTTCTGGTGCTGGTTGCCTGGGAGAAGAGGCCAACCCCTTCCTGGCTACAACCACCCTTCAGGTAGTTGTAGAGGGCAATGAGGTCACCCCTGAGCCTCCTCTTCTCCAGGCTAAACAACCCCAGCTCCCTCAGCCTCTCCTCATAGGGCTTGTGTTCAAGGCCTCTCCCCAGCCTTGTTGCCCTTCTCTGGACACGCTCAATCACCTCCCTCACCCTGCTGGCTGTGCTTCTCTTGGTTTAGCCCAGGATATGATTGGCTTTCTGGGCTGCAAGTGCACACTGCTGGCTCATGTTGAGCTTCTCATCCTCTCTCTGTTCTCTATTCTATTTCAACCACTCCAATACCTGCTGAAAGGGCAATGAAGAGGGACACAAGCAATCTAGATCTCTTGAGTGCACTGATGGCAACACAGACGTGGAAGGGGTCGCTGCAATACACCCCCACAGCAAAACCAAAATGGCCAAGAGCATCCTGGATTGTGTTAGGAGGACTGCTCCCAGCTGGTTAAGGCAAGTGATTCTTCCTCCATCCTCTGCAGTGATGGGGCCACACCTTGAGCATCATGCCCAACTCTGGGCTCCAAAGGCATAAAGATAACGAATGAAGTCCAGCAAAGAACCATTAAGATGGCTACAGGTCTGCAGCATTTCTCATATGAGGAAGTCTGGGAAAGTTGGGACCAATTAAGCTGAAGAATAAAAGGCTTGAGGGGGAACTAATCAACATGTGCAAAACCCTGATGGGAGGAAATGAAGATGCAGGAACCAGGCTCTCCTCAGTAGTGCCTAAGAAGAGGACAAGAGGTAACAGGTAGAAGAACATGGGAAATTCTACCTGAACACAAGAAAACATGTGAGAGCATTTGAACACTGGCACAGGTTGCCAGGGAGATTGTGGAATCTGTATCTGCAGAGACATTCAAAACCTGAATGGACACAATTCTGGACAACCTGCTCTGGCTGACCATGCTGTGTAGTACAGTTGGATTAGATGAGATCTGGAGGCCCCTTTCATCCTCAACTGCTCCATGGTTCCAAACTTGTATTTCCAAACTGATTCCTGAGGCTTTACCTTTGACTTCAAATGATTAATTCTTACTAGGTGTTTACTAGATTCAGTAGGATGAGTGTCATGCTCCTGCCTCTGGCAGGAATGAAAAATAAAGCTGAGTAATGTCAGTTTGTGATTTACAGTGAAGCCTCATGGCAGTGCCCATATAATTACTCAAAGAAATGGTAGGGGCTTAAGACACTTTCAATGACACTTTAATTATAGTTACATGATAATACACCATTTTTCTGCCTGTGGCTCTCAAAATAAGTAAAAGCAATTTTTTTCTTAGGTAATGTTTACTGGCACTTAATGATTAAAGGACTACCTGTATTCAGAAAAATAAGAGAAAGGTATTATAAAAAAAAGTGAAATAGTGAATTACTCCATGCAGAGCTACAGGCTGGGGTCAGAGTGGATGGAGAGCAGCCAAACAGAAAGGGACCTGGGGGTACTGGTTGACAGCGGCTAACCATGAGCCAGCAGTGTGCCCAGCTGGCCAAGAAGGCCAACAGCATCCTGGTCTGCATCGGGAACAGTGTGGCCAGCAGGAGCAGGGAGGTCATTCTGCCCTGTCCTCAGCAATGCTAAGGCCACACCTTGAGTCCTGTGTCCAGTTCTGGGCTCCTCAGTTTAGGAAGGACATTGAGACACTTGAACGTGTCCAGTAAAGGGCAACAAAGCTGGGGAGAGGTCTTGAGCACAGCCCTGTGAGGAGAGGCTGAGGGAGCTGGGATTGTTTAGCCTGGAGAAGAGAAGGCTCAGAGAAGACCTCATTGCTCTCTACGACTACCTGAAGGGAGGTTGTACACTGGTGGGGGTTGGTCTCTTCTCCCAGGCAACCAGCAGCAGAACAAGAGGACACAGTCTTAAGCTGTGCCAGGGGAGGTTTAGGCTGGAGGTGAGGAGGAAGTTCTTCCCAGAAAGAGAGATTGGCCATTGGAATGTGTTGCCCAGGGAGGTGGTGGAGTCACCATCCCTGGAGGTGTTCAAAAAAGGATTGGACGTGGCACTTGAAGCCATGGTTTAGTTAGTCATGAGGTGTTAGGTATTAGGTAATAGGTTGGACGTGATGATCTCTGAGGTCTTTTCCAACCTGGCTGATTCTGTTATTCTGTGATTCTATGAATTACAGAAGGATTTTAAATGTACAATTAAAAAGAAGAGAGCACACCAGTGTGAACATTCAGCTGTGTTACCCCGCAACAATTTCTTTTCCAGGCAACATCCTTTTAAAGATTCTTTTTAGAAGAATAATTATTTTATAAGCTGTATGAAGCTCATTGTCTTGATTCCACTTTTCACAGTCATGTTCTCTTTGTACAAGGAGGATGTCTTTATAGGTAAGTGAACTTCCATTTCACCTTCTAAGAAGACTTAAAAGACTACTTGGCACCAATGCTGCTGTCTCAACAGTAACAAATTTTCTGCTAGATCACATTCTCTAACATGCAGTATTAGGAATCCAGATAACAGCTAAATCTATTGGCATGAAGACCTGTGCTCTCTGCCATAAAGGAATGGTAAAAGCAGGCCTCAACAGAGTTCTCATCTCCACACAAAACAATTAACAATTAAAAAGATCAATGTGCTTCAGTCTGCTGAGACTGAACTAGATGGAAACTCCAGAAGAGCCTCAATATCTTCTGAGACTGAACTAGATGGAAACTCCAGAAGAGCCCCATATCTTCAGAGACTGGATTAGAAGGAAATTCCAGAATAGCCTCAATATCTTCTGAGACTGAACTAGATGGAAACTCCAGAAGAGCCTCAATATCTTCTGAGACTGAACTAGATGGAAACTCCAGAAGAGCCTCAATATCTTCTGAGACTGAACTAGATGGAAACTCCAGAAGAGCTTCCATATCTTCTGAGACTGAACTAGATGGAAACTCCAGAAGAGTCTCAATACCTTCAGAGATTGAATTAGAAAGAAACTCCAGAAGAGCTTCAATATCTTCAGCTTAAAGGAAGAAAAGAGGAAACTTTTGGATCCTTTAAATGTAGGTTAAATTCTTAATTCTTTCTGAGATGTTGCTGGAATGAAGACTCTCGAGGGAGAATTCAAGTTATGGGAGGATGTCTGTCTCAGGAGCTGTAACACAACTGCATTTCTCCTAAAGACTGATGTATGGAAGAGCAGAATGATCTAGTAAGAGCAGTGATTGCCACAAACCTACAGTGAAAATTAATAACAGAGTAAGATTCAGTGAAATGTAAGCACAGCTGCTAAAAAATTGGCATTTCCCACCTTCATCATATCAAGAGATGTCAGATTTCATTTCAGCAGCCTGCAAGACCTGAACAACCAGTGGTTGAAATATCAAGGGTTTACTTATTAGCTGTCTTTCATGGTTTGACTGTCAAACATTTCCAATATAACCTACCACAAGTAGCTCAATGAGCTAAACTTCAGGGTATTTTCTTGAGAATCAAACACAGTGACACTAAAGGAGGGGCTGTAGAGATAATTGCAAAATTGGAAGTGATTTGCAGCTTGAACCTCCCTAAAGGACCCTCTCCCCCTTAGCAGGAAAGCTTGGTGGAGATAAAATTCCATGGCTATCCTGGATCAGAGCAAGGACTTGCATTGATGGCACATACGTACAGCATATCATGGAATCAGAGAATTGTTAGGCTTGGAAGGGACCTCAAGGATCATATAGTTCCAAATCCCCGGCCTTGGGCAGCGACACTTCACACCACATCAGGTTGCTCAGAGCTATATCCAGCTTGCCCTTAAAAACCTCCAGGGATGAGGCTTCCACCACCTCCCTGGGCAACCTGTGCCAATGTCTCACCATCCTCATGGGGAAGAGCTTCTTTGTAAGGTCCAATCTAAATCTCTCCTCCTGTAGCTTGGATCCATTCCCCCTAGTCCTATCACTACCTGACATCCTAAAAAGTCCCTCACAAGGTTTCTTGTAGGTCCCCTCCAGATACTGGAAGGCCACAATAAGGTCTCCTCAGAGACACTGCACACATAAAGAATATTTTAGTTTTCCTCATTGTCAGCATTCCTTTTACTTCCATAACCCTTGAAGCAATTTGCCTTTCTCCAAGATCTGTTCTAAAAGGTGCACCACTTCATTAAACTTATGCAGCATCATTGATGTAAATATTAAGACTTCTGGTAATTGTGCTTCTTCTCTGTGGACAGAAACATTTCCAATTCCAAGTAAATTATTAGTTCAGTGTGAAGACTCAGGTTCCTTTCAGTTCTTCCCCCACACCCACCCAAACCTCTTCTTTCTTTGAGGAGTTCTAATCACCCTGAAGATCTCAACAGGCTGGACAGATGGGCAGAGTCCAACGGCATGAGATTTAACGCATCCAAGTGCCACGTTCTGCACATTGGCCACAACAACCCCATGCAGTGCTACAGGCTGGGGTCAGAGTGGCTGAGAGCAGCCAGGCAGAGAGGGACCTGGGGGTGCTGGTTGACGGTAGCATGAACATGAGCCTGCAGTGTGCCCAGGCAGCCAAGAGAGCCAATGGCATCCTGGCCTGCATTAAGAACAGTGTGGCCAGCAGGAGCAGGGAGGTCATTCTGCCCCTGTACACTGCACTGGTTAGGCCACACCTCGAGTACTGTGTCCAGTTCTGGGCCCCTCAGTTTAGGAAGGAGGTTGACTTGCTGGAACGAGTCCAGAGAAGGGCAACAAAGTTGGTGAGGGGCTTGGAACACAAGTCCTATGAGGAGAGACTGAGGGAGCTGGGGCTGCTTAGCCTGGAGAGGAGGAGACTCAGGGGTGACCTTATTGCTCTCTACAACTACCTGAAGGGAGGTTGCAAACAGGCAGAGGTTGGTCTCTTCTCCCAGGCAGCCAGCACCAGAACAAGAGGACACAGTCTCACGCTGTGCCAGGGGAAGTTCAGGCTGGAGGTCAGGAGGAAGTTTTACACAGAGAGAGTGATTGCCCATTGGAATGGGCTGCCTGGGGAGGTGGTGGAGTCACCATCACTGGAGGTGTTCAGGAGGAGACTTGACAGGGTGCTTGGTGCCATGGGTTAGTTGATTGGGTGGTGTTGGGTGATAGGTTGGACGCGATGATCTTGAGGGTCTCTTCCAACCTGGTTTATTCTATTCTATTCTATTCTATTCTATTCTATTCTATTCTATTCTATTCTATTCTATTCTATTCTATTCTATTCTATTCTATCTTAACTTGCCAAAAGGGAGAAAAGGAATGAATGCTCACCAGAAAGTTCCTTCACTCTAAAGTGCTTCCTAGGTGACCTGAAAGAGTTTCTTGTAATTATTTTTTATTTAAATTGTTGTTATTAATAAGGGGTAAATTGGAGCTCATGTTATGGTCATTTATTGTGCATCTGTTCTCAGCACTTCCACAGGTGATAACCAAGTGCCATCTAAACAAAAACTGACGACGCAACCCAAAGCTGCTGTTGTGTCGGCGGTTAATGGAGTGGTGAAAACTGAAGAACAAAACTTAAGTTCTCATTTATGGATCCCCTGGCCTTAGTTTTATAAAATCATCAGGAATTTATAAGAAAGAAGACAGTCAGGTGTCATGAGGATGAAGAAGTATTCAGAGAATACAGAATTAACCAGGTCGGAAAAGACCTCAGAGATCGTCAAGTCCAGCCTAGCACCCAACGCCATCTAATCAACTAAACCAGGGCACCAAGTGCCTCATCCAGGCTTTTATTAAACACTTCCAGGGATGGTGACTCCACCACCTCCCTGGGCAGCACATTCCAATGGCCAATCTCTCTTTCTTGGACCCTTCTCTGGACACCTTCCAGCAAGTCAACATCTTAAACTGGGGAGCCCAGAACCGGACACAGGACTCAAGGGGTGGCCTAACCACTGCTGAGTGGGTTGAGAATTGGTTTGGATTTCTGAAGGTAAAATTTTACATTTCTTTTTTAACCCTGGGCTCTGCTCTACCCATTCATTTCTCCTGTTTCTCTTGGTTTCAGCATAACTTTTTCAAGGTAATTGATGTGTGACTTCTTCATTCTGTTCAGTTTCTTATCCTTGGTTCTGTTGCTTATGTAAAGTTTTATTAGTGACATAGCCTACTTTTGGCTGTTATTGGGCTGTCACACATTCCAGATGATGATTTCAATAAAGAAATAAGTAGGAGGATTAAATGGACTGTAAAGGCAAAAATAAAACCCTCCTCAGAAACTGCTGGATGGATTAACAGAGGATGTTTGTCATGTAACTGTTCTGTGCTTTTCAGTGTACAGAAGAACAAGCCTTCCTCTATTTAATTCATTGATGTTCTGCCTTCCCATGGTCACTTCTATATAATTGCAAATATATATAAAAGTATCATATATAGAATAGAACAGAATAGAATAGAATAGAATAGAACCAGGTTGGAAGAGAGCTTCAGGATCATTGCATCCAACCTACCATCCAACACCAACTCATCAACTAAACCATACAACCAAGCACCCTATCAAGTCTCCTCCTAAACACCTCCAATGAATTAGAAGACTAGTATAGAATTCAAGACTGATCATAGAATCATCACAGCTTGGCTGGAAGGGATCTCCACAGTCCCTCTAGTGCAACCCCCCTCACAGCAAGCTGGGACATCCTCAACTAGAGCAGGACACCCAGAGCCCTGTTGAGCCACAGCCTTGAATATCTCCAGGGACAGGGCCTCAACCTCCTCCCTGGGCAACCTGTTCCAATGTTCCATCACCCTCATGGTAAAGAACCTGTTCCTAACATCCAATCTAAATCTGCTTTTCTCCAGTTTGAAGCCATTGCCTCTTGTTCTGTCACTGCAAGACTTTGCAAACAGTTTCTCTTCATCCTCCTTTTAGCCCCTTCAGGTACTGGCAGGATGCTACTAGGTCTCCTTGGAGCCTTCTCTTCTCCAGGCTGAACAGCCCCAGCTCCCTCAGCCTGTCCTCATATCAGAGGTGCTCCAATTCCCTGATCATTTTGGTGTCTCCCCTCCAGACCTGCTCCGTCAGGTCCACGTCCCTCCATTACTGAGGGCTCCAGAGCTGGATGCAGCACTGCAGGTGACATATCACCAGAGCTGAATAATGCGGCAGAATCACCTCTCTGGATCTGCTGGCAACGCTTCTTTTGATGCAGCCCTGGATGAAATAGGGAGATTGTGAGTTTGGAAACAGTAGACCTTTGTCTCATTACAAATGGGGTGCTGCCTACATTAAAACCCAGGGAACCAGTGTTTTGTAGAAATGAGGTAAATTAGCATATTCAAGCTCCAGTGTGCTTGTTAATTTATATTTTACAGTGGAGGCATAAAGAAGATAGATGAGAAATTGTCTAATTGGAGGGGGGGTGAAGGAGGACAGGAGGGATATATCTATGAAAGGTCTGTTAATAAGCCTGGTAGGGGTATGCATCATTTACAAGCCAGCCCTAAGAAAAAAGGAGAAAATTAGGGTACAAAGATACTAGAGGTGATGGCACTTTGAGAAGAGTCAGATGATAAAACAGAGATAAAAACAGATAGCAAAGCTAATTGCAACCAGCATAGCTGCAGTGGCTATACTGCCTGGTGCAGGGGTTCACCAAGGCTATAAAGCCAGTATTTTGAACCTCTCAATACATTTAGTGTACCATGGAATTTAATGAGCAAGTTAAAACTAGCTTCAAAAGAAAACATCATTCCCCACCCCCCTTGTTTTCCAAATGGATGTTTTCTCTTTCCCTGAACACAAGTTAAAAGAAGTAGAAGAGAGTTGGTTAGAAAAAGACAGGCTTGTCTCAGTTCCACCCTCAAACAGGACAAGGGGTAATGAATATACACTGCAGCACAGGAGGCTCTGCCTCAACATGAGGAGAAACTTCTTCACTGGGAGGGTCACAGAGCACTGGAACAGGCTCCCCAGAGGGGTTGTGGAGTCTCCTTCTCTGGAGGTTTTCAAAGACCCATCTGGATGTGTTCCTGTGTGACCTGTGCTAGATTCTGTGGTCCTGCTCTGGCAGGGGGGGTTAGCCTCAAAGATCTTCAGAGGTCACTTCCAACCCCAGCATCCTGTGACATGCTTGTGGCCTTTCAGTATCTTCAGGGGGTTACAAGAAAGCTGGGGAGGGACTTCTGAGGGTGTCAGGTAATGATAGGAAATAGGGGGAATGGTATAAAAAACTAGAAATAGGTAGATACAGATTGGATGTTAGGAAAAAGTTCTTCCCCATGAGGGTGGTGAAACACTGGCACAGATTGCCCAGGGAGGTGGTGGAAGCCTCATCCCTGGAGGTTTTTGCAGCCAGGCTGGATGTGGCTGTGAGCAACCTGCTGTATTGTGAGGTGTCCCTGACCATGGCAGTGGAGTTGGAACTGGATGATCCTTGAGGTCCCTTCCATGACTCTATGACATCTTTACAGTCCCTGAAATGAAGTTCTCTGTATTGCATTTTTATGGTAGATCAAGAAAAATCTGATTTCCACTGTGCTTTCCACTGTGCTTCATCTAAAATAGGTTATCTATTGAATGGGTTACACTGCTTGGATTGATTAAACAGAAAATAAAAGATGTGAGATGAAATTGCAAAGGTGTCTTTTTGGCAGGCATAGATACATGAGAAACCATATGAGATTACCTAATTTAGGTAGTCTCCTTTGGGCTGGTTTGCTAATGATAATTCTAATTATGTTTTTCCACACCCAAAGAGGGAATATCCGTTCCAGCCTAATTTCCCTTCTTTAAGTTGCAAACGTCTAGAGTATTCTAGCTTTAGCACAGACTTAATTTGTTCCAAAGTGCATACTTTAGTTGGAATTAGGTAATTAAGCAACTTCTGCATCAGACTGTATTGGAATAGAATCATAGAATCACAAGGTTGGAAAAGACCTCAGAGATCATCAAGTCCAACCTGTCACCCAACACCTCAGGACAACTAACCCATGGCTCCAAGTGCCACGTCCAGTCCTTTTTTTTGAACACCTTCAGGGACAGGGACTCCATCACCTCCCTGGGCAGCACATTCCGACGACCAATCTCTCTTTTGGGGAATAACTTTCTCCTCACTTTCAGCCTAAACCTCCCTGGCACAGCTTGAGACTGTGTCCTCTTGTTCTGGTGCTGCTTGCCTGGGAGAAGAGACCAAGCCCCTTCTGGCTACAATCTCCCTTCAGGCAGTTGTAGAGAGCAATGAGGTCACCCCTGAGCCTCCTCTTCTCCAGGCTAAACAACCCCAGCTCCCTCAGCCTCTCCTCAGAGGACTGTGCTCCAGACCTCTGCCCAGCCTTGTTGCCCTTCTCTGGACACATTCAAGTGTCTCAATATCCTTCTTAAATTGAGAGGCCCAGAACTGGACACAGGGACTCAAGGTGTGACCTAACCAATGCAGAGTACAGGGCACAATGACTTCCCTGCTCCTGCTGGCCACACTATTTCTGATGCAGGCCAGGATGCCATTGGCCTTCTTGGCCACCTGGGCACACTGCTGGCTCATGGTTAGCTGCTGTCAACCAGTACCCCCACGTTCCTTTCTACCTGGCTGCTCTCCAGCCACTCCAACCCCAGCCTGTAGCACTGCATGGGGTTGTTGTGGCCAATAGATATATTGGGGGAAAATAAAAGTTAACTCCTTTGTCATTTTTAAGTTTCTAGAATGGTTTTCATTCAGTGTTTGACCTATAGGAGTCATCAAAAGTTAATAATTTATGTAACCAAATTAAGACAGCAAGGTCAGAGGAGATGTGTGATGTTTACAACAGGAAACCTTCAGAGACATATTCCTGAATGTTTAAGAAAGGGGTTTTATTTTTGCTCTCTTATTTTTCATTAGAAGTAAAGGAGCTCAAAGATGTGAGGAAAGAAATTAGATTCTAGAAGAAATAAAAAAAAAGAAACTTTGAGTGCATGCTAGATAGGAATTAACTACTCTCTATTTTGCTCCCTGGATTTTCTGTGGATCTCAGGGAGGGAAAGTTCTAGAAGGTTGCCTTGGCAACATTGCACTTTAATAATTGCATTAGTCAGAAAATGAAAGCCCTCAAAATACTACAGAAGGTAACAGAGTGTCCATAAACCCAAAATTGTCACCTGTGGAGAGGAATCTTTTTACTAGACGTTCGGTCTGTTTCTCAGAGCCTTTAGTGGATTTCAGTTACTGAAATCAGTTAATGCCCCAGACAGGGGCAGGTGCAATATTTCAGAATAGGATGGAATGAATGGAATGGAATGGAATGGAATGGAATGGAATAGAATAGGATAGGATAGGATAGGATAGGATAGGATAGGATAGGATAGGATAGGATAGGATAGGATAGGATAGGATAGGATAGGATAGGATAGGATAGGATAGGATAGGATAGGACAGGACAGAATAGAATAGAATAGAATAGAATAGAATAGAATAGAATAGAATAGAATAGAATAGACCAGACCAGACCAGGTAGGAAGAGACCTTCAAGATCATCCCATCCAACCCATCATCCAACACCACCTAATCAATTAAACCATGGCACAAAGCACCCTGTCAAGTCTTCTCCTAAACACCGCCAGTGACGGCAACTCCACCACCTCCATGAGCAGCACATTCCAATGGGCAATCACTCTTTCTATGAAGAATTTCTTTCTAACATCCAGTCTAAAACTCCCCTGACACAGCTTGAGACTGTGTCCTCTTGTTCTGGTGCTGGCTGCCTGGGAGAAGAGACCAACCCCCACCTGGCTACAACCTCCCTTCAGGTAGTTGTAGAGAGCAAGAAGGTCTCCCCTGAGCCTCCTCTTCTCCAGGCTAAGCAACCCCAGCTCCCTCAGCCTCTCCTCTCAGTGCTGTGCTCCAAACCCCTCCCCCGATTTGTTGCCCTTCTCTGGACACGTTCCAGTAACTCAACATCTTTCCTAACCCTCTACTTGAGCTTGTTCTTGGCTAAATGCAGCACAGGTTTTAGGGACTGAATTTCATTTCATTGGTATTATATTTGTACCTTGTGGTAGCTTCAGGCTATGCCTTTAAAATTTTTCATGGGTCTTGAACAGAAAAGTAGAAAAATGTAAATAAATCACTATTGGATGTAAAAAGGAAAAGAAAGTTCGTTTCTAAACACCACCACAAATTAAATGTGAGAGCAGAGTGCTGCAGGATTAAATTCTCATTGCTTGTGGAAGAAGATGAAAGCCTTAAGGGTAAACCTCTCTGATTGTATAGAGGAAAAGGAACCAAAGGAACATATCACAGTATTACCAAGGTTGGAAGAGACCTCAAAGATTGAGTCCAACCTGTCACCACAGACCTCATGACTAGACCATGGCACCAAGTGCCACGTCCAACTCCCCTCTTGAACACCTCCAGGGACGGTGACTCCACCACCTCCCTGGGCAGCACATGCCAATGATGAATGACTCTCTCAGTGAAGAACCTTCTCCTCACCTTGAGCCTAAAATGTTCCCATGACATAGCTCACAAATAACATAACCTGGTGACTAGCAGTTAAAGATGTAGATGTATGATTCCAGATTGCCACTCACATGTTTTGTCTTCTGGTGAGACACTGGAACAGGGAGGTGGTGGAAGCCTCCTCCCTGGAGGTTTTTAAGGCCAGGCTGGATGTGGCTGTGAGCAACCCAATGTAGCGTGAGGTGTCCCTGCCCATGGCAGGGGGCTTGGAAGTAGATGATCCTTGAGATCCCTTTCAACCCCTACAATTCTATGATTCCATGATTCTTCCATTTCACAAGAACTGATTTTTCCACCCCTCCCTCTGTCATTGGGCATGCACTGCATTGCTAAAGGAATCTTTATTCACCTGCTTTGTAAACTCCCAGTCAGTTATGTCAGCAATGATGCAATTGCCACAGTGGCAACAGAGTTTCTTAGCCTTCCTTTCAGCAGCAGCTGGAGCCCTACCTTTTTCTCAGTGTAAGAAAATTGCTGCTATGCTAATATGTTGATTGAAGGATGGCTGAAAGCCTGGTTACTGTGGGTTAAGGCTATGGTTACATAACAGAAGTTTTAATGAAATATAGATCATGCTGATTTAAATTCTTTTTCAGGTTCCAGGATCAGAGGCTGGAATATTTGATACCTAATTCCTGCTGGCCTTTTTGATTTGCTAAGGAGAGAAATGTTATGACAGCTCGGGGAGATGTGTGAATACGAACATTCCCAAGCAGGCACGCAGCACTACTTCAAACTGAGGAGCCTGGATAAATGCTGCACATCAGTGTTTCTGAACATACATTTGAATTTTCCAGCCTAACAAATTATCACTCAGGTTTTTATTTTGTTGGGTTTGGTTTTGTTGGGTTCTTTTTTTTTTTTCCTACTGAAGACTCACAAATATGTTTGTTCACAGTTATTTCCTACAAATAGCTGCCACTCATGGCTGTAGCATTTTTCTGCAGATAGCAATGTCAGGATATAAATGAGCCTTCAAAGGTAAGAATCAAACAGAATAATACTTCACAGAGCAAGGCAACATGAGGAGCTGGAGAAATAAAGTCCTCATGAGTTTTAAAAGATTTAGAAGCAGGAGTCAAAGAGACTTAAAGAAATAGGGCTGGAATAATTTTTCAAGAGGTCATGTACTTCATGTCATGATTTCAGAGAATCACAGAATGGTAGGGTTGGAAGGGAACTCTGAAGATCATCTAGTCCAAGCCTGCTGCTGGAGCAGGATCACCCACAGTAAATCACACAGGAACACAATATTTATTTCACATATCCAGAATACAGAATTAACCAGGTTGGAAAAGACCTTTGAGATCATCAAGTCCAACCTATCACCCAACACCATCTCATCAGCTAAACCATGGCACCGAGTGCCTCATCCAGGCTCTTTTTAAACACTTCCAGCGATCGTGATTCCACCACCTCCCTGGGCAGCACATTCCAAGGGGCAATCTCTCTTTCTGTGAAGAAAGAGACTTGAGACTGTGTCCTCTTGTTGTGGTGCTGGTTGCCTGGGAGAAGAGACCAACCTCCGCCTGGCTACAACTTCCCTTTGCGTCAGTAGCAGAGAACAAGAAGGTCTCCCCAGAGCCTCCTCTTCTCCAGGCTAAGCAACCCCAGCTCCCTCAGCCTCTCCTCACAGGGCTGTGCTCCAAACCCTTCCCCAGCTTTGCTGCCCTTCTCTGGACACCTTCCAGCATCTCAACATCTTTCCTGAACTCAGGGGCCCAGAACTGGACACAGGAATCAAGGTGGGGCCTAACCAAGTTTATATATATTTTAAGGTATCTTTATGATGGCCATTTGAAATCTCCAAGTTATTCAAGAAGCACAGGATAATGACAAAAGAAATGGAGTACAGTTTACATCTAAACATCTTATTTATTTATTTTGTTTTTCTCAGCCAGACAAGTTATGCAACTAGAAATCCATTTAATTTTAGAGGACTATTCACACACATATATTCAAAAGGAGGGGAATCCTCATCATTGCAGCTTCAGTTTTCATATCTTTCTTGTTCTTTATAAAGAGAAAAATAATTTCAAGTCCTGATTTACTGTTCTCTGGATTTCATAATTCTCAGACTTCATGTCATATTGTGGCAAATTTAATGTAGAGAGT
>NW_027142401.1:167500-208158 GCF_026170545.1 Melanerpes formicivorus | reverse complement strand
CATCATAATCTCAATTAATGACTTTTTGTGAGGCTGATCAATCTGTTTTCTGGTGTTACCTGTAAGATCGTCAAGAACATATAAAAGATATAAATCCAAAGGAAAAAAAAATTAACAATGCAGAAACCTGAATTAATGAATTATTCTGGAAAATACAATGATACTGTAATCTCATAGAGAAACCTCCATAAATATTGTGAAGGGAGGCAGCAGGAAAGGTGGGTGGATGGAGGAGAGCCTATTGCATAATCAGTAAGCAATGCAAGGGGAAAAAAAGCACTGAATCAAAAGTTAAAAACATTAACATTGATCAGAGGGCTGGAGCACCTCTCCTGTGAGGACAGACTGAAGGAGTTGGGGCTGTTCAGTCGGGAGAAAAGGAGGCTCTGAGGTGATCTAATTGTGGCCTTCCAGTATCTGAAGGGGGCCTACAAGAAGGCTGGGGAGAGGCTTTTCAGGATCTTAGGTAGTGATAGGACTAGGGGGAATGGAATGAAGCTGGAGGTGGGGAGATTCAGGCTAGATGTGAGGAGGAGGTTCTTCACCATGAGAGTGGTGAAACCCTGGAATGGGTTGTCCAGGGAGGTGGTCGAGGCCCTGTCCCTGGAGGTGTTTAAGCCCAGGCTGGCTGAGGCTCTGGGCAGCCTGATCTAGTGTGGGGTGCCCCTGCCCATGGCAGGGGGGGTGGAATTAGGTGATCCTTGTGGTCCCTTCCAACCCTGACTGATACTATGATACTATGAACATTTCAAGATACATTTGGCTTCACTCTCAGACAATTAATATCTCCAGAAGTGTGACCTGTTCATCAATGCCACTGGATTTATTCCATTCTACCCAGAGGAAAAAAAACCCAAAACCACATTCAGAGAACTGTGCTGACCTTACCCCACAGGTGTAAGCTAGACCAGCTTGCAGGATTGCATAATCTCCTAAATCCAGGGTTTAGAGAACAAAGAAGCTACATGCAGGATATAAAGACAGAATAGCACATTCATGCCCTAGGAGGAAATTGGCCAGTAACGTTGAGCTGAGCTAGCAAAAGGCAGAGGTGTATTTGCTAAGCACATAATCTCCTTTTGTTTTAAACCTATCCTCAGGATTTACCACTCATCTCGAGATTCTTCACTGGCATCAAAACTTCTTCCCATGCATTTTCACTGTAGGGGTAGCTTGAATGCAATGCTTTCCTAGATTAATTGTGGCAATGTTGTGATCCCTCCATTGCATCGTAAGTTTGCACTCAAGAAGCCTCAAAGCAGCAAGCTTTGGAACAAATCTGCAGTGAAGATCTGCCCTCTCCTTGAAAATCCCTCTGAATTCTCAGAAATGGATTCATAATTCATTTACCAAAAGCTTAGTTTCTTCTGGAAGTTGTTCCTGTTGGGAAATCAATACACAAGCAGGGCTGGGTCTTCAGCTGAGGGCAAGAAGATGTCACAGGCTCACAGGATGTTAAGGATTGGAAGGGACTCCAAAGATCATCGAGTCCAACCCCCTGCCAGAGCAGGACCACAGAATCTAGCACAGGTCACACAGGAATGCATCCAGATGGGTCTTGAAAGTCTCCAGAGAAGGAGAATCCACAACCTCTCTGGGACCCCTGTTCCAGCACTCTGTGACCCTCACAGAGAAGAAGTTCCTCCTCATGCTGATGTGGAACCTCCTGTGCTGTAGTTTCTATCCATTGCTCCTTGTCCTATCCCAGGGAGCAAGTGAGCAGAGGCTGTCCCCTCCCTCCTGACCCCCAGCCCTCAGATATTTCTAAACATTTATTAAATCCCCTCTCAGTCTTCTCTCCCCCACACTAAAACCGCCCAGGGCTCTCAGCCTCTCCTCTCCTCAGTCTTCCTGGTAGCTCTCTGTTGGGCTCTCTTGAGTCCCTTCTGAACTGGGGAGCCCAAAACTGGACACGGTATTCCAGCACTGCATGAGCTGTGGCCATTGTCTAGATGCGTTTTACGCTGTCTCAGAGGCAACTGCTTCCAAATACGTTGTTGCAACAAACCAGCACCGCTGGATGACAAGCAAAAACAGCACTGCTGCTTTCACTATCTGTGCATCACTACTTTAAACCAAAACACAGGTCTATAAAATTCTTCTGGGCCAACCAGGCTGCTGTGCAGCCAGATTTGAGAAGAAAAGGAGTCTTTCAAAATACTTGTGTAACACTTCAACTGTTTGAATTGCACAATTGAGGATTAAGTGAAAAATAGATTCAAAATTCCCTCTTCTTGAGAAATTGATACAAGACAAACAAGAAGGATGAGCCAGGAAACTACAGACCTTGTCAGCCTCACCTCCATCCCTTGGAGTCCTGTCACAGTACTGTGATACTGTGAGTCCGGGTGGACAGCAAGTTCTCCATGGGACAGCGATGCGCCCTTGTGGCCAAGAGGGCCAATGGTATCCTGGGGTGCATCAAGAAAAGTGTGGCCAGCAGGTCTAGGGAGGTTGTTCTTCCCCTCTGCTCTGCCCTGGTGAGTCCACACGATGTGTCTTGTTTCGAGCTCCACAATTCAAAAGAGACAGAGACCTGCTGGAGAGAATCCAATGGAGAGCTAGAAGGATGATTATAAGACTTGAGCATCTCCCCTGTGAAGAGACACAGAGACACCTGGGGCTGTTTAGTCTTGGGAATAGAAGACTGAGAGGGGATCTGACCAATGTCTACCAATATCTGAGGGCTGGGTATCAAGTGGAGGGGGCCAAGCTCTTTTTGGTGGTGTACAGCAATAAGACAAGGAACAATGGACACAAACTTGAACACAGGAGCTTTCATCTCAACATGCCAGAACAAGAGCACACAGTCTCAAGCTGCACCAGGGGAAGTTTAGGCTCAAGGTGAGAAAGTTCTTCACAGAGGGTTGTTAGCCACTGTAATGTGCTGCCCAGGGAGGTGATGGAGTCACCATCCCTGGAGGTGCTCAAGAGGGGATTGGACGTGACTCTTGGTGCCATGGTTTAATAGTCATGAGGTCTTGGGTGACAGGTTGGACATGATCTTCCAAGTCTTTTCCAACCTTATTGATTCTGTGATTCTATGACAAGAATCTTCTTTATAGTGAGAGTGACAGAACACTGGAACAGGCTGCTCAGAGAGGCTGTGGAGTCTCCTCCTCTGGAGACTTTCCAGACCCACCTTGATGTATTCCTGTGTGGACTACCCTGAGTGATCCTGCTTTGGTTGCCTGCTTTGGGCAGAAAGGTGACACTTGATGATCTCTGGGGGTCCCTTCCAACCTCTAACATTCTGTGATTCTGTTTCAGGAGCTATCAAATTGTCACAGGCTCACAGGATGTCAGGGGTTGGAAGGGACCCAAAGAGATCATCAAGTCCAACCCCCCTGCCAGAGCAGGATCATTCCTCAGTCATGAATATTTGGGAACAAGCTTTTTTTGGGGGGTTGCTTGATTATTTTTTGATTGATACTGCTTTTCTTCTAATGCTTTTCTTTTAATCAGTTAATCAGAGTGCAAAACAGGAGTCTGGCTGGCTGGTAACACTTCCCAACTGATGTCATGTTGCCCACTCTAGGTTCTTTTTATCATTACTATCTATAAGTATGAGAGCAATCAGATTAATGTTCCTTATTTTTCCTGTAATTATTCATAGAAAAAAAACCAAACCATCTTTTTGTGTCATTTGATGCTTTAGGTGATTGCAATTTTCATTTTAAATTCACAGAATCACAGAATTTCAGGGGCTGGAAGGGACCTCAAAAGATTAGCTAGTCCAACCCCCCCCCGCCAGAGCAGGGTCAGCTACACCAAATCATGGCAGTGCTGAGCACATGTTTACATGTGTGTGCATGTTCATGGTTTTGATTTCATGTGGAACCACAGCCTACATAAATTGCAAAGAAGTTTTCTGTCTTTCCTTTCTCAAGAACTAAAACTTTTTCATAGCTCCTAGATGGAAAAATAGGATATTAACTAGCTTGAGCTAATAGGGTGGACATGATGGGTTAGCTAGAGGGAAATTCTGTAAGATGCTTCCTTCCACTATGGACTGTAGCAGTGAGTTGGTTGTCATGGAAATCACAGCAACAGCCAGGTTGGAAGAGACCCTCAGGATCACCAAGTCCAGCCCAGAACCCTGCTCTACAAGGCTCACCCCTAAACCACAGCCAAACCACCTGGAAACACAGCCCGGCTTGGGGACTCCACCACCTCCCTGAGATATTAGCTGATTTATACAGATGACTTACAGTCTGAGAAAGCTAACCTAGTTGACCCTGCTTTGAGCAGTGGAGTTGGAACAGATGATCTGCAGAGGTTTCTTCAAAGCTCAGCTGTTCTGTTTCTGTGCTACAGTGCTTTCAGTGCAGAGGTCTGGGGTTTAGGACGGTCTTGGGACTCCAGGCATAGCCTCAGCAGTGCTGTCATGAAGGGAAGGATCATCTCTCTAGTTCTACAGACAACACTCTTCCTTGGGACTCCAGGAGTGGCCTCACCAGTGCTGACAGGAGGATGGGGGATTACCACTCTTGGTCTACAGACAACACTCTTCCTAACACAGCCAGGATAATCTTGGCCTCTTTAGCTGTGACAGTGTATTGCTGGCTCATAATTATCTTGTTGCTCCCAAGATCCTTTTTTGCATAGCTGCTTTCCAGCCTGTTGGCCCCCATTGTACAGAGGTCCTGGAGGTTATTCCTTCTGAGAGTCAGGGCTTTGCTTTTCCCTTTGTTGTGCTTCATGAGGTTTGAGTCTGCTTCTTTCTCTAGTCTGTCAAGGTCCTTCTGAATGGCAGTGCAACCATCTGGCATAGCACAACTATATGACTCTATATAAATACTCATTAGAGTGAAAAATCTTTATGGCTCATGAAGACATAATATAGAGAATCATTCCAGAAGCAAGCCTGTTAATTTTACCAGAATCTCAATTTATCTCATTTACACAGCCACATATGAAAAGGGTTTGGGCTGAAGTCAATGGTATAGTCAGACAGAGCCATTTGCATTAAAATAAAAGATTTAGTTGGAAGAAGAAAAAAGAAAATACAGAATAAAAACTTGAGTTCTTTAATGCATTCCATAATGTCTGCTTTTTCTAGGGAGCACTGCATGATCATTCATGCATATGTACACTTTCAGGGGACAGCTTCCCTGCATTGCCACAGCAAAGATTTGCAATTCACTGGCAAGGAAGGATTCTGGACACTAGGAAAACAAAACTTTCAGGGCAGGAGTGGTAAGGCTCTGAAATGCACTGCCCAGGAAGGTGGTTGAGTCCCAAACCCTGGAGGGGTTTAAAGGTAATTTGTATGTGGTGCTTGGGGATAGAGTTCAAGGGTGACCCTTGTAGAGTAGGGTTGTTGGTTGGACTTGGTGGTCCTGAGGGTCTTTTCCAACCTGAATGTTCCTGTGGTTCTGTGATGGGTAAAACATGTATCTAGTGGGTAAACAAACCCAGCAAAGTAATCCATGTCTAACCAAAGATGTTCAATATTTAACTTGCTATTGGTATTCAATGCAGTGTAATAAAAATATTCTGGTTGAAGTGCATGAGCTTAGCTCCCAATGATTCTGCAGACTCTTGCAAAGAGGAAATAAGATTCAGCTTCACTTGCAAGCTCCTCAGGATGGACACTTACCCGATAAATTTTGCAGCACATGGGATTCTCATTCCCACAGCAGATATGTAGTTCTCTTTCTTCTCCACATGTGAGCAAAGTTAAAGATGGATTCTTATTGAGACAGAGGCACTTTTTCCTGTGTCTCTAAAACCAACATGCACATACTGTTTGCTTAAGCAGGCAGGATATCCCCGTTACCCGCTACTATTTCCCCCTCATATACATTCTCAAAGTGGATTATTAATCTAGCTGCATTTGCTGAGCAGATTTGTTAAATGGAGAACATTTTTACTTGATTCTGTGAGATCTTAAATGATTTATTGCTTGCTGCCAGCTGCCTTTTTTCCCCTTCTTCAAGTCAGTAAAAACAGAGAGGGATTTGTCTTCTTCAAGTCGGTAAAAACAGATAGGGATTTGTTTATCATGGCTAGCTTTCCCTTGAATCCTTGCAAGAGAGGCCCTTGGAAACAGCAGGTGGAAAGCATATCACTGAACAATCATCCTTACCCTAGATTTTACTGTTGAAGCTTTTTCCTTATCTCACAATTAGAATGGATTTTCCCAGTCTTAGGACTGTCTTCACTGCACTCAACTTTGCCAGTTGGTCCTATCCTTCCAAATATAAGAGCGTCACACTGCTCATCACACATCACCAGCTCATTCTCTAGTCTAATAAAACCCTTTCTTGTGAACACACACACACCCCTACACCTTTATTTGCTCCATATAAGCCCAAGAGGAATTTATGTTGTTGTTGTTTTTTTCTGCTGGCATCTATTTTTTCTCTAAGCCCATTTGCAAGTCACATAACCCTTCATATCTCTAAAGCAGTCAAGAGAAATAAAAACAAGACATTATGTGACAAGGAGGTATATTGAGAGAAGGCACTCTAGATTAGCTGTTTCAAGTTTTAAGCCATGACTAAGAAAGATGCTATGGTGACAGCAGAGCTCAAAATAATGTCAGGAGCAAGATGTGAAAAGACTCGTGTGGGTTTTGGAGCATACAGGCTGACAGAAGATCTCCTGCTGGGAGTGAAGTTGCAGCCTGAAGGCATCAGGAGTCAAGGTCATTGTTCAAACAGCAGGGTAGCCACAGATATGTTCATATACTTGAACAAGCATTGACCTGTGGAAGCAAACTGTGAGTAAAACACAGAAGCATGATATTAAGCATGCCAAAATACTTGCCCTAAGTGGAGAGTAATGTGAAGTGGCAAAAAATTAGCAGTTTTTGTAAGCAAAAGGCAGTGTTCCATTAGTTGCCTTTGACATGATCTGATTCCAAAGAAAACATGCAAAAGGAGTGGGTTTAATGTTTCCAGCAGCCTGCTTCCACATCATGAATCCACTGGACATTGCTTGCCTGTCAGGAGTCGCCCGTGGCTGACTTGATACCCAGAGGAACTTCTAGGGCTGTTCTTCTGGAATGTTTTGTGTTGTTTGGAGCAAGAGGAGAAGACAAGGAAAAAACTGATGCCACATTATAGTACCTAAGTTGACTGAAATAACAGTCAGGATGAACCAGCTGCTTTGTCAGAGGTTTGTGAAAGAAATTGTAATAATTAATAGCTACATGAACATAGGAATGGGCTGCCCAAGGGGGTGGTGGAGTCACCATCACTGGAGGTGTTCAGGAGGAGACTGGATAGAGTGCTTGGTTTCATGGTTTAGTTGATTAGGTGGTGTTGGATGATAGGTTGGACATGATGATCTTGAAGGTCTCTTCCAACCTGGTCTATTCTATTCTATTCTATTCTATTCTATTCTATTCTATTCTATTCTATTCTATTCTATTCTATTCTATTCTATTCTATTCTATTCTATTCTATTCTATTCTATTCTATTCTATCCCATCCCATCCCATCCCATCCCATTCCTACAGTGGCTTAGGGAAAAAAAAAACACCTGCAGGCAATAAGTTTATCTAAATTTAGATTTCAAATTAAATAAACCCCTGTTTTTATTCCTTTACCTATGAAAAGATGTTTGTAAAGGTTCTCAACAGCAAAAAATATTCCTAATAAGATGGCACATATACTTTAAATGCCATCATATTTTTTCTTGGCTGTTTGTGGTAGTTCTCTTCGCTGGATCTGTAGCCTTTCTGAGTGTTTTACTACTAAGGTAGGGTTTTGCTCATCATTGTTTCTCCTTGCTGTATGCCTGTAACAGCTACCATTATCTATTTTCCACTGATTTCCTCTTTCTGTTATAAATCAAAACTCTGCCATTTCTTCACTTAAATGTGTAAATGAAAGCTATAGTTCAAGGTGAAGAATTCTGGCCAAATGTTATGGTTCACACAGGACTTTCATAAGGAGTTTTAACAAGATCCCCTATAACAGTCTCACAGAATGTTGGAGGTTGGAAGGAACTTCCAGAGATCATACAATCCAACCCCCTCTGCCAAAGCAGGATCACCCAGGGTAGTCCATACAGGAATGCATCCAGGTGGGGTTGGAAAGTCTCCAGAGAAGGAGACTCCACAATCTCTCTGGGCAGCCTGCTCCAGCGCTCTGTCACCCTCACGGTAAAGAAGTTTCTCCTCATGTTGAGGTGAAACCTTCTGTGTTGAAGTTTGCATCCATTGTTCCTTGTCTTATTACTGTGCACCACTCAACACAGCTTGCCCTCCTCCACTTCACACCCACCAGATCAGATTTTATAGGCATTGATCAGATCCCCTCTCAGCCTTCTTCAGACTAAACAGCCCCAGGGCTCTCAGTGTCTCTTCATAGGGGCGATGCTCAAGCCCCCTAATCACCCTCATGGCTCTCTGTTGGATGCTCTCCAGCAGATCTCTGCCTCCATGCATTAGTTTCCAATTTGACAACAAACTAAGGGATTCATTGTGACTATAGGAGGCTTTCAGTCTGAGGAGCTGGCTTTAAGCAGCTTTGCAGCACACATAGGCAGCGTATTTCTAGCACGCAGTCATGACAGATTTTTACCTCTCTGAGAAGTGAGTCTAGATTCTGGCTTTTTGATGAATCTCTTCAATGAAGCAGGGGCCATAGTGGTGAGGAAATGATCCATCTCTGTGGATGTCTATCATATCTGCAGTTTTCAGAAAATTCCAAATATCATATGAATATTTTATAATGATGTTTAGCATAGAGCACCCGGCCCAACCTTATAAATGACTCTTCTGTATAATTAGCACATTAGTCACTCTGTAAGATTGAGTCTGATGAATTATTCAAGCACAGCTCTGCAGAACTGATGGTTGAGGGCCCTCTGTAAGGGCACTTTAAAACTCTCCTGTTAAACTTTGAAGAAGTAAGGAGGGAAAGAAATGAAGATGAAAGAGGGGAGAAACACTGATTTTGATTCTCGTATGAAGAGCATTTAGAAGTGGAAGGGAAGATGCATGCAGGAAAGGGAAGATACATGCAGGAAAGGGAAGGTACATGCAGGAAAGGGAAGATGCATGCAGGAAGGGGAAGATACATGCAGGAAAGGGAAGTTACATGCAGGAAAGAGAAGATACATGCAGGAAAGAGAAGATACATGCAGGAAAGGGAAGATACATGCAGGAAGGGGAAGATACGTATGAGAAAGGGAAAATACATGCAGGAAACAGAAGATACATGTAGGAAAGAGAAGACACATGCAGGAAAGGGAAGATATATGCAGGAAGGGGAAGATACATGCAGGAAAGGGAAGATGCATGCAGGAAAGGGAAGATGCATGCAGGAAAGGGAACATGCATGCAGGAAAGGGAAGATACATGCAGGAAAGGGAAGATACATGCAGGAAAGGGAAGATACATGCAGGAAAGGGAAGATACATGCAGGAAAGGGAAGATGCATGCAGGAAGGGGAAGATACATGCAGGAAAGGGAAGATACATGCAGGAAAGGGAAGATGCATGCAGGAAGGGGAAGATACATGCAGGAAAGGGAAGTTACATGCAGGAAAGGGAATTTACATGCAGGAAAGAGAAGATACATGCAGGAAAGGGAAGATACATGCAGGAAAGGGAAGATACATGCAGGAAGGGGAAGATACATATGAGAAAGGGAAAATACATGCAGGAAACAGAAGATACATGCAGGAAAGAGAAGACACATGCAGGAAAGGGAAGATACATGCAGGAAAAGGAAGATGCATGCAGGAAAGGGAAGATAGATGCAGGAAAGATAAGATGCATGCAAGAAAGGGAAGATGCATGCAGGAAAGGGAAGATGCATGCAGGAAAGGGAAGATGCATGCAGGAAAGGGAAGATGCATGCAGGAAAGGGAAGATGCATGCAGGAAAGAGAAGATACATGCAGGAAAGGGAAGATACATGCAGGAAAAGGAAGATGCATGCAGGAAAGGGAAGATAGATGCAGGAAAGGGAAGATAGATGCAGGAAAGATAAGATGCATGCAAGAAAGGGAAGATGCATGCAGGAGAGGGAAGATACATGCAGGAAAGAGAAGATACATGCAGGAAAGGGAAAATACATGCAGGAAAGAGAAGATACATGCAGGAAAGGGAAAGTAAGACCCCCAAAATATAATTATTTAATTTTTCAATCCAAGCAGGTACAAATATAATAAAAACATGTATGAATTAGAATTAGAATTATAATTGGAATTAGAATTAGAATTAGAATTAAAATTAGGATTAACTAGGTTGGAAAAGACTTTTGAGATCATCGAGTCTGACCTATCATCCAACACCATCTAATCAACTAAACCATGGCACCCCGTGCCTCATCTAGGCTCTTCTTGGAGACAGAGCCACTTTGTAACCTCCAGTGGAGTCCAGTACAGGTGGTATGAAGAGGCCCACAGTATGGAGCAATACTATACACCCAAATGGGTGAATTCTCTTATTAATTGAATTAATACATTTGTATCTCTGTCTTTGCTGTCTGTGAGTGACCAAGCACTGGCACAGGTTGCCCAGGAAGGCTTTGGTGCCTCTACCCTTGGGAAACCTCACACAGAGCTGTTTCCCAACCATCTGTTTGGGCTACTTTTGAAATGGGTAAATTCTACTAATGTAACCCCTTTAACATTTGTTTCAGGAAATGATCTTTGTGGCAGATGAATTTACCCCTCTCCTTGTCTGCAGAAAACAAATGGGATGTTCCCCCAAGTGAGTGTCCTATAATATGGCTGAAATTTCACAGTCTGGAGACAGGTTTCAGCTTAGCAGAGGGTTTATGAAATGCACCAACCTGGTTTGTGTGGTCATGACTCCCTCTAGTGCTGTCTACACAACCTGCCATATTCACATACCAAATGGATTCTTGAAATGAGTGTCCCAGGCTCTTTTGCAGTCACTGAACTCCATGAGGACTGCTGTGTGACATGTATTCACATATAGGCTTTAGCATCAGAGAGCCTTCATTCACAGCAGGTCAGATCTGATGGCCTCAAGACACGCCAAAAAAATGTGATACACTGTGGAAGGAAATGATCAGGAAAGATGGAAATAATACCAGAACTGCTGCTAATTGGAAAGCTTTTAAAGTACAAATAATGTTTTTTATGGTAGAAGTGGAACTTAAGTGCCAGGATCTGTATGACATAAAGTAGGGTTCTAAGCTTGAGCTCTTGTATTAAGTAATTCTTCCTCACTGAAAATTTCTGCAGATCTTTGCTCTGATCATAAATGTCCTGTACTTTCTGAGGGTGAGGGTTGTGTTTTTTCATCCCCTGTGAAGCTGATTTTCTGCTGCCTAGTGGAGTGCAGCCACAGCAGCTTTGTTTATTGTCAGCGCTCTGGGGTGATCCAATGAATAGCAACCTGCAAGCCAATCTCTAGCCCCAGGGAAAGAAAAATAAGAAATTAATTCCTTTATCCCTGCCTCTTCATACCAGATATCTGACCCTTAATTGCAGAATGAATAGATAAACCCTAAACCACAGATGTGCCAGCGGAATAATACAGCATTGCAAGGGTTCTGCTGTTGAAAGCGAAATGCAGCTGCATTTATCTTTCCCCCCCAAAACCACTGTGTATCAGCAGAAGGTCACTTGGCTTAATTTCAGATTCAGGACAGCATGAAAACAACAACAATGCTTTCTGTAATCTCAGTTGTAGGACTTTCATTTTTTTATTAATCAGTACCAAATTAAAGTAGGATTCTAAAGCAACCAAATGCTCTCCAGTGAATTACAGTACAACACCCCTGAGTGATAGTTCAGGACAAAAGGAGGTGTCCACTGAGAGCCATGGTATAAATATGGACAGCAGATAAGTGATTAAGATTAGAATATTAAGTAGTCTTATTGTTCCTGCACTGCACTTCTCCTTATCTCCACCTTGAGATTACATGCACCTAATTTGCTTAATGGATGATCAATATTCTTCCAGCTCTAAGCTAGAATAAGTCACAAAGACCACTTCCAGGTGAGGGATGGGATGGGATGGGATGGGATGGGATGGGATGGGATGGGATGGGATGGAATGGAATGGAATGGAATGGAATGGAATGGAATGGAATGGAATGGAATGGAATGGAATGGAATGGACCAGACCAGGTTGGAAGAGACCTTCAAGATCATCGCATCCAACCCATCATCCAACACCACCTAATCAACTAACCCATGGCACCAAGCACTCCATCAAGTCTCCTCCTAAACACCGCCAATGATGGTGACTCCACCACCTCCCTGGGCAGCACATTCCATTCTATGAAGATTTTCTTCCTAACATCCAGTCTAAACCTCCCCTGGCGCAGCTCGGGACTGTGTCCTTACCTATTGTTCAGAGGCCATTTCAGAGATGAGAACACCAGGAAATAATGTATTCAGCACCCAAAAATAGTGAACAATGGCTTAAGGAATTAAACCTTCAGGTCTGCATACAACAAGGGGAAAAAATCCTTTAACAAATGGTTTGTAGCTTTCTTTGGAAAGGTGCGAGCACACCTCAGAAACAGAACTTGGTAAGTTAAGGTTGACATGAGGCAACTTATTTTGCATGTTAAACCTGCATCTGCAGGTAGTGAAATGTCAGAAGATACATAGAATTGTATCTTGATGCAGAAAATACTGAGTACTTTATTCTATACTTTTCATTCTTCCTTCAGTTTACACAAAGTGGGAAAGAATCCCAGCCATTTTATTTTGGTTCTCGTATTATACATTAAAATCAAATACAGTTTTATATCCCCCTGAAATTGAGTGCAAAGTAGCCACAATCACCAAAACTTTCTACCATATTCAGATAATGGATACAGGTTGCCCAGGGAGGTGGTGGAAGCCTCATCCCTGGAGGCTTTGAAGGCCAGGCTGGATGTGGCTGTGAGCAGCCTCATGTAGTGTGAGGTGTCCCTGCCCACGGCAGGGTGGTTGGAACTGGATGATCCTTGAGGTCCCTTCCAACCCTTCCAATTCTATGATTCTATGATTCACCTAGAACAGGTTGCATAGGAGCATTCCCAGCCAGGTTTTGAGTCTCCCAAGAAGGAGATTACACAATCTCTCTGGTCAGTCATCCTCAAATGTATGGTGATGTAGGTAAGGACAGATCTGCAAACATGCAGAGTTCTGATTGATTTAAATAAAGGGAGAGATAATGCAGGTCTTTGAGCTTTTGAATGCACTGCATCTTACAAGCCAAATATCTTGTGTTTACTAATCTTATCTCATGAGATGCCACTTAAGAGAGGGGAACTGAACAGGGTAAGTAATGTTTGCAATGTGTTCTGGGTTTGATTTCTCTCTTACTGCTATTGCTCTTCATTTCAATTGTTAGGATAAAATGGATAAAGTTCCAACAGGTGGGAGGTTCAAGGCAAACAGTGATGCTTTTCATTCCTCAGCCTTAGTGCTTCATAAATGACTCAGTGAAGCCACTTTAGGATTTAAATATGGAAATTCATCCTGTAAAGATGAGAAAAAGCATTTGTACTATAAGTTAGTTTGAAAAGGGGTCATACACAGGTTACTGAAATACAAGCCTCTGCAGAGACCCAACAAAAGACTCCAAAGGGATGAGCAAAAGGCTGAAGACATAAGAAATCCGTACTGCATCTTACCCCAGCCACATTTTCAGTAGGTGACATCTTTCTGGCCAGATTCTAGTTTATCATTACTAGAATTAATCTGGATTAATGAGAGGACAACACACTAATACCATTACTTCTTGTCATTCAGTCAAGCTTTTGAAATCAACTCAAGTTCCCCTTCCATCTCATTTTCATTAATGTCATACCCTCTGTCCACCATATATATTCGTTTTTAAATTCACATATTAGATTAATGAAGATGTGGTTGTTGTTATTTGGTTTATATTTACTTACACTTAAGTTTAAATTAGCTGTGAAAAGTTGTTGCAACAGTAGAAATACCTGTGACATTTGAATAAGTCAGGAAATCAGGACACTTTCTGAACAGAAGAATGTTGCATGCATAAAATAACACTTCCTTTAGAAGGCTTAATGCAGACAACATTTTTATAGGGGAGAGGAATTCTTATCTGCAGGCTGGGGTCAGAGTGGTTGGAGAGCCGCCAGGCAGAAAGGGACCTGGGGGTACTGGTTGACAGCAGCAGAACATGAGCCAACAGTGTGCCCATGTGGCCAAGAAGGCCAATGGCATCCTGGCCTGTATCAGGAACAGTGTAGCCAGCAGGAGCAGGGAGGTCATTCTGCCCTCTGCTCAGCACTGGTTAGAACACACCTTGAGTACTGTGTCCAGTTCTGGGCCCCTCAGTTTAGGAAAGATGTTGAGTTGCTGGAAGGTGTCCAGAGAAGGGCAACAAAGCTGGGGAGGGGTCTGGAGCACAGCCCTGTGAAGAGAGGCTGAGGGAGCTGGGGTTTCTTAGCCTGGAGAAGAGGAGGCTCAGGAGGGACCTTATTTCTCTCTACAACTCCCTGAATGGATGTTGCAGCCAGGTGGGCGTTGGTCTCTTCTCCCAGGCACCCAGCACCAAAACAGGAGGACACAGTCTCAAGCTGTTCCAGGGGATGTTTAGGCTGGATGTTAGGAAGAAATTCTTCCCAGGAAGAGAGATTGGCCATTGGAATGTGCTGCCCAGGGAGGTGGTGGAGTCACCATCAGTGGAAGTGTTTAAGAAGAGTCTGGATGAGGCACTTGGTGCCATGGTTTAGTTGATTAGATGGTGTTGGGTGACAGGTTGGACTTGATGATCCTGAAGGTCTTTTCCAACCTGGTTAATTCTGTATTCTGTATCTTTCTCTGACACCAGTATTGGTCAGTTGTTTCCAAGGAATCATGCAGCTGAGCCAACGCAGCTTTTCTATTGAACATTTGAATATAAGAGAAAAAAATAGCAAAACAACATCTGATTGTAGTATCTATATCAAGGTCAGTGTCACATCTTCCAAATCCCATCAGGTATTTCCTGCTGTGTTCTTTTATCCTGTGTATATTTTGTATAGATGACACAGGGCTCTATAACCATGCTGTTCCCATTTCATTGCAATGGAAATAAAGAAGCAAAAGTTCAACTTCTGTGTTGGTCTCACAGAAAGTGATAGGGAAAGACACCAATATAATTCAAGTGCCCTGACTTTAGCCCATTGGACTATTACTCCTATTTAGTCTTTAGGATTACTGTTCCTAGAGTAATCTAATAATGCACTAATAACTTCTATTCAGTGTAGTGAGCAGCTTCTCAGCATATAATTTCCTTCCACAGACAAATGTAATGCCAAAAACCAGCAGGAAATGAGCATTTTGAAATGCAGTTGCAAACACCCCAGTTCAGAATCAATGACATTCTGCAGAGCAAGGGACATTGATCTGAGCACAAACTTTCTGGTTTCAATAATTGTTTTAAAGGAACTTATCTGAAGCAACATTAAACTGAATTTGTTGACAGAAGCTTTGCACTGTGTTTCTAAGTTGTTCCATAGAGCTTACTGGCCTCATCATCTTTGGTGAAAGAAACCCTCTTACATCAGTGATACTAAAGAGAAACTTCTTGTTATTTTATATTCATAGTATCATAGTATCTGTCAGGGTTGGAAGGGACCACAAGGATCATCTAGTTCCAACCCCCCTGCCATGGGCAGGGACACCCCACACTAGATCAGGCTGGCAAGAGCCTCCTCCAGCCTGTGCTTAAACACGTCCAGGGACGGGGCCCCAACCACCTCCCTGGACAGCCCATTCCAGGATTTCACCACTATTCATCTCAGAGCTCAAGGAAAACAGCGATAGCATGGTTCAGCTCCAATGTAGACTTTGGGCAGTGGAAGCACAAATCAGCTGCATTCAGCCTGGAGGAAAGAAGGAGACCTCATAACAGCCTGCCAGTACCTGAAGGGGGCGACAAGAAGGCTGCAGAGGGACAAAGGCTGGGAGTAATAATAAGAGGCAGTGGTGTGAAATGAGAGAAGAGGAGAATTAGACTGGATGTTAGGAACAAATTCTTTACCATGCAGGTGGTGGAAGACTGGCACAGATTGCCCAGGGAGGTAGTTGAGGCCCCACCCCCGGAGATATTCAAGGTCAGGCTTGACAGGACTCTGGGCAACATGATCTAGTGGAAGATGGGCCTGCTCAATGCAGGAGGCTTGAGCTAGATGACCTTTGGAGCCCCTTCTGACCCAAACAATTCTGATAATATTATTTGTACTGAGTGGATTATTTTTTTATGAGGAGAGGCTGATGGAGGTAGGGTTGTTTAGCCTGGAGAAGAGGAGGCTCAGGGGAGACCTTATTGCTATCTACAAATACCTGAAGGGAGGTTGTAGCCAGGTGGGGGTTGGTCTCTTCTCCCAGGCAAGCAGCACCAGAACAAGAGGACACAGTCTCAAGCTGTGCCAGGGGAGGTTTAGGCTGGATATTAGGAAGAATTTCTTCACAGAAAGAGAGATTGGCCATTGGAATGTGCTGCCCATTGAGGTGGTGGAGCCATTGTCACTGGAGGTGTTTAGAAAAAGACTGGATGGGGTGCTTGGTGCCATTGTTTAGTTGATTAGATGGTGTTGGGTGATAGGTTGGACTTGATGATCTCAAAGATCTCTCCCAACCTGTTTAATTCTATTCTATTTGGCTACTGGTAAACAGTGTTACACAACTTAGCCACAGATGCCCAGTTTGTGGTGGTCTCTTTCATTCTCTTTGCCATCAGTTTGGATTCTGGTACAGTTCATTGAAAAAAATATTGATTCTTCTCACTGAGACTGTGTCAGTCTTATCATGGAATGATATTTCAGCCTGCTGTGTGTTACAGCCGGTAGCCACCAGTGCTTTGGTGAGTCTCTCTAAACAGGATATTCTTTCCACCAAGAAGCTGAGTGATGTTTAGCATCACTCCACTACACAGGTTCTCTATCTGAACTCAGCTTGCTTTGCTGCAAAGTATATGACAGCAAATGGTGACAGGTGGTTTAAATTGCCATTAGGATTTATAAAGACCACAGAATGAAAAAATGAACCTGATTATTTTTTTCCCCTCATGGGAAATGGGTATCATACATCTGATTACATTTCATGTGCTGATTTGCAGTTAAGTAGGAGGGCAAAATGGGTACATCTGAGGATATGGGTGACACTTTTTTCCCTTGCAAACTTGCAGATATCAGTGAAAAGTAGTTCTCCAGGTTCATAGGAGAGCAGCACCACCAGGGACTAGAAGACCTCAAAGAACACAAGGCCTCAAAGGGCCACAAGGATGAGCAGAGGGCTGGAGCACCTCTCCTATGAGGACAGACTGAAAAAGTTGGGGCTGCTCAGTCTGGAGAAGAGAAGGCTCCGAGGTGACCTCATTGTGGCCTTCCAGTATCTGAAGGGGGCCTACAGGAAGGCTGGAGAGGGACTTCTCAGGATCTCAGGTAGTGATAGGACTAGGGGGAATGGAATGAAGCTGGAGGTGGGGAGATTCAGGCTGGATGTGAGGAGGAAGTTCTTCACCATGAGAGTGGTGAAGCCTTGGAATGGGTTGGCCAGGGAGGTGGTTGGGGCACCGTCCCTGGAGGTGTTTAAGAGCAGGCTGGATGAGGCTCTGGCCAACCTGATCTAGTGTGGGGTGTCCCTGCCCGTGGCAGGGGGGTTAGAACTAGATGATCCTTGTGGTCCCTTCCAACCCTGACTGATACCATGATACTATGAACACCAAGTGCACTAAGAGCCCCTCCAGGGACTGCCTGCTGTTCCAGAACTGGATGTCTACCAGGCACCGGGGGGCACAGGGCATCAAGGGAAGAGCATTTCCCACCCCCACCCCACGTGCCAGCAAAGAAAACCCTCCTGATGCATTCTAAATCTGAAGAACATGAAGTAATATGAGCCACTATTCAAATCAGCAGTTACTTGATAAAAACCAGATACAAGACACCGGACAAGCAGTTCATGAGACTTTTAGCCGAGCAACACCTCTATGTTTCTGCTTTGTTAGTACAAAACAAAGCAAAACAAACATCAGGCTGCTTTTGGGGTATTTGTAATGGATTTTATGGAGGCCACAGAGAGCAGCTGACTGCTCCCTGTGAACAGCTGAGGCCAGGGAGGAGGGGGCTGGTTAGCTGAGGGCAGTTGAACGGTGCTCAACTCTCGGACTAACCCACGCAGTTCGGAGCACTCCAATAAACATACTTCACTGTTATTGTTTTTCTTTAGAATTTCTATTACCACAGGCCTCTGTGACTGGTTTTATGATCTCCTTGCCCTCCTCAGTTACATACTGTGTTTGCTATAAATACATGCATTTTTTTTTGTTGTGTGCTGCATCTGTAACTTTAGCTCATTCATCCATTTCCTGTAATTCCGCTGATCCTGTGAGGATAATTTTGTTCACTGATCAAGTGATTTATTTCAATTCCCCTTCATTTAATCTTAAAATATTAATTTGAAAATGCTCTTTCTTTTTTTTTCTTTCCCCCCCCCGCTGTACTTGATCACTACAAGGGTACAGTCTTTTTCATTCTGCTTTGTTACCAAACCATAAAATTATTGATTTCCTCCTATTTCCTGCTGTGCAGTTCCTGCTAGCTCGCTGAATTACAAGCATAGGACAGATTTTCGGTAGATAAATGTTGTGTTTGCATGAGCAGTTATTGTCAATCTGCTGATTGCTTGTGAAGCTTGCTAAATATTTATTAACTACTAAGCAAAGGGCTGGTGAGTTGTACAAAACCCATATCAGCAGAGGAATCTGGGAATTGCAAGCTTGATGTTTTTTATTGTTGTGTCGACCCCTGGTTCACAAAGGATTTCCTTGAAGACCATCTCAAGACGCTAATATTATTGTCAATGACGTCTTCACCACTGCACAGATGCAAAACTGTGAAGACATGAGAACACTCAAGCCACATATTAGAATTAGAATAAACCAGGTTGGAAGAGACCTTCAAGATCATCGTGTCCAACCCATCAACCAATCCAACCCACCTAAACAACTAACCCATGGCACCAAGCACCCCATCAAGTCTCCTCCTGAACACCTCCAATGATGATGACTCCACCACCTCCCCGGGCAGCCATTCCAATGGGCAATCACTCTCTCTGTATAGAACTTCTTCCTTCCCTGTACTCAGTACTGGTTAGGCCACACCTTGAGTACTGTGTCCAGTTCTGGGCTCCTAAGTTTAACAAGGACATTGAGATACTTGAACATGTCCACAGAAGGGCAACAAGGCAGGGAAGAGGTCTGGAGCACAGCCCTGTGAGAGCAGCTGAGGGAGTTGGGGTCGCTAAACCTGGAGAAGGATCAGGGAAGACTTTATTGCTGTCTACAACTACCTGAAAGGAGGTTGTAGACATGTAGGGGTTGGTCTCTTCCCTAAAGCATCCAGCACAAGATGACACAGTCTCAAGCTGTGCCAGTGGAAATTTGGACTCTAAGTGAGGAGAGAATTCTTCCCAGAAAGAGTATTTGGCCATTGGAATGTGCTGCCCAGGGAGGTGGTGGAGTCCCTCTCAATGTTCAACAAAGGATTGGTTGTGGCACTTGAAGCCATGGTTTAGTTGTCATGAGGTGTTAGGTAGTGGGAAATAAGTTGGACTTGATGATCTCTGAGGTCTTTTGTAATCTGGTTGATTCTGTGAATCTATGATTCTAAGTTCTTGTCCTAAAGTACAACCATAACAATTCTCTTGCTAAAGCAGGTCAATTACTTTTGATCTTATTGCTCTGTATGGCTACCTTGAGGGAGGTTGTGTTGTGGTTGGTGTTGATCTCATCTCCCAAGTAACCAATGATAGGATGAGAGGAAGTGGGTTTAAGCTGTGCCAGGAGTCATTAATAAAAGTTCTTTACTGAGGGAGTGGTGAGGGGTTGGAAAAACCATACAAAGAAACAAACCAACCAACCAACCAAGAACTGTATGCCTTATTCTTAAGTGCTTCTAGATACTTCTCCCTTCTTTTTCCTATAAGAAGAAAGTTAAGAAGAGTAAAGGGCTTTTTTTAGCAATTTTGAGTAGTTTCTGGACATATTTCTGCTTAAAGGGTGGGGTTTATCTCTATCAGTGGGGTGACTTGAATGCAGACACTGTTTATTAGTGCTCTATCAAGAATGTGTATAAAACATTGAAATGCTTACAGAACTTTCTTTTCAGATATTTTTGAATGCAGTTTTTAAATCAATGTATTCAGCTCTCTGATGACTGTACTGAAACACATCCCTCCAGAGCAATATACTTTGTTGGCACAGCTGGATATTTGGTTACACAGGGAGATGAAATATGATGATTGCTGGAAATTAAGGTTTGTCTGGTTTTAGAGCACTAGCTCATAAAAAAGAAAGCATAATTCAGCACACAGAATTCTGGGGGCAACATGTGTGGTTGTCTTCTCCCCAGCAAAGCAATAACAGCCAAGTTCAGAAGAGAAGAGAAAAGGAATGGGAGTGGAAGTGAAATGTGAAGAATTGTTATGATACTGCTTCTCTTATCCCAGATATTTATCCATTGAATTGGTTTAGAATAATCTTTTGTTTTCCTTTTTACACCCAATAGTGACTTATTCATTTTATTTATATTATTTATATTTTTCTGCTCCAAATCTGCAGCTAAATTGTAAAGGCAGAGCCTAAAACTACCACTGCTGTGTCCAGCAGGAGCAGGGAAGGGATTGCCCCCTTGTACTCAGTTCTGGTGAGGCCATACCTTGAGTGTTGTGTCCAGTTATGGGCACCTCAATACAGGAGAGATGTGGAGGTGCTACAGCCAAGGCAGAGGAGGGCAAAGAAGCTGGGAAGGGCCTGGAGAATAAATCTGGTGAAGAGCAACTGAAGGAGCTGGGGATGGTTAGTTTGGAAAAGAGGAGGCTGAGGGAATAGCTTGTTGCTGTGTACAACTATCTGAAAGGACATTGTGGAGTGGCTGGTGCTGGTCTCTTCTCCCCGGTAATTAGTGATAGAAGAAGAGGAAATGGCCTCAGGCTGTGACTGGGTAGGTTTAGACTGGATATTAGGAAACAATTTTTTCACAGGAGTGGTCAGGCATTGGAATGTGCTGCCCAGGGAAGTGGTTGAGCTGCCAAGCCTGGACGTGTTTAAAGGTGGTTTAGATGCAGTGCTTGGGGCTATGGTTTAGGGGTGACCTTTGTGGGGTAGGGTTCTGGGTTGGCCTTGGTGATCCTGAGGGGCTTTTCCAACAAGAAAGTTTCTGTGATTGTGCAAGACAAAGCCAGAGAAAAAGCAGCCCACCCATCTCCAGCAGCCAGAGTGGTCTATAACAAAGTCTTGCTCTATTGCAAAGTGAATGGTTTCTGTCTCCTATTACTTTTCAGGTTCAACAGAAGAGATGCTGGATAGAAAATGTCACTCTCTGCAGGTCATGCATTCTTCACACAGACACAAGCCTGGAATTCTCTTCCTGAGGAGAAAGGAACCAGTCTGCCCTAAGCTCATTCTTGACTCCTCATTCTTGCTTGGCTACTTTTTTCTGTATTGATCCTGACCAGGAAAGGACATAGAATTTGTTTGTGCAACACATGCATGAAACTCTTGATTTTCTATTGGCCCTGTTCCATGTTCACAATGAGACAGAATACCTAAGGCTACTCTCCTGGCTTACTTCTTTTCTTCCACAGAATTGTCAACGTTAGAAGGGACCTTAAGGATTGTCTACTGCCAACCCCCCTTGCCATGGGAAGGGACACTTCCCACTAGATCAGGCTGCCCAACCACACTAGCATTATATTGATAATTATTAGTAAGTCTGACTCCTAGTAACAATAAATGAAGATCAAAACAGATCCATAATTCCAGTGTGTAGACACTTTATGCATGCCCTGGGGCTACAAAGTGATCTTTTCCCTTGTCTACAAGTGAAATAAATCAAAGTCATATCTTACTGCCTCTGAAAATGGTTAAATCAAAGTTTGCATACAAACACTAGAGTGCTGGCCTGAATTCACAGTGTTGTCCAATTGGCTCTTCAGGTAGTGTTTCATAAGGAAAACTCTCCCTGGTTTATTAACTCAGTACCTCATGCCTCTCACTGGGAATCTGTTGCTTGCAGAGGATTTTTGAGGGGGAAGATGCGGTTACAGGACGTTAGTGGCTGGAAGGGTCTGCCAAAAGTAATTGAGTCCAACCCCCCTGCCACAGAATCCAGCACAGGTCACAAAGGAACACATCCAGAAGGGTCTTGAAAGTCTCCAGAGAAGGAGACTCCACAACCTGTTCTAGTGTTCCATGATCCTCACAGTAAACAAGTTCATTCTTACGTTGAGATGGAGCTTCCTGGGCTGTGGTTCATATCCATCACTCAAACTGTTCTGTCCCAAATTATCAATCTCCAAGCTCTGCAGGAAGCATGGATAAAATGTTTGAAATGAAAAGAGAGCAGCTTGGGCTCTACAAAGAGCCTTGTGACTGAAAACCTCAGGTGTGACTTCAAAGAGATGCTAGAATACAATCCCCAACCCTTCTACATGTGTGCAAACTCTCAACAGCAGCTGCAAAAAGGCTTGAAACAACCACAATGCATGTTTCATTTTGACCTCACTGAGAAGAGCTGCTAAAAAGAAAGTAAATTGATTGTCCTTCTTTACATATTTACCTGTATTTGTTACAGAGGCACAGCAGCACTCTAACAAGTTGTTCATTTCCTAGGGCAGTTACCATTTTCCTGGCTCAGAAGCCAAACTTGATTTTTGAGGTGCTATGAAGGCCTGTAAAGGAAACCTGTTGAAATAGAAGACTCAGAACATTTTCAGGTTAGTTGCTGAAATTATCACCTTCAAATTAACATATTTCTGGGAAAAAAAACTACCTCAGTAGACACAGGAGTGTTTATTGCTATGTATTTCAGTGTGTTTGGAAGCAAAGCTGTTAACAAATGCCTGTCAGAGAATCAGGGAGTGGTAGGGGTTGGAAAGGACCTCTGAAGATCATGCAGCCCAACCCTCCTGGAGTACCCTTCCTACCCTTTCTCTGAGTCAAAATTTGAGTCAGGCTGCAGAATTAGGCATGGATTAGGGAATCTTCTTTCCAGAAAGGCATAATTTAAGGACAATTTTTCTTATCAATATATGGAGTTATGAATTTACTTCAGCGTTTCCACCACCTACACTTCAGGCAATAACTAGCTTTTGCTGAGCAATAGGATTGGAACAGCCAAACCCTTTCCACTAATTCAGAGGGATTTCAAATGGTTCTTATGCCAATAATGTTTATTCACTCCTGAGTTTCAGGTAATTATTCTCTTTCTTGTGTCAACATACAGAAGACCTCATTTGCAAAATAAGGTAACTACACATCCAAAATCCAATCACAGTAACCATATTATATTCTAATTGCTGTGTACTGCAAAACAAACAAAACCAAAACCAACCCTTAAAGATGCTGACTTGGTCTAGTAGAAGGTTTCCCTGCTCATGGCAAGGGGTTTTGGAACTAGATCATAGACTCACCAGAGCTGGAAGTGGTCTCTAATGATCATCTAGTTTAACCCCCCTGCCTCCATCACCAGCACCTGTGGATGATATTGGAGCAGCCATCAATGTTGTTCCCTAACTAACCGGGGGGCCACCAGGCCCCCCGGCCTTTGTTGTCACCACCACCATCACCCAGTGTGCACCATGGGCACTCACCAGTGATGAGAGGAGGATCCCTCAGCCCAAATGGGCTCAGCTTAGGGCTGCTGCCCTTCCTGGTGGGGATTAAATAGGGCAGCTGGTGGGAGGGAAAAGTGGCCACACCTGGGGTGGGAGGAGAATCTAACAGAGCTCAGGTGCTGTGGGATTTGAGGGGAAAAAGGGGGAAAATGGGGTGGGTGGGGTGGAAAGGGGCAGACTGTGAAAGCAGTGTTGTTGAGAAAGAATGGAGATTTAAATTATATTCAGACATGAATTATTGACTTTTAGTGATTGCTAGATGCTTAATATGGCTGGTTTCAGGATGTTCCACTACTCTTGGATGTTAGATAATTTATTGACAAACCCAAACATGATGTTGACGGGCCAGTATCAAGCTCAATAAACCAAAAAATCCCCATACACCTTGTGCTAAGGTAATTGTGTAGCTGTCATCTCAGTAAACTCTTGATCTCAATCCAGAGGGGTTTATTGGGGGTTGTTTTCCCACCCATCTGTGTGTGGCAAGGGGGGTTGCTTCTGAGAGCAGGCTGCGTGAGGCCAGGACACTGCTGGGCTGAATGGGAGCCAATGGGTTTAGCTAGCAGAGCTGAACTCTGCTCCAGCTAAATGGGAACAGTCCATGCCACAAGGAACCCTGCGGCCTCTCTTGGGTGAGGATGGAGGCAATCTGAGTGCAAGATGGAAACCCTTTGCTCTACAAAGTGCAGGAGTTCCAAAGAAAAGCAGGCAAGAGAGAGTTCTTCCAGCAGGAGAGCTGCACAATTTGGCCATGATCAGTTCTCTGGTCCTAGTAGATGGGCATCAGATCAACATTTGAGTAGGGGAAGATCTCAAGAACTGTGTGCATTGGAGGCTCTGGTGAGGCCACACCTTGAGCATTGTGTCCAGTTTTGGGCATCTCAATACAAGGGAGATGTGGAGGTGCTTTAGCTAGTGCAGAGGAGGGCAAGGAAGCTGGGAAGGGCCTGGAGAATAAATGTGATGAAGAGCAACTGAAGGAGCTGGGGATGGTTAGTTTGGAAAAGAGGAGGCTGAGGGAATAGCTTGTTGCTGTGTACAACTACCTGAAAGGACATTGTGGAGAGGCTGGTGATGGTCTCTTCTCCCAGGTGATTAGTGATAGAACAAGAGGGAATGGCCTCAAGCTGGGACTGGGTAGGTTTAGACTGGACATTAGGAAACTTTTTTTTCTGGAAAGAGTGTTCAGGCATTGGAATGTACTGCCCAGGGAGGTGGTTGAGTCCCCAAGTCTGGATGTGTTTAAAGGTGGTTTGGATGTGGTGCTTGGGGCTATGGCATAGGGGTGACCCTTGGGTAGGGTTCTGTGTTGGCATTGTTGATCCTGAGGCTCTTTTCCAACCTGAATGTTTCTCTGATTCTGTGAAGAGCTGATCCTTTCAAGATACTGGAAAGGTTCATTCATGTGACACTGCTAGTAGTGAAAGAGACAAAATTTTAAGTGTTGAAATCGAGGAAAACTAATTTCTTTTCCTGTGTTTTGTTCTCCCCAAACCTATATGTGTCTGAATATTTGCACACTTCCTCAGCAGTTCCTGAGCAGAGTTGGTACATTTTTGCTTGTTTCCCTCCCTCTCAGTTCTGTGACCCTCTGCATAAGCATAATTGAATTAGTCTACATCAAGTGGCTATCAATGTTGAAAACAATGCATTAACCAAAATCACCTAAAAATAATGTTTTCCAGCCAGCTGTTAAATCAAGGCATTTATTTGTTTTATTGCCCATTTGCATAATAGGGCAAACGAGAAACTCTGGGTAACAGATGTGCCGGTGGCAGGGAGATTTGATTACTGGCTTCTGTTATTAATCACTGCACAAATCTTAAATGATTTGTTTCTCCAGTTTGATCAATTTGCATCAGAGAACTTGCATTTATGCACAAAATGTGGAGATAAAACATCTGCTCACACCTTGGCTGGCGGCATTGATTTTTCTTAATAGGGTTGAAGGCTGGTGTTCAGCAAGACACGAGAGACTGACAACTTCTGACAAGAATTTTTCACTCTTCCTAATGAGAAGAGTTCATAGAATCACAGAATCACGGAATCACCAAGGTTGGAAGAGATCTCAAAGATCATCAACTCCAACCTGTCACCACAGACCTCATGACTAGACCATGGCACCAAGTGCCATGTCCAATCCCCTCTTGAACACCTCCAGGGATGGTATCACACTATCACAAACGTTGGAAGAGACCTCAAAGATGATCAACTCCAACCTGTCACCACAGACCTCATGACTAAGCCATTGTGCCAAGTGCCATGTCCAATCCCCTCTTAAACACCTCCAGGAATGGTGACTCCACCACCCCCCTGGGCAGCACATTCCAATGATGAATGACTCTCTCAGTGAAGAACTTTCTCCTCACCTCAAGCCTAAACTTCCCCTGGCACAGCTTGAGACTGTGTCCTCTTGTTCTGGTGCTGGTTGCCTGGGAGAAGAGACAGACCCCCTCCTGGCTACAACCTCCCTTCAGGTAGAGAGCAATAAGGTCTGCCCTAAACCTCCTCTTCTCCAGGCTAAACAATCCCAGCTCCCTCAGCCTCTCCTCATAGGGCTTGTGCTTGAGGCCTCTCCCGCTGCCCTTCTCTGGACACGTTCAAGTGTCTCGATGTCCTTCTTAAACTGAGGGGCCCAGAACTGGACACAGGACTCAAGGAGAAAGGCTTTTCACATTGGCAGTAATATCTGGAGTTGTGCTCATTCTGAGTTAAAAAATGAGAAGCAAAAAATATTCAAAACTTGCTCAAAACATTAGCCAATTAAATTAGAACTACTTTTATGAAGTTATGAGTTTCATTTTCTTTTGGCTTTTCTTTTGTTTTGGTTAGTTGGCTGGTTTGGTTTGGTTTAGTTTTTTGCTTGGTTTGGGTTGTTTTGGTTTATTTTGGTTTGGGTTGGTTTGGGTTGGTTTGGATTGTGCTATTTTGAGTTGGTTTTGTTTGTTTTCAGTTAGGTTGTTTTGGGTTGTTTTGGTTTGTTTTGGTTTGGGTTATGTTGGTTTGGGTTGTTTTGGGTTGGTTTGGTTTAGTTTGGTTTGGTTTGGTTTGGTTTGGGTTGGGTTGTTTTTTGTTGTTCCGGTTTGTTTTGTTTTGGGTTGTTTCAGTTTGTTTTGGTTTTAGAGGGCTTCAGCACCTCACCTGTGAGGACAGTCTGAGGGAGGTGGGGTTGTTCAATCTGGAGAATAGAATGCTCCAAGGAGACCTTATTGTGGCCTTCCAGTATCTGAAGGGGGCTACAAGAAAGCTGGGGAGGGACTTTTCAGGGTGTCAGGGAGTGATAGGACTGGGGGGAATGGAACAAAACTAGAAGTGGGTAGATTCAGATTGGATGTTAGGAAGAAGTTCTTCCCCATGAGAGTGGTGAGAGACTGCGACAAGTTGCCCAAGGAGGAGGTAAAAGCCTCACCCTTGGAGGTTTTTGCAGCCAGACTGGATGTGGCTGTGAGCAATCTCCTGTAGAGTGAGGTGTCCCTGCCCATGGCAGAGGAGTTGGAGCTTAATGATCCTTGAGGTCCCTTCCAACCCTAACAACTCTCTGATTCTATGATGCTATGGTAAATATTTGTGTAAATGATAGTGTGTATGTTTTCATCACTCAAGATCTGAGTTTCTTCTAACTTGGAAATTAACTTGTAAATTCCTAGCTGTCGTTTACATCAGTGTTTAACTTGATCACACACTTTGAATGCCAAGCCTAATTAAAAGGGAAAAAAAACCACACTTTTTTTTCCCCAGTCATTCCCTTCTGGATTCAGGCTGAGAAAACTCAGGCTGCTCAGCCTGGAGAAGAGAAGACTTCAGGGAGACCTTATAGCGGCTTTCCAGCACCTGAAGAGAGCCTACAAGAAAGCTGAGAATCATCTTTTCACAAAGGTTTGTTGTGATAGGATGAGAAGGAATGGTTTGAAGCTTGAGTAGGGTGGATTTAGACTGGATATTAGAAAGAAATTCTTTAAATTGAGGGTGGTGAGACAGTGGAACAGGTTGCCCAAGGAGGTTGTGGATTCCCTCTATCTGGTGGTGGTCAGGGCCAGGCTGGATGAGGCCTTGAGCAACCTGCTTTAGCAGAAGGCTGACAGCCACCTAAACATAAGCCAGCAGTGTGCCCAGGTGGACAAGAAGGCCAATGGCATCCTGGCCTGCATTAGGAATAGTGTGGCCAGCAGGAGCAGGGAAGTCGTTGTGCCCCTGGACTCTGCATTGGTTAGGCCACACCTTGAGTCCTGTGTCCAGTTCTGGGCTCCTCAGTTTAAGAAGGACATTGAAACACTTGAACGTGTCCAGAGAAGGGCAACAAGGCTGGGGAGAGGTCTTGAGCACAGCCCTGTGAGGAGAGGCTGAGGGAGCTGGGATTGTTTAGCCTGGAGAAGAGGAGGCTCAGGGGTGACCTCATTGCCCTCTACAACTACCTGAAGGGAGGCAACCCAGGCAACCAGCACCAGAACAAGAGGACACAGTCTCAAGCTGTGCCAGGGGAAGTTTAGGCTGGAGGTGAGGAGAAAGTTCTTCATGGAGAGAGTGATTTGTCATTGGAATGTGCTGCCCAGGGAGATGGTGGAGCCACCATCCCTGGAGGTGTTCCAGAGGGGATTGGACGTGGCACTTGGTGCCATGGTCTAGTCATGAGGTCTGTGGTGGCAGGTTGGACTTGATGATCTTTGAGGTCTCTTCCAACCTTAGTGATACTGTGAAGATGTCCCTGCTCATGGCAGGGGGTTTGGGACTCGATCATCTTCATGGTCGCTTTCAACCTAAACCATTCTATGCATCCAGGAATTAGATATGACAAATGTGTGATACATGAGTGTGTCAGCTACAAGTTAAACCAAACACTGGATTTTATGGAGGCTTTAATAGCTGCTAAGGAGACAAAAGGATGCATGTGCAGCACAACTGAAGCACAGCCTACAAACAGTAGAATCTGTGTGTTTTAATATATCGCAGATAATTGGCCTAAGGATCAAAACTTTGGTTTTGGTTGTTTCATTTATACATCTAAATTGCTGGTTTGACCTGGATTTTTAGTGTTGGGTTGTTTTTTTCTCTCTCAGTGAATGTGAAGTGGTGTAAATCCTAGCTGACATAAAAGCTGCATTGTCAGTTGTGTACTGCATCCTTTCTGCCATCCCAGAGTTGTCATATTCATGCTCAGAAAGGAGTATGGCTGAAGAACATTGCTGTCATATCATTTCTGTAAGATGGAATCAAGAGGTAGCTAGGTTTCCAGGTAGCTAGGTTTCCAACTTCATAGTGCTTCTAGGATCAAAGGAAAGTCATGCAGCCACCTTCTTGTGGTCTTGCATCCTGGAGGAAGTGTGAGGCAAGACACTGTATCTATTGCTGTCTAAGTGTATAAGTTATGTACTGCACCACTTTTGCACAGTCACAGAATTTCAGCAGCTGGAAGGGACCTTGAAAGCTCATCCAGTCCAAAAACCCTGCCAGAGCAGGATCACCTAGAGTAGGTCACACAGGAACACATCCACTAAAGAGATTTAGAATGCATAGTATCCAAGCAGTATCATAGTATCAGTCAGGGTTGGAAGGGACCACAAGGATCATCTAGTTCCAACCCCCCTGCCATGGGCAGGGACACCCCACACTAGACTCCAGGCAGGTTTGGAATGTCTCCTTCCCTGGAGACATTCCAGGACTCTCTTACCCTCACAATGAAAAAGTTTTTCCTTATGTTTATGTAGAACCTGGGAACTATAGGCCAGTCAGTCTATTCAGTATTCCTAAGGTTGGAAGGGACCTCAAAGATCATTGAGACCAACCTGTCACCACAGCCCTCATGATTAGAGTAGGGAGGACACTAGTGCCCACTGCAGGCTTGAACTCACAACCTTCCCATTAAGGGCCTGCTGCCCTACCAACTGCTCCAGCTTGCATCCACTACCCTTTGTCCCTTTGGACATCACTGAGCAGAGCCTGGCTCCATCCTCCTGACACTCAGCCTTCACAACCTTATAAACATGAATGAAGTCACCCTCCGTCTCCTCCAATCTAGAGACTCAGCTCCCTCAGCCTCTCCTCACAACAGAGTTCAGCTGGTTTCTGAAGGTCAATTGCCTCATAACCAGCACAGGAGATGGTCCTGTTGCCTAAGGGTTAAATTAATTTGTACCAGCTGACTACATTTGAAACACATGTTGCATGTCAGCAGGGAAAAATTAAAACGTTCAGAATCTAATGCTTGCAAATGTGAAAACTGTAGCCTTTTATGCCATATTGATGATGCTCACACTGAGATGTGCCCAAGGGACTTGCAAGGCTTCTCCAGGAAATAAATGGATCAAATCAGTATTTCTGAGGTCTGTGCAACACATAGGACTGGACAGGCACAAAGAAAGGAGGGCTGAAAAGTGATTTTCTTTCAGGATACAGGATTTCAGCTATCTTCTAACATTGGAGTTTTAACAGATCACCAAATGAAACTGCAGTATTTCTCAAGAAAATAAAGCAAAGAAAGAATATTTTCCATAACTCTAGGCAAATATTTTTACCTGCTGCTCTTCGTGAATGTTTCAGCTGTAAGTTAGCAGTCCTGTCTTCCACATTTGCTCTTACACCTTCATGCATAGTCTCTTGTTAAGAAATAGTATTTTCTTTCTTTCTTGTTAAAATTTGTTCTTAGAACTGTGACTTATTACAATCAAGTTTGAGGAGTAGTTCTCAGTTCTAAGTATTCAGTAGGTGCACATTTCCTTCAAGAAAGGCCTCAGGGAACTGATTGAGAGAGTCCAATGCAGAGCCACAAAGAAGCTGAAAGGAGTGGAACATCTTCCTGGTGAGGAAAGGCTGAGCAAGCTGGGGCTCTTTAGCTTGGAGGAGACTGAGAGGTGACCTCATTCATGTTTAGAAAGATGTGAAGGCTAGGTTTCAGGAGGATGGAGCTAAGCTCTGTTCAGTGATGTCCAATGATAGAACAAGGGGCTATGGGTGCAAGTTGGAGCAGGGGAAGTTCCACATGAACATAAGGAAAGATTTTTTTTTCACTGTGAGGGTGACAGAGCCTTGCAACAGGCTGCCCAGAAAGGTTGTGGAGTGTCCTTCTCTGGAGACATTCAAAACACACCTGAATGTGTTCCTGTGTGACCTAGTCTAGGTGATCTTGCTCTGGCAGGGGGTTTGAGCTTGATGATATTTTGAGGTCCCCTCCAGTCCCTGATGTTCTGTGATTCTGTGTGATTCTTCATTTTTATCATTTGCCCAGAAAGGTTGTGGAGTGTCCTTCTCTGGAGACATTCAAAACACACCTGAATGTGTTCCTGTGTGACCTACTCTAGGTGATCCTGCTCTGGCAGGGGGGTTGAACCTGATGATCTCTTGAGGTCCCCTCCAGCCCCTAATGTTCTGTGTAATTCTTCATTTCTATCAGTCATTAAACAATGCACTTCCAGTTGACAAAATCTTCCTTTTGATGTTTTTGCAAAGGATTTTCACAGTTTACTTTGTGGGTGGGTGGGGAACAAAACCAACAAACCAAGAACAGCAAAACCAACATAAAGAAGCAGATGGAAAGGAGCAGGCTGGTAAGTCAGGGTTAGGAGTGGGTCAGTGGTTCCAATGTGAGCTAAAGGACAAAGTGGGGAATATATCTAAGAGAGTAAGAGGGGTAATGCAACCCAGACAAGAAACTTAACTCTATTACAGACACACAGCCATCTCCACAGTCATTAAGACAGTTGCCTGAGGTGTCTGCCAAGGAGCCAGATGTCACTCTTCCATAACGTAGCATCTCATGACTGTCATTTAATCTGAAGGAGAAGAAAACATTGTGTTTCAGATGAAACAGTTATAATGCCTAACCTCCCCAGGATTCTCAGGGCTTTTAATAAAATCACAAAATGTGAGTTTCTAAAGCTACTTTTAAATGCTTAGGGCATCTAGTTGCATTCTATGCAAGAGATAACATGACTGGGGGGGCCGTGTGTGTGTGTGTGTGTGTGTGTGTGTGTGTGTGTATGTGTGAAACGTTTTGCAACCACTCCGAGTTTTTAAGCCCAGAACAGATGAGTCTGATCATTTGATTTGATCTCCCACATAACACAGACCACAGAAGGTCAATGACTAATTCCTTCACTGACAGGAAGGGTTATTGCCAGATACATCAACTATGAAAAAACAAAACTGTTACTTGAAAAGAAGTAAAATCATTCTAGATAAGAGTAAGATACAGTAAGATACACTTAAATGAAGAGACTAATAGTAAAACAAATGCTTCTAAAGGTACATATAAGAAAATTAAACCCCCAACAACCCACAAACATTCTTGAGATATAATTTCCATGGTAGGGAAAATGTTAAATGATTTAAATAAAGCTTTCCAACCATATGTACAGAAGTTTGAAGGAGGTGTTAATTAATATTACTTCAGCCCCAAAATAGAGTAAATACCTGTGCAGCCTCACTGGGGCAGAGTAGAGGTTCCCTTCTTGAACTGAGGGACCCAGAACTAGACACAATATTCCAGATGTAGCCTCACCAGGGCAGAGTAGAGGGGAAGGAGAACTTTTCTCTCCCTACTACCCACATTCTTTCTAATCCACCCCAGGATGCCATTGGCCTTCTTGGCCACAAAGTCACACTGTTGGCTCATGGTCATCCTTATGTCCACCAGGATGCCCAGGTCACTTGCCCCTACACTGCTCTCCCAACAGGTCAGTGCCCAACCTGTACTGGTCCATGGGGTAGTTCTTTCCCAGATGTAAGACTTTACAACTGTCCTGCTTGTATTTCATTACAATTCTCCCTGCAAACTCTCCAGCCTGTCTGGCCCTCATTGACTGGTAGCACAGTCTTCAGACTTTAGAATAGAATAGAATAGAATAGACCAGACCAGGTTGGAAGAGACCTTTGAGATCATTGAATCCAACCTATAATCCAACTAATCTATAGAATAGACTATAATCTATAGAATAAAATTGCATTCTATTCTATTCTATTCTATTCTATTCTATTCTATTCTATTCTATTCTATTCTATTCTATTCTATTCTATTCTATTCTATTCACCATGGCACCTAGCACCCCATCAAGTCTATTCCTAAACACCTTCAGTGATGGTGACTCCACCACCTCCCTGGGCAGCACATTCCAATGGCCAATCTCTCTTTCTATGAAGAACTTCTTCCTAACATCCAGCCTAAACCTCCCCTGACACAGCTTGAGACTGTGTCCTCTTGTCCTGGTGCTGGATGCCTGGGAGGAGAGATCATCCCCCACCTGTCTACAACCTCCCTTCAGGTAGTTGTAGACAGCAAGAAGGACTCCCCTGAGCCTCCTCTTCTCCAGGTTAAGCAACCTCAGCTCCCTCAGCCTCTCCTCAACAGGGCTGTGCTCCAAACCCTTCCCCAGCTTTGTTGCCCTTCTCTGGACACGTTCCACTGTTCAGGGGTGCACTGAAAGACAAGCAGGATCTTGGTGCTTTCAGTTCTAAAAGTGAAAGGTGATCTCCACATCAATGCCAACATCCATCCATCAGGGTGAACAAACTCCAATTAAAGCAAAAAATAATTAAAAAGAAAAAGAAAGGTAAGTGAAAGAATTGGCTGCATTGTCACCAGGTTTTTCTCAGTGCTACAGGCTGTGCAGCACTCAGCAATAAGGTAGTCATACAGCATTTTCCATTTCAAAGGATATTTTCTGTGTGCCCTAGCTCTGAGGGCAAGGCAGCAACCAGAACAAAATGGTTAACTGTTCTTCTGAAGCTCTGGATTCCCACACCACAGCTGTAACACCAAACTTAATCCTAACACATAGATAAAGTTAAAAGCCCCATCTACACGAAATAAATGACAAAAGAGATGGGCTTCTATCAGAAAGAATGCTGTTGTCAGCTGAAGGCGAGGATTTATATTCTTTATTCTTCTACTGATGAGTTTTCTAACCATAAAATAAGGTTAGGGTTTGGGATTAGAGTTTGGAACTGATCTGCTTAGTTTATTGCTTGATGTTATATAGCCCCCACCACAGGAACATCATCAGGTATTGATTGGCACCAAGAAGTTCTGTAACTCTTTTTAATGGTTGTGTATATCTTCTAGTTACATTTAAAGTTAAGGCAAGGGCAAGCAGGTAAAAAACAACAACAGCAACAAAGGGTGCGTGATGTTTAAAGCTGAGGACTTCTTGCAATCAATTTTCTGGGTACAGGTCCAGCAGGGGGAAATATGAAGCCTCAGGAACACAATTTTTTTCTATTCCACACCTTTCTGGATGGTCAAGGTCTTGCATATCCTTAAAGGATTTGCTGCTGGGGTCACCCAATACATGCATTCAGCATGATTAGGGGACTGGAGCACTGCCTGCTGAGGAGAGGCTGAGGGACCTGGGGCTGGTTAGTCTGGAAAAGAGAAGACTGAGAGGGCATTTAATAAATGTTTATAAATAGCTGAGGGCTGGGGGTCAGGAGGGAGGGGACAGGCTCTGCTCACTTGCTCCCTGGGATAGGACAAAGAGCAATGGATGTAAGCTGCAGCACAGGAGGTTCCACCTCAACACAAGGGGGAACTTCTTTACTAAAAGGAGGTTGTACACAGGTGGAGGTTGGTCTCTTCTCCCAGCAACTAGTGCCAAAACAAGAGGACACAGTCTCAAGCTATGCCAGGGGAAGTTTAGGTGGGGGGTGAGGAGAAAGTTCTTCACAGAAGGAGTAATTGACTATTGGAATGTGCTGCCCTGGGAGGTGGTGGAGTCAGCATCCTTGGAGGCGTTCAAAAGAGGATTGGATGTGGCACTTGAAGGTTTAGTCATCAAGAGGTGTTGGGTGATAGGTTGGACTGGATGATCTCGGAGGTCTTTTCCAACCTTATTGATTATATGAATCTATGACTGTAAATCCTAATGTGAGAGGCAAGTTATCTACATTAAGGTCTCCCCTGAGCCTCTTCTTGATGTGGTGGAGTCACTCCCCCTGGAGGTGTTCAGAAACTAATTGGATGTGACACTTGAAGCCATGGTTTAGTAATTCATGAGGTGATAGGTATTAGGTAGTAGGTTGGTCTTGATGATCTCTTAGGTCATTTTCAACCTGGTTGACTATATATTCTATGATAATTTTTTGTGCAATGGGTCTCATCTGACTTTTCTTGGGTATCTTTTTATCATGAAAAGGAAAAAAAGACAAGACACAGTAAGTACAGATACACTGCAGCTCTTCCTTGTAACAATGTCATAGGGTGAAAACATCAGTTTGAAAGGGATTACATTTTACTTGTCTCAAATTTCACTCGTGGTTTGGTTTCATATAATTTCCATGAAAATAATGAAAGGCAAATGTGTGAAGAAGAGGGAGGCGTAGGCTCTGGGGAAGCGAAAGATGCTGCTGAAAACAGGAGATTGAGCAGTTTGGAATGCCCTGAAGCTTGGGGTTTGTTGAAGCTGCCTTTCTTAGCAGATCAGTAATTGTTGACACAATACAGCTACCTTCTGCAAAAGGATCAGGAGCCTATATTCTCTTTGGAATGAACACAGCAGGGCTTAAACAGGCACCTGAATCATAACGACTCCGTATCAGTGACTCAACTGTGCCTGTGAAACATATGCACATATGTAAAGAGGCAATTGTGCTGAAGCCATGCATATGCATGAAAAGATGAATAATTGCATGTGCAAGCTCCTGCCAGTGTGTGAAATTACCTGTTTTGCAAGTGTAAATTAGTGTTTTGTGTGCCTGTTTACCTGTTTGATGTCCTTCCATTTGGTGTGTTCAAGTTAGCTGGGCTGGCTGACAGTTTGGGGTCCTAGGATATTGAACAAATGAATGGAAGCGGGGAGAAAAGCAAATATTCATCTTGAGAAGAAATAAAAACAAACATCTGAGTCACTCGTATGCTAGAGAGGTAATATTTGTGAGAATGGAATGGAATGGAATGGAATGGAATGGAATGGAATGGAATGGAATGGAATGGAATGGAATGGAATGGAATGGAATAGAATAGAATAGAATAGAATAGAATAGAATAGAATAGGTTGGAAGAGACCGTCAAGATCATCGTGTTCAACCTATCAACCAATCCAACCCACCCAATCAACTAACCCATGGCACCAAGCACCCCAGCAAGTCTCCTCCTGAACACCTCCAATGATGGTGACTCCACCACCTCCCCAGGCAGCCCATTCCAATGGGCAATCACTCTCTCTGTATAGAACATCTTCCTAACATCCACCCTAAACCTCCCCTGGTGCAGCCTGAGATTGTGTCCTCTTGTTCTGGTGCTGGCTGCCTGGGAGCATTGAGTATTTACAAGACATATTCAGATCACAGAGTGTTAGTGCTCTTGTTCTGGTGCTGGCTGCCTGGGAGCATTGAGCATTTACAAGACATATTCAGATCACAGAGTGTTAGTGCTGTAGACCAGATTGGCTAATGATGCAGAACATCTAGATGTAGGTTGACGCGCAGTTAGCTGAACAGTTCAATTAGCTACAAACTGCAGTGAGAGCAGGGACCTTTATGTCTGTCATTTCACTTTAAAAAATGCATTTCCTGTAGGATAAAGTGAGCTTAAACCCTAATTTGTGCTAAGATGCTGGAGTTAAAAATACTCCATGAGAAATGAAAAAAAGAAAATCAGATAGAGAGCGCAGTTGCCTCCAAAACGCTGGGCAACTGCAGCATCTTCTGTAATCCCCAAATCTGCTGTGGATTGACCTCACTATTTATCTGTGACATGTAAGGCACTGGTAGCACTCATGCAGTTAAATTTCATTCTCCACAGTATACAGGACTTGGCACTTCCAGAGCAGAACAAAATGCTAATTCCTAGTTTCATTCACTTCGCTTCATTAGATATTAATGCACTAATACTACCACCTGAGCTGCAAGTAGCTGTTCATTACTCTTTCCAAGGAGCGCAGCACTGTCATTTCCAGTTCTCTTAGTGCTCTTTGAAACTGCTACAAACTGTGTAAATAATTTTCTTCAGGTATAACTCTTCAAGCACTCCTCAGAAGACAATGCAAATTAAACAACAAGCTACAAATCCAAGCAGTAAACTGAAAGTTAATAATGCTTACCTCTTCTTCCTGTTGAAGTACGTGGCTGTTCCATGCAAAAGGGGAGACCTTGCTGCTCTCTACCACTGCATGAAAGGAGGTTGTAGCCAGGTGGGGGTTGGTCTCTTCTCCCAGGCAACCAGCACCAGAAGAAGAGGACACAGTCTCAAAGAGAACCAGGGGAAGTTTAGGCTCGAGGTGAGGAGAAAGTTGTTGGCCATTGGAATGTGCTGCCCAGGGAGGTGGTGGACTCCCCGTCCCTGGAGGTGTTCAAAAAGGGATTGGATGTGGCACTTGAAGTCATGGTTTAGTAGTCATGAGGTGTTGGGTGCTAGGTTGGACTTGATGATCTCTGAGGTCTTTTCCAACCTTATTGATTCTATGATTCTATGAAAGTTCTTCCCAGAAAGAGTAATTGGCCATTGGAATGTGCTGCCCAGGGAGGTGGTGGAGTCACCATTCCTGGAGGCATTCAAAAAAGGATTGGATGTGGCACCTGAAGCCATGGTTTAGTTGTCAGGAGGTGTTAGGTATTAGGTAAGAGGTTGGACTTGATGATCTCTGAGGTCTTTTCCAACCTGGTTCATTCTATGATTCTATGAAATTCTTGTTCTATACATTCAGAACAATTAATTCATTGGATTATAGACACACTCTCCCCTTTGTATCCCTTCCAGTCTCTTGATCAATTACCTGCTGAAAAAGATAAACAAAGAGTTATGTCAAGGAGTACTTGATAACTTCTCTAAAGATTCATCCCCAATACATCTGGCATAGCCCTTCGCCCTCCTCACAGAACTGTGCTGTATTGCATCATGAGCATGCTCACTTACTAGGCAATAAAAAGACCTCCTCTGTTTGTTCAAATGTGTAGAAGGGCAGATCCTTGAGCAAAACATTACAGACCTGTCTCCTCGAGCAGACAATCCACTAAAAATAAAGCATCCTGTATTTTCTCTGGGTAGAACAGACTTTTCAGCACTGCCCAGCTGTTATTACCAGCACTTCTGTGCTGTTCCTGAACCTGAAGACAGTTTAATGGAGGCCATCTATGGGACTGTGTGCACCTATGTGTGTTGAATCTTATCAGCCAGTATCTTTTGGAGACCTTTTTCCTGCAACACAACACAGATAGAAGCATTCAGTCCCCAAATCTTTTGTAAGCCAAGAGATCTTCATTCCCCATAAGCTTTAAAAGTCTAGATCCATGACGAAGACAAACTTGAGTTGCTCTCTCTAGCTTAGTTTGGATTCCAAAATTATTTTGTCTTATAAAAGGTGGAGTTTGCAAGGGGAAGCCATTGGTCACAGGAGATTTCTCCTAGGAAGTGTGCTAGGAGAGCAGAGAGAGGAGTGTGAAGACAACAAGGAGAAATTGGAACTGGGCTGCCAGTCTGCCAATCAAACAATGGTGCCTACAGTTCTGGTGGTGGCTTGTAAACAGATATCTTTCTTCATAGCTTCTCCAATAATTCAGTGTATATCCAACATGCAATCATGAATGCCAAATATGAACCAAGACCTGGCTAGATCCATAAAAAGCTCTGGGAATGATATGTTCATAATGTTGTTTGGTTTTTCTTCTCATTGAGATGACCTTTTTACCTAGCCCTGACACTGACTGAACTATCCTTGTATTTCCTGAAATAATCCAAGTATTTCTGCATGCTTCCTAAAGTCAGGTGTGGTTCTTACAGGACCTATTAAAACCTCCAATGCATAAGATTAAAGAAATACATTGCAGAAGACATTTGCCTTTATAAACCTTAGCCAAAGCTCTCCCTGGGAACCCAGAACACTGATGGTCTATCTGGTGCAGTTTAGAATAGAATCACAGAATTATTAGGGCTGGAAGGGACCTCAAGGAACATCCAGTTCCAAACCCCCTGCCATGAGCAGGGACACAGTATCACAGTATCGCAGTATAACTAAGGTTGGAAGAGACCTCGAGGATCATCGAGTCCAACCTATCAACACAGACCTCATGACTAGACCATGGCACCAAGTGCCACATCCAATCCCCTCTTGAACACCTCCAGGGACGGTGACTCCACCACCTCCCTGGGCAGCACATTCCAATGACGAATTACTCGCTCGATGAAGAACTTTCTCCTCACCTAACACCTCACACTATATCAGGTTGCTCATGGTCACGTCCAGCCTGGCCTTCAAAACCTCCAGGGATGAGGCTTCCACCACCTCCCTGAGCAACCTGTGCCAGTGCCTCACCACCCTCATGGGGAAGAACTTCTTCCTAACATCCAATCTGAATCTACCCATTTCTCACCGATGTCAGCCTTTTATTACCATTTCTATTTCTTTTAATGAAGAGCCCTGCATCAAAGGGTCTAACCCCAGAGCATTTTCCAAAGCAGGGTTTGTGCTTTCTCGCTCTAGCCTCCTTTTTCTGTTTCCTGGAGCAGCAGAGGTTTTGCACGTTTGGGGCTCTGCTGCTGTTTCACTTGCACCACGTACACCGCACCTTTGACTGACCTCGGTGCTGTCAAGGTTTCCCAAATCTTGATGTGAGCTAACTCAGCCACAAAATATCTGAAACAATAAGTTTGGGGTGTGTGTGTGTGGTGGGGGGGGTGTGTGTTATTTTTTTGTGGTTGGAACAAACATCACATTTAATGAGTACAGTGCACATGTAATGATACACTGAATCACTATGAAGCCTCAAATAATGATTTCTGTTGGCACTATAAAAGGAATGTAATTTTTCTTGTTGAAATACCATTTTTCAGTTACTGCATGACTGATGTGGTAATTATCCCCTACACCTGGGATTTAAATCCAATCCTACAAGCCCATTTTCTGTTTGCAAGCTGTCAGGCTGATGCATAGGCTTTGTTCTTATCTGGCAGTAGGCGAGGAATGGGTAATTCAGAAACAACAAAGCCACTCATGGGTCATCATGTAATCTGCGCTGAAAATTGCAATCTGTAATGAGATTGGGAACACAGATGAGGAGACTAAAATTGATTGCCCACCATATCTAAAAAATTTTCAATTTTATTGCACAAATATGACCAAACTGGCTCATAAACTTAGGGATTAGTTGAGGAAGAGTAAAGATTACTTTTGAATTAGGTGGGGGAAAAAAAAAACCAACCCCAAACCCACAACAATGACCTAAAAATGAGTTATTTAAATGTAAATTATTTGCTTTACAGCAATCTGGTTCATCTCCAAGGAGATTCATGTGTTCATATTACATTATGTTCCATTTTTGAATATGGTGGACCATGTTGCTTAGTCAGGACTGGCAGAAGGTGCTTCACTCCCTTAAAGAAAGATAAATAAGGAAAAGAAAAGGTCAATAAGAAGAGAAATACTGAACATGAGGCAGCAGTGTGCCCAGGTGAAGCCAAGAAGGCCAATGGCATCCTGGTCTCTATCAGGAATAATGTGGCCAGCAGGAGCAGGGAAGTCATTCTGCCCCTGTACTCAGCACTGGTTAGGCCACTCCTTGAGTCCTGTCCAGATCCCCTCAGTTCAAGAAAGATGTTGAGTTGCTGGAAGGTGTCCAGAGAAGGGCCACAAAGCTGGGGTCTCGATCAACTGTGGGAGGTGGGGTGCTTAGCCTGGAGAAGAGCAGGCTCAAGGCAGACTTCATTGCTCTCTACAGTTACCTAAAGGGAGATTGCAGCCAGGCAGGTGTTGGTCTCTTCTCCCAGGCAACCAGCACCAGAACAAGAGAACACAGTCTCAAGCTGCACCAGGGGAGGTTTAGGCTGGATGTGAGGAAGAAATTCTTCCCAGCAAGAGAGATTAGCCACTGGAATGTGCTGCCCAGGGAGGTGGTGGAGTCATCATCACTGGAAGTGTTAAAGAAGAGCCTGGATGAGGGCACTTGGTGCCATGGTTTATTTTATTACCTAGTGTTGGACTCAATGATCTCGAAGGTCTTTTTCCAACCTGTTTACTTCTCTATTCTGAAGTCAATTAATCACATTTTTGTATTACTGGATGTGGGAAAGGGCTGGGAAGATATGAGATTTTTTCTCAGCCAAGTAATCAAAACCAAACTTCACCTATGTTGTAGATGCTCTTGGCTGCTTTATCTCCCTGTCAGCAACTTC
>NW_027142401.1:27500-165000 GCF_026170545.1 Melanerpes formicivorus | reverse complement strand
GGACATGGTTTGGTGGCCACTTGGAAGCGTTAGGTTCATGGCTGGACTTGATCTTAAAGGTCTCTCCCAACCTAAATAATTCTATGATTCTAAACCTCAAGACAGATATTTCTTCACAGTATCACAGTATCACCAAGCTTGGAAGAGACCTCAATGATCATCCCAGTCCCCTCTTGAACACATCCAGGGATGGTGACTCCACCATTAAGTCACAGCTCCCAGGAGGCTCCCACTACATGTTGATGTGCACTATTATGTATCACCAATTAAGGATTGCAGTATGAATCCATCATTTTCTGTTTAGGTGCTACTGGTAGATTCAACGGGATTAGGATAATAGCTGGGCTTGATCTGAAGGGGTTTTATCCAACCTGAATGTTTCTATGATGATAACTTTTACACTCCTTGTGTCTTTGTGCCTTTGTGTCTGAAAATTCCATCGCTAAACAATGCTCTGAAATATTAACTGAGTCCTTTCAGGAGCCTATACTTTATGCAATTGCTCTCAGTAATCCCCTTTTTTTCCCCTGCACCACCGCAACACATAAAACTGAGCAGGCTGTTTTATCTCACAGCATTTGGTTTCATTTTTCCCATGCCCAGTGTTTTCATTACCCATTCAAAAATTCCATATGCTTGCCAAAATTCTCAGCACATCATCTCTGTTATGGCAAAACAATTCAAATTCTTCTACCCATCTGCTGTTTGCAGATCTTCTAATTGCCACTTAATCCTCAAGACCAAAGGCAGGCAGTCTGCAATCTGATCTGAATGCACTGATTAAGAAAGTAACTCCACATTCACAATGAGTTGCATTCTGCTAGGAAATAAGCAAGAGATGTGACTTTTCTGCAAAGTCAAGTCAAGGCACTGCTGTAAGTGCATCAATTATTTGTCATTATTATTTCATGATGCATGAGATTGTCTGAGGCTAATCTAAAATGCAAAATTAAAGGCACAGCAAACATAAGTTGCACTTAGCTGCACTTATGATTCAGAAAGAGAAGAAATGAGATGAATGTAATAATTCTTTTTTCCATCCAAAGGAAAAGTATTGTAGATAAAGATAGGCAAATCTGGGAATTGTACCAAATGAAGAGATTTTAGGTCATAATACCAAGGATGGAAAGGAAGATGTTAAGTTCATCTGAATTTCCAGATATTAATTAAATTCTGTGATTCATGTGCCAGGGGCAGGGACACCTCACACTACAGCAGGTTGCTCACAGCCACATCCAGCCTGGCTGCAAAAACCTCCAGGGATGAGGCTTCCATCACCTCCCAGGGCAACCTGTGCCAGTCTCTCACCACCCTGATAGGGAAAAATGTGATTAAATTCTACTCATCCTTATAAGTTCTTCAGATCTTCCTTCTATGTGTTTGAAAGGCTGCTGAAGGATGACCAGAGGGCTGGAGAACCTCTCCTGTGAGGACAGACTGAGCATGTTGGGGCTGTTAAGTCTGAAGAGAAGGCTCTGAGGCGACCTAATTTTGACCTTCCAGTATCTACGAGAAAGCTGGCAGGGACTTTTTAGGGTGTCAGGGAGTGATACGACTAGGGATAATGGAGAAAAACTGGAAATGGGTAGATTGAGATTGGATGTTAGGAAGAAGTTCTTCCCCATGAGGGTGAAGTATTTCATCCTAACACCCAGCCTAAACCTCCCCCTGGCACAGCTTGAAACTGTGTCCTCTTGTTCTGGTGCTGGTTTCCTGGGAGAGGAGACCAACCCCCTCCTGGCTACAACCTCCCTTCAGGTAGTCATAGACAGCAATAAGGTCTCCTCTGAGCCTCCTCTTCTCCAGGCTAAGCAACCCCAGCTCCCTCAGCCTCTCCTCCCAGGGCTGTGCTCCAGACCCCTCCCCAGCTTTGTTGCCCTTCTCTGGACACCTTTCAGCAACTCAACATCTTTCTTGATCTGAGGGGCCCAGAACCGGACACAGTACTCAAGGTGTGGCCTAACCAGTGCTGAGTACAGGGCAGAATGATTTGCCACACTGTCCCTGATGCAGGCCAGGATGCCATTGGCCTTCTTGGCCACCTGGGCACAGTGCTGGCTCATGTTCGGCCTTCTGTCAACCAGTAGCTACAGAAGTGCTACGTCCAATGACAACAAGCCACACCCCACTCCCCAGCAAGCTTCATTTCACTATCAAAGACCAACAATGCCTGCAAGACACAGAGAGAACATTCTTTCCATTTTTCACCTCTGTCACACTCCTCTATGTTTTGTTCACAACTGTCTTGCTTGATGTACTGCACTTCTGTTCTCACCTGCTTGTTGTCATTCAGGGGCTAAATGAGGAGAATGAATATGCATAAATCTTTCAAAAGTGCATTACAATGACACAGCCTGGCATATTTTATGCTCCATCCCACCAGGGCCTGTTTATTTCTGTGCAGTTGGAATTCAGGTTGCACTGCTTGGGCTTCGATGGCCCTGGCCAGCTTCCTCCATGCAAATGATTAAGAGTGATAGTAAAGAGGGAAAAAAAAAAGCCTTAGTAAGCACAGACTTGTTAGAGGGCTAAGGAATGGGAGCATTTCATTCTTCATGACTCATTAAGTCACCATATTAGTTTGTTTTACCATAAGAGGGGTTTTCTAAACTTCTTTTTTAGTGCCTGAGCACATGATAAATTAGTCTTCTGTTTGTGGGAAATCAAACATTTCAGCTCTTATTTCTTCACAGTGATTTCTTGCATTTGTCAGTAATTAACAGACTCCTTTGCCATCAAAATAGATTGTATGAGAAACCCTGTTTTGTGTTGTTTATTTGTTTAATGGTCCCTGATGAGGCCATTATTTTTCTGCATTCAATTTTTTTGTTGTTTAAAAATACCCCTCAATTACAGTCATTAGAGCAGGAGTGGTGGAATACTTCCTGAGATGTTTAGAGCAGCAATTAAAAAACAGCTCTCATAAAAAAAAATACCAACCCTGATCATTAGGATTCTCAGTATGTTGAAGCACTGGGTTTTGGCTGGGATACAGCTGCTTCCCCCAGGGATCAGTGTTGGGCCTGTTCTAGTCAGTATCTTTATTCATGATCTGGGCAAGAGGATTGAGTCCACCATTAGTGAGTTTGCAGATGACGCCAAGTTTGGGGCAGGTGCTGATCTGTTGGAGGGTAGAAGGGCTCTTCAGAGGGACCTTAAAAGGCTGGATAGATGGGCAGAGTCCAACAGGATGGCATACAACAATCCAAGTACCAGGTTCTGCACTTTAGACCACAACAACCCCATGCTGCCCTACAGTATAGGGTTGGAGAACAGCCAGGCAGGAGGTACTGGGGTACTGGTTGACAGCAGCTGAACACAAACCAGCAGTGTGCCCAGGTGGCCAAGAAGGCCAATGGCATCCTGGTCTGTATCAGGACGAGTGTGGTCAGCAGGAGCAGGGAGGTCATTCTGCCCAGGTACTCAGCACAGGTTAGGCCACCCCTTGAGTACTGTGTCCAGTTCTGGTCCCCTCAGTTTAAGAAGGTCAGTGAGACACTTGAATGTGCAGAGAAGGGCAGTGAGGCTGAGGAGAGGTCTGGAGCACAGCCCTGTGAGGAGAGGCTTGAGGGAGCTGGGGTTGCTTAGCCTGGAGAAGAGGAGGCTCAGAGGAGACCTTACTGCCCTCTACAGCTCCCTGAAGTGGTGTTGTAGCCAGGTGGGGGTTGGTCTCTTCTCCCAGGCAACCAGCACCAGAACAAGAAGACACAGTCTCAGGCTGCACCAAGGGAGGTTTAGACTGGATGTTAGGAAGAAGTTCTTCCCAGAGAGATTGCCCATTGGAATGTGCTACCCAGAGAGGTGGTGGATTTACCATCACTGGAGGTGTTTAGGAAGAGCCTGGATGAGACACTTAATGTTATGGTTTAGTTGATTAGGTGGTGTTGGGTGGTAGGTTGGACTTAATGATCTCAAAGGTCTTTTCCAACCTGGTTAATTCCATTCTATTCTATTCTATTCTATTCTATTCTATTCTATTCTATTCTATTCTATTCTATTCTATTCTATTCTATTCTACTCTACTCTACTCTACTCTACTCTACTCTACTCTACTCTACTCTACTCTATTCTATTCTATTCTATTCTTCACTTAAGTACCTGAAAATACTACCTGGAAACTATTTCTTTCACTTTATTATCTGGAACTACTATCATTCATGTGTTGCCTCTTCAATTCAATTTAAAATGCTGAGTGACTGCCAAGATTTTTCCATGAGACTGTTTTACTTGTTTGTTTGCCTTTGTTTCTGCTTCTCCTTTCCAGTAGATGTCTAAGTGTTGGCAGGCTACCTGTAAGCTCAATAGAAATCAATGAGAAAATTTCCACAGGTTTTTTGGATTAGCTCTTCATGGTTCAGTGTTTGCTCCATCAGTTTCACAGTGAAAGAAGGATACACTAAAAAGACTATCATGCCATATTTCTCATCAAAATAATGGAGTGCTTGCTTCTCCCCCCACCTCCCAATTCTTTTGACAACTTCTCAGTAATTCTTTCTTAGAGTCTTCAGGAATAAATAGTGGTGATACAGTTCAGCAAATTCATCAACTAATGTGTGTAATGCTTTGAAACATGTCATGCTGAATGGCTGATCTACTGTTTCAATAGGAACTGGCAAATGAATTAAACTCTGCTGGTTAAGAAAACATTGTAGAAAAGAGCTTAAATTTTAAACCTAGGAGAGCAGCTTAGAGAAAACGGAAATCATATGCAATAAAACAAATTCAAGCAGGTCATTAATCTTCTGTGGGAAAAAAAAGTATAAAAAAGGAAGGAGAAGGCATGCTAAGGCTTGAATATAAAATATTAATGTGCTTAACATACATAAAAAATTAATTTATGCCCTTAGGTGATATCACTCATTGTTAAGCATGATAAAAACCTAATTTGTAAATTACTATTCTGTGAAGGCTGAAAAATGTAATCCTTTCCCTCAAAAGGAAAGCTATACTGTAGTGTGGTGGGTTGAAATTTCCCCCTCCCCCCTAACATTAACTTTGAAAGACCTGCTCAGTTGGAAGCAAATGGAAGCTGCATTTACAGGCAAAACTGCACTCTACAATGGAAAGCAATGGATATGTACAAAACATCCAGGATTTACAATAGTTACAGATATTTACTATTAACAAACACCACAAGAGACCCCTGGTCAGAGAAACTGGTTGCTTCTCCTTCCCTGCCTACTGAAACCCCCTGGCCAAAGAAGGGCAAGAGACAGAGCAGAGGAAGTTGTTGTTAGACTTAACCAAAACAATGCAGCCAAAGGCAAGCAGAAGGAAGAGGAGACTCGAGGAGACTCGAGGAGACTCGTGGAGGAGAGGGGAGGAGAGGGGAGACTCGAGGAGAGGAGACTCGAGGAGAGAAGACTCGAGGAGACTCGAGGAGACTCGAGGAGAGGAGACTCGAGGAGAGGAGACTCAAGGAGAGGAGACTCGAGGAGACGAGAGGAGAGGAGAGGAGAGGAGAGGAGAGGAGAGGAGAGGAGAGGAGAGGAGAGGAGAGGAGAGGAGAGGAGAGGAGAGGAGAGGAGAGGAGAGGAGAGGAGAGGAGAGGAGAGGAGAGGAGAGGAGAGGAGAGGAGAGGAGAGGAGAGGAGAGGAGAGGAGAGGAGAGGAGAGGAGAGGAGAGGAGAGGAGAGGAGAGGAGAGGAGAGGAGAGGAGAGGAGAGGAGAGGAGAGGAGAATTAATCAGGTTGCAAGAGACCTTTGTGATCAAGGAGTCCACCATATCACCCAACCCCATCTAATGAACTAAACCATGGCACCAAGTGCCTCATTCAGATACTGGAAGGCTGCAATAAGGTCTCCTTGAAGCCTTCTCTTCTCCAGACTGAACAGCCCCCAACTCCCTCAGTCTGTCCCTCATAGCAGAGCAGCTCCAGCCCTCTGCTCATCCTCATGGCCCTTCTGTGGACAACTTTCCAGCACCTCCAGATCCTTCCTGTACTAGGGGCTCCAGAACTGAATGCAGTACTCCAGGTGGGGGTCTCAGCAGAGCTGAGTAGAGGGGGAGAATCACCTCCCTCACCCTGCTGGCTGTGCTTCTCTTGACGCAGCCCAGGATGTTTATGCCTTTTGGGCTGCAAGTGCTCACTACTGGCTCATGTTGAGCTTCTCATCCCCCTGGTCCCCCAAGTTCCTTTTCTTCAAGGCTGCTCTCAAGCCAGTGTCTGCCCAGCCTATATTGGTGCTTGGGATTGCCCCTGACCCAGATGCTGGACCTTGCACTTGGTCTTGTTGAACCTCATGAATTTAATCACTGGAAACATGAAACACCGGAACGGTCTGCTCAAGGTTAGACAGAACAAGGCTTTGAGCTACCTTATGCAGTTGAAGATGTCCCACTGAATCATTGATATTTCCCAAGGTCCATTTCTATCAGGAATCCCATCCAACAAGCAGCAAATCAGAGCAAATCCTGCAACACTGTTAAGTTTTCCAGGACTGAACATATTTCACTTTCTGTCACACCCAGAAGAGGGCCATTGGCTCACCGCTAATTGAAAATACCAGTGATCCTTGTCCCTTTGCCAGACTGCAAATGGAACAGCAGCCTAACCTATTTGCTGCTAATGCCAGTCTGTTGGCATTTTTTACAGCAGTGTAAACCATGCAAAAACCTGGCCATGATTCACCATTGGAAAGAGTTTGAGCTTAATGATACTTTCTGCTGATGGAATCCAAGCAGGCTTTTAATATGTTTAGCTTCAGGACAGGCAGGAAAACAGCAAACCAAACAAAACACAAAAATACCCCAAAACCAAACCAACCAAACAAAAAAACTCCAAAAACAAAACCCAAAAAACAAGAAGAAAAAAGGATGAGCCAAACCAAACTGAATCAGACCAAACCAACCTAACCAACAAATCCAACAAAGCAAGAAAAAAACAAAAGCCAGAAACAAGAAGAAAAAGAATGAACCATATTAAACCAGCACACACAATGAAGCAAGAAGAAACAAACCCCAAAAACAAGAAGAGAAAAAAAAGAACCAAATCAAACCAGATCAAACCAACCAACCAACAACCAAACCCAGTGAAGCCAATGAGGCCAATGGCATCCTGGCCTGTATGAGGAATACTGCAGCCAGCAGGACCAGGGAGGTCATTCTGCCCTATACTCAGCACTGGTTAGGCCACCCCTTGAGTCCTGTGTCCAGTTCTGGGTCCCTCAGATCAAGAAAGATGTTGAGATGCTGGAAGGTGTCCAGAGAAGGGCAACAAAGCTGAGGAGGGGGTTTGGAGCACAAGCCCTATGAGGAGTGGCTCAGAGGAGACCTTATTGCTCTCTACAACTACCTTAAGGGAGGTTGTAGACAGGTGGGGGTTGGTCTCTTCTCCCAGGCAACCAGCGGCAGAACAAGAGGGACACAGTCCCCAAGCTGTGCCGGGGGAGGTTTAGGCTGGATGTGACTAAGATATTCTTCACAGAATGAGAGATTTGCCTTTGGAATGTGCTGCCCAGGGAGGTGAGGGAGTCACCATCACTGGAGGTGTTTAAGAGGAGACTGGTTGGGACACATGGTGCCATGGTTTACTTGATTAGATAGTGCTAGGTGATAGGTTGGATAGGTTGGACTGGATGATCTCGAAAGTCTTTTCCAACCTGCTTCAATTCTATTCTATTCTATTCTATTCTATTCTATTCTATTCTATTCCATTCCATTCCATTCCATTCCATTCCATTCCATTCCATTCCATTCCATTCCATTCCATTCCATTCCATTCTTAAGAAGAAACCAAAACACAAAACAGACACAACGAAACCCAAAACCAAACAAAACCACCCAAACCAAACAAAACACTAACCACCAAAGGGGAAATTTTCAGCTCTCAGCTTCCTGTTACCAAACTTGAGTGTGCATATAATAAAAAGCACAATGTATTTGGTCATCAATGCACATGATTGCTCAGCACATTTGTCTTCCGGCTGCATGTGGAACCAATATCCAGAGCCTCTGAGATGCATACGTGCATTCTTGTCTCCCTCCAGGATGTGTTTATCACCCTTTAAGGGGGACCATTTTTCACTCCTAATGATGCCAGACCATTATCATTTTCAAAATAACCTAAAATAATCCCTCAGGCAATGGTGCTGGAAATAGTTTTACAGCACTGAAGCAAAAATGCAGTTGTTTTGAAAGCTGATGATATGCAAATGTTTTCTATTCCTGCTTCTGATTAACTACTGTTTCTTTGACTATTTCACAAAGACAATGATATTGTTTATCATCTCTGGGATCCTCCTACCAATGTGTTACACACATTGTGAATATCACAGCATATTTGCTCATGTGGCCTTCCAGTACCTGAAGGGGACCTACAAGAAAGATGGACTGAGATGCTGTACAAAGGCCTGCAGTGATAGGATGAGAGGCAACAGCTTCAAACTAGGGAAGAGCAGATTCAGATTGGGTGTTAGGAACAGGTTCTTTTACTATGAGGGTGGTGGAACACTGGAACAGGATGCCCAGGGAGGTAGTTGAGACTCCATCCATATTCAGAGGATTGACAGGGCTCTGGGCATCCTAATCTAGATGAGGATGTCCCTGCTGACTGTGGAGGTGGTTGGACTAGATGACTTTCAGAGGTCCCTTCCAACCCAAACCATTCTATGATTCTATGATTTTATTTTATCTCTACTTATGAGCAGCATAAGGTTCAGGTTGCATGTTAGGAAGAAGTTCTATACAGAGGGAGTGATTGCCCATTGGAATGGGCTGCCTGGGGAGGTAGTGGAGGTCACCATCATTGGAGGTGTTCAGGAGGAGACTTGATGGGGTGCTTGGTGCCATGGGTTTAGTTGTTTAGGTGGGTTGGATTGGTTGATGGGTTGGACACGATGATCTTGAAGGTCTCTTCCAACCTGGTTTATTCTATCATTCTATCATTCTATCATTCTATTCTTCTATTCTTCTATTCTTCTATTCTTCTCTTCTTCTCTTCTCTTCTCTTCTCTTCTCTTCTCTTCTCTTCTCTTTCTCTTCTCTTCTCTTCTCTTCTCTTCTCTTCTCTTCTCTTTCTCTTCTCTTCTCTTCTCTTCTCTTCTCTCTCTCTTCTCTTCTCTTCTCTTCTCTTCTCTTCTCTTCTCTTCTCTTCTCTTCTATTCCATTCCATTCCATTCCATTCTATTCTATTCTTCCCCATGAGGGTGGTGAGACACTGGAGCAGGTTGCCCAGGGAGGTGGTAGAAGAATCATCCCTGAAGGTTTTGAAGGCCAGGTTGGATGTGGCTGTGAGCAACCTGCTGTAGTGTGAGGTGTCCCTGCCCATGGCAGGGGGGTTAGAACTAGATGATCCTTGAGGTCCCTTCCAACCCTAACAATTCTATGATTCTATGATTTACCAACTACTGAAAGAGTTATCAGGTAAAACATTAAAAAAATTATGTTGCCTACCTCAAGCCAAAGCCTTAAAAAAAATCTCATTTGGTGAGGAGAAAAAACAAAATGAAGAAGGGAAAAAAAAGTCCAGAAAGAAAATAGTCCATTCCTTTCAGCAAAAAATTGTCATCTCTTGTGTTTTAAACAGAGAGAAATTAATTTTTCATTTACTGTCCCTAAATATTATGCAAACTGGCATTAAACTTTCTGAGCTATGCCTAAACTACATTTTCAAGCAGCCCTAGTGGAAATTTCTTTTCCAGGGAAGCAAATTAGACAGGTACAGCACACCAAATGAGCTGAACTTTGTCCTCAAAGAAAATTGGTTTTTCCTTTTCAATTTCATTTCAAAAGGATCTGACAACTGTCGCTTTGAACAAACTTTAACAGCACAATATCCTTTGTGCAAGTTTCCCCCCCTGTCAGCTTTTCCATTCCAGCAGGAACTTAGAACAAAGTGTAGGCTGCCCTTTGAGCTGAGAACTTCATCAGCTGAATGAGCACTGCCACAGTGCAGTGAAATTGAGGGCATACTCTCTCTGTTAATCTGAGCAGTGCACTCTCTCAACAAATACAACTTCTCTATCTTTTACAAGGATAAACTAGCCAGCCAGCCCTCCTCACGTTTTACCTGTTCTCCTATGTTTACTGCAAGAGAAAAGCCATTTGAAAGTCACAGGCTCACAAGATGTCAGGGGTTGGAAGGGAACCAAAGAGATCATTGTGTCCAACCCCCCTGCCAGAGCAGGACCATACAATCTAGCTCAGGTCATGCAGGAATGCATCCAGATAGGCCTTGAAAGTCTCCAGAGAAGGAGACTCCACAACCTCTCTGGGCAGCCTGTCCCAGTGCTCTGTGAGCCTTACAGTAAAGAAGTTCCCCCTTGTGTTGAGGTGGAACCTTGTGTGCTGCAGCTTACATCCATGGCGCCTTGTCCTATCCCAGGGAGCAAGTGAGCAGAGCCTGTCCCCTCCCTCCTGACCCCCAGCCCTCGGATATTTACAAACATTTATCAAATCCCCTCTCAGTCTTCTCTTTTCCAGAATAAAAAGCCCCAGGTCCCTCAGCCTCTCCTTATCAGGCAGTGCTCCAGTCCCCCTCCAATCCACCTCTTCAAACATAAGCAGGTAGCTTACAGCCTTGGTAAGAAACACATCTCTTCCTTTCTTTCTACAGTTGCCATATATAGAATGTTTGGGATAAATCTACCTTGGGTCCTGTCTCCAGTTCTGGGCCCCTCAGTTTAAGAAGGACATTGAGACACTTGAGCATGTCCAGTGAAGGGCAATGAGACTGGGGAGAGGTCTGGAGCACAGCCCTATGAGGAGAGGCTGAGGGAGCTGGGGTTGCTTAGCCTGGAGAAGAGGAGGCTCAGGGGAGACCTTATTGCTGTCTACAACTACCTGAAGGGAGATTGTAGCCAGGTGGGGGTTGGTCTCTTCTCTCAGGCAACCAGCACCAGAACAAGAGGACACAGTCTCAAGCTGTGCCAGGGGAAGTTTAGGCTGGACATTAGGAAGAAGTTTTTCATAGAAAGGGAGATTGGCCATTGGAATGTGCTGCCCAGGGAGGTGGTGGAGTCTCCATCCCTGGAGGTGTTCAAAAAGGGATTGGATGTGGCACTTAAAGCCATGGTTTAGATAGCCATGAGGTGTTGAGTGCTAGGTGGGACTTGATGATCTCTGAGGTCTTTTCCACCCTTATTGATTCTATGATTCTATGTTCCCTCTCAAATTCTCCCTGGGAAGAAGTGAACAATGGTCTTTTCTCTGGGGACCCAATTTCAGTTTCAATTTCCTCCCTGAAGGTTCAGTGACATTTGGCTTTGGAATTTTATGCTCCCATTTACACTATTATTAAACTACTATTCTGTGTAGTTTAGTTTGCATGAGGTGATACATCTCTCCATAGTAGCAGAAATTGTTTTTTTGTGAGAGATAATAAAGTATTCTGATTATGCAACAGTGTCAGGCTCAAGGATTCCAGCAGTATAAATGAAACCTCTTGAATCCTAGTACTTGAAATAACACCACCATTCTATATGCTCATTTCAGATCCCTAATCTCTATTTGCATTTAGAGGGACACATTTGCATATCTCAAACTGAATGCCAAAACACAGACAAGATGCTAAAGAGGGAAAGAAATGTAAATGTGCCTATGTATTTCTTCTGATATGGAGATTCTCCCAGACTTGCTGGCATGTATAATTTATATAGAGTCATGGAATCATAGAATTGTTAGGGTTGGAAGGGACCTCAAGGATCAGCCAGTTCCAACCCCACTGCCATGGGCAGGGACACCTCACACTACAGCAGGTGGCTCAGAGCCACATCGAGCCTGGCCTTCAAAACCTCCAGGGATGATTCTTCCACCACCTCCCTGAGCAACCTCTGCCAGGCTCTCACCATCCTCGTGGGGAACAACTTCTTCCTGACATCCAATCTGAATCCACCCATTTCTAGTTTGCTCCACTCCCCCTAGCCCTATCATTACCTGACACCCTCAAAAGTCCCTCACCAGCTTTCTTGTATATATAGATACATTTATATATATAAAACATACAGTGCACCTTTTGCATTATATTCACTTTTCAGTGGTCCTCCCTCCTTGTACCCTCAGTTCTCTCATCTCTTCCACACTTTTTATCTTAAACTGCAAAAATATTTCCTCTTGTCCCTAAGCTTATGAAAATTCACCTTGCATCTGTTCCTTCACTTCTTGATGCCACATCCTTGCTCTTTTTGTCCTCTTCTGTGAGTCCAAGGGTGCTATGCTTCTACAGGAATGTAGAAATGATGGTGATTTACACAATTGTTTCATCTGTCTTAAAGAAATGGCCCAACATGAACATTTTCTTTTTGAATCTTCAACTTCTTATGTGCACACAGCTCCCTAGAAATGTCCCAGTGCATTATAAACATGCAAACACAGACATGTCCATGCCTTGAGGGGTCTGGAGCACAAGCCCTATGAGGAGAGGTTGAGGGAGCTGGGGTTGCTTAGCCTGGAGAAGAGGAAGCTCAGGGGAGACCTCATTGCTCTCTACAACTACCTGAAGGGAGGTTGTAGCCAGGTGGGAGTTAGTCTCTTCTCTCAGGCAACCAGCACCAGAACAAGAGGACACAGTCTCAAGCTGTGCCAGGGGAGGTTTAGGCTGGATATTAGGAAGAAATTCTCCATAGAAAGAGAGATTGGCCATTGGAATGTGCTGCCCAGGGAGGTGGTGGAGAACCCATCATGGGAAGTGTTTAAGAAGAGCCTGGATGAGGCACTTGGTGCCATGGTTTAGTTGATTAGATGGTCTTGGGTGTTAGGTTGTACTTGATGATCCCAAAGGTCTTTTCCAACCTTGTTAATACTATTCTATTCTATTCTATTCTATTCTATTCTATTCTATTCTATTCTATTCTATTCTATTCTATTCTATTCTACTCTATTCTATCATTATGCATTAAAGACACATTCCTCCTTAATAAAACTCTCTCTTTAAAGTGTAAGTGAGATCTACTGCAGCTGCAGCTTACTTTAAGACACTTTTTATGCATAAACTCTATACATTCCAATGGCCAATCCCTCTTTCTGTGTCCTCTTGTCCTCCTAACATCCACCCCAAACCTCCCCTGGTGCAGCTTGAGACTGTGTCCTCTTGTGCTGGTGCTGGTTGCCTGGGAGAAGAGACCAACCCCCACCTGGCTACAACCTGCCTTCAGGGAGTTGTAGACAGCAAGAAGGTCTCCCCTGACTCTCCTCCTCTCCAGGCTAAGCAACCCCAGCTCCCTCATCCTCTCCTCATAGGGCTTGTGCTCCAAACTCCTCACCAACTTCACCCTCCACAGAAATGGTACAGATCAGTGTGCTCAGTCTACTCCCACTCTGCACTTAAAATCTGCACTTATATCTGAAGCAGCAGTAGTATCTTCTCTCATGTGTAATATCTGACAGGTATGACTCAGATCAATTCATTATATTTGCAAAGGAGTAAACCTTTAAGTCCATTCCCATAAATACCTGAAACCTGTTCAGGCATCTACATATGTTGAATGTGCATTTCTAGTTCTGGTTGCTGGGGAGGATTTTTGCAGGGGTGTTCTCTTTCCTCACCTTTCTTTTTATTATTTTAGGAAACAAACAGCAAAACAGAGTATGGCTGGACACCTCAATCCTCTTTGAAAGTGTAGCATCTCCTACCCCAATATCCCCTAGTTTTGAGATGCCTTCTGTGACTCCCAGGACATCATTTTCTCTCAATTTTACTCTTGCTGAGTGTTTTGGAATAGAAATCAATCTACTTCTATGTCTGCATGGATCTCCCTTTCAGTTTGGCAGAATATTCTCCTACATCTGGCAAATCTTTCCAAAATATTTTGAAACAGCATAGCTCTTTAAAGGAGGCTTTTAAGGAAGACAAAGCAAAACTAGAAATAGTGACAGACTCTCAATGGCGTGCTCCTGAACAGCAATACTCTGCAATGCAAGGCATAGAGTCATAGAATCATAGAATCAACCAGGTTGGAAAAGACCTCAGAGATCATCAAGTCCATCCTGTTACTTCATACCTAACACCTCCTGACAACTAAACCATGGCTTCAAGTGCCACAGCCAATCCTTTTTTGAACACCTCCAGGGACAGTAACTCCACCACCTCCCTGGGCAGCACATTCCAATGGCAAATTACTCTTTATAGGAAGAACTTTCTCCTCACCTCCAGCCCAAACCTCCCCTGGCACAGCTTGAGACTGTGTCCTCTTGTTCTGGTGCTGGATGCCTGGGAGAAGAGACCAACCCTTACCTGGCTACAACCTCCAGTCAGGTAGTTGTAGAGAGCAATAAAGTCTCCCCTGAGCCTCCTCTTCTCCAGGCTAAACAGCCTGAGCTCCCTCAGCCTCTCCTCACAGGGTTGCACTCCAGACATCTCCCCAGACTCATTGCCCTTCTCTAGACACCTTCAAGTGTCTCAATGTCCTTCTTAAATTGAGGAACCCAGAACTGGACACAGGACTCAAGGTGTGGCCTAACCAATGCTGAGTACAGGCGCAGAATGACTTCCCTGCTCCTGCTGGCCACACTATTATTGATACAGGCCAGGATGCCATTGGCCTTCTTGGCTACCTGGGCACACTGCTGGCTCATGTTCAGCTGCTGTCAACCTGTACCTTTAGGTCCCTTTCTGCCTGTCTGCCCTTCAGCCTCTCCAACCCCATCCTGTAGGGCTGAATGGGGTAGTTGCGGCCAAAGTGCAGAACCCAGCGCCTCGATTTGTTACATGCCATCCCCTTGGACATCGCCCATCTGTCCAGCCTGTATCTAATAAGCTTGTGTTAGTAATGAAATGCTATTGCAAAGTGAACAAAGTGATCATCTAAATCAATGTCACTGGCAGCATTTTGCCTGACAAAAGGACTGCACAATGAAAGGGTTTGGCTTTTGATGACACAAACATCCAAGGCGAAGCACCCAGCCACTCAAAAATCCACAATCTATGAGATCAAAACAATGGAGAAAAGCTTTTGTTTGTTTGGTTGGTTTGGTTTGGGTTTTTTTTTTTGCCTTGGTTTTGTTCATGTCTTTTAATTTTTTTTCAAGGGAGGGTGTGATGTCAGTGGAGTTGCTTAATTTTTCCATTCCCTACACTCCTCTTTTGTTCCAGAGGTTTCCAGATCCTACCCTGAGAGGGTGCAATTTTTTTTTCCTCCTTTTTTTTTTCCTCCTCTTTTTTTTTTTTTCTATTCCTCATGTGCAAAACTAAAGCTTTGAGCACTCAGTTGCTATGGAAACAAAAAGGGCAGAAACAGTTTATGTATTTCAAAAGCTGTCAGCCTATATGCTGTGGATTTTGATAACTAAACCTAAACATGAACCATTGTGACATTTATTACCGTGCGTGGCTGTGGCTAGGGAAAAAGCAAGGCATCCATTTGATTTAACTTATTCCCCATCACTTTTTCCTCTTTTAATGAATAGTGGGGATTTCAGGACTAATTTTTTGTCCTTAATTAGTGTTCAGCAAACCAGAATGGCAATAAACATCTAGAGAGCTGGCAAACCTTGGGGCTTGCTCCCATTTGTGGCAAAGCGACACGAATTGCAGCCCGGCCGCTCAAAGAGAGGCACGCTGATGAAAGGCATCTCTTATACATGGCATCTGGTATCTGCAGATATGTGCTCAGCCACCTAAGAAAATTATATGAAGAATGGAAAAATGCTGCAAGATACAGGACAAAAAAAAATGAAGTCAGTCTAAGCCTTTAAAGGTGGAGTGGCTGCTGCACAAAACCTGCATGTTTTTTCTGAACCAAAAGAGCCTGCTTTGAGTACTTGACACCAACACTGTTGATTCTACTGCTGTTCCTCAGGCACTCTGAGGGTTCCAGAATCAAGCTTCCCATTACAAAGACTTATTTTTTTCTTATCAGAATTTAATGATCCAGTTGAATGAACTAAGAAAGTTCCACAGCACCAACTCCTTGTCTTAGGAGTACAAACTGATGAGCACCAACTCTTTGTCTTAGCAGTGCACTGATGAGCACCAATTCCTTGTCTTAGCAGTGCACACTAATGAGTACCACCTCCTTGCCTTAGCAATGCATATTGATGAGGACCAACTCCTTGTCTTAGTAGTGCAAACTGATGAGCACCACCTCCTTGTCTTAGTAGTGCACATTCATGAGCACCAAATCCTTATCTTAGTAGTGCACTGATGAGCACCAACTCCTTGTCTTAGTAGTGCACTGATGAGCACCAACTCCTTGTCTTAGCAGTGCACACTGATGAGCACCAACTCCTTGTCTTAGTAGTGCACACTGATGAGCACCAACTCCTTGTCTTAGCAGTGCACACTGATGAGCACCAACTCCTTGTCTTAGTAGTGCACACTGATGAGCACCAACTCCTTGTCTTAGCAGTGCACACTGATGAGCACCAACTCCTTGTCTTAGCAGTGCACACTGATGAGCACCAACTCCTTGTCTTAGCAGTGCACACTGATGAGCACCAACTCCTTGTCTTAGTAGTGCACACTGATGAGCAGCAGTTCCTTGTCTTTGTAGTTGTGACTGTTTGAGGCTGTGCCTTTAAGAAAGGGACAGTGCTCAACCCACTACAGTAGTGCATGATGATGAGCACCAGCTCCTTGTCTCAGTAGTGCACAATAATGAAGGCCTGTAGTCAGTACAAAGTTCCTCTTCCCAGAAGGTAGCACAGATAAGATCAGTTTGGAAAACAATGTAAAACATCAGCACTCAAAAAAAGGATTCTTCTTTTTTTTGCATGCAGAGAAGAGGAGAATAAAATAGTTTAGACTTTGTTTAAGTGCTTTTGCAAGTAAACTTTTGCTTTCTCCTTTCCACTGCTGCTGGTTGAAATTCCCCCCAACATAAAACTGCCAGACTAGCTCAGATGGAAGCAGGTGAAGCTGCATTTACAAGCACAGCTACAAAGTAGAAATATGAACTGCCATGGATATGTACAAAATACACAATATGTATTTACAATCTATAAACAACACACAAACCCCCACCTGGACAAAACCAGGAGGCTACTAATAGCTTCCCCCTCCCTGCTCCCTTCCCCCCCTGTACAAGGTAAAAGAGAGAGAAGAGCAGAGAGTAGCTGTTAGTAATTAACTACAAGAGAGAAGTGCAGTCAAGGTCAGCAAGCCAGCAGAAGCACAGTTAATATCTGCCAGAGCAAAGGAAAGCGAAAAACAGAGTCAGTGTACACAACTAACTTTATATTAGCTATGAGCCCAATGGGATCATTTAAACCTGGGATTGTTTAGCCTGGAGAAGAGGAGGCTCAGGGGTGACCTCATTGCCCTCTACAACTACCTGAAAGGTGGTTGTAGCCAGGAAGGGATTGGCCTCTTCTCCCAGGCAGCCAGCACCAGAACAAGAGGACACAGTCTCAAGCTGCGCCAGGGGAGGTTTAGACTCGAGGTGAGGAGGAAGTTCTTCACCGAGCGAGTCATTCGGCATTGGAATGGGTTGCCCAGGGAGGTGGTTGAGTCATCGACCCTGGAGGCGTTCAAGGGGAGATTGGACGTGGCACTTGGTGCCATGGTCTAGTCATGGGGTCTGTGTTGACAGGTTGGACTCGATGATCCTCGAGGTCCTTTCCAACCTAAGTGATACTGTGATACTGTGATTTCCCCCTTCATATTCAATGGTAATTTATTTACATTCTACCACTTTTCTACTCAGGATCTCCGGAAAATTTTCCTAGGCACAGCCTAAAACCACCACATCCACTCATGGTTTCTGGTATCAAAAAGAAATATGCAATGCTGATTAGGGAGCTGGAGAACCTCTCCTATGAGGACAGACTGAGGGAGTTGGGGCTGTTCAGTCTGGAGAAGAGAAGGCTCCAAGGAGACCTTATTGTGGCCTTCCAGGATCTGAAGGGGCTACAAAAAAGCTAGTGAAAGGACTTTTGAAGATGTCAGGGAGTGATAGGACTGGGGGGAATGGAACAATACTAGAAATGGGTAGATTCAGAGTGGATGTTAGGAAGAAGTTCTTCCCCATGAGGGTGGTGAGAGACTGGCACAGGTTGCTCAGGGAGGTGGTGGAAGCCTCATCCCTAAAGGATTCACAGTCTCAGGCTGCACCAGGGGAGGTTTAGGTTGGATGTTAGGAAGAAGTTCTATACATAAAGAGTGATTGCCCATTGGAATGGGCTGCCTGGGGAGGTGGTGGAGTCACCATCATTGGAGGTGTTCAGGAGGAGACTTGCTGGGGTGCTTGGTGCCATGGGTTAGTTGTTTAGGTGGGTTGGATTGGTTGATGGGTTGGACACGATGATCTTGAAGATCTCTTCCAACCTGGTTTGGTTTATTCTAAGGTTTATTCTAAAGGTTTTGAAGCCAGGCTGGATGTGGCTGTGAGCAACCTGCTGTAGTGTGAAGAGTCCCTGCCCATGGCAGAGGGATTGGAACTAGGTGATCCTCAAGGTCCCTTCCAACCATGACAATTCTATGATTCTATGATTCCATAATATTAAAGATAATAATTGAAGTCATTTAATAGTGATAGCTGCTCTTCAAAGTCAAATTTTCTAGACCCATTGCTGACATGCTCCCTCCTATTGCACCAAAACTGCATGAAAACAAATGTTTTGCAAGACAAGAGACATCAGACTTACTTCTGATCCAATTTGATCTGCTTTGTCACTCAGAAGGAAAATGGAGCTATAGAGACAATTAGAACAGAACCAGTTTTCCTTTTCCTAGCAGTGGGATTTATATAATACCTATTTATATAACCCTGTAGCTGATTGCTCATATTTAAGCCTGTTAAGGCCTGAAAACTTGTTCTGAATGTAAGTAATATTTACCATGAATCACACAGCATTTTAATTTATGTGTTCCTCTAGTGCAAAAGGCACTATTCTGGAATCATTTGATGCTCTAAATCATCTAGGCATCACTGACAGGCTAAATAACTTTCAAAATATGTTATTTTTGAGTTAAACAGGCACCAGAACAAGAGCACACAGTCTCAAACTGCACCAGGGGAGGTTTAGGCTGGATGTTAGGAAGAATTTCTTCCCAGAAAGAGAGATTGGCTATTGGAATGTGCTGCCCAGGGAGGTGGTGGAGTCACCATCACTGGAGGTATTTAAGAAGAGCCTGGATGAGGCACTTGGTGCCATGGTTTAGTTGATTAGATGGTGTTGGGTGATAGGTTGGACTCAATGATGTCAAAGGTCTTTTCTAACCTGGTTAATTCTATTCTATTCTATTCTATTCTACTCTATTCTATTCTATTCTATTCTATTCTATTCTATTCTATTCTATTCTATTCCATTCCATTCCATTCCATTCCATTCCATTCCATTCCATGTTCCAGAGAAAACTCAGGGCTTGCAAAAACTTGGTTAGCACTGGTTAGGCCACACCTTGAATCCTGTGTCCAATTCTGGGCTCCTCAATTTCAGAATGGCACTGAGATACTTGAATGTGTCCAGAAAAGGGCAACGAGGCTGGGGAGAGGTCTGGAGCACAGCCCTGTGAGGAGAGGCTGAGGGAGGTGGGGTTGCTTAGCCTGGAGAAGAGGAGGCTCAGGGCAGACCTTATTGCTGTCTACAATTCCCTGAAGGGAGGTTGCAGCCAGGTGGGGGTTGGTCTCTTCTCCCAGGCAACCAGCACCAGAACAAGAGGACACAGTCTCAAGCTGCATCAGGTCTGGCAAAGTTAATGTTGTGGGGAAAACTCAACCCACCACAGTGCCCAATTCAAATGAAGCAAACCTCATCAAAACAGAGTCCATATTCAGAGTGAGAAGAGTACCCTAGGTGCACAGAAAGGCAAGCGAAATCTAATTATACCTGTTAATTGCTCCCTTAGTAACCCTGAATTTGTCCCATGTACTTCAGCCCTCAATCCAGACAGTGTTACAAAAGCCTGGGAGAAACAGATTGCCCTAAAGAGAACAAGGAGTGAGGCAGCTGAGTTCTTAAATTATTTTTAAGAAGTGATAGACCTAATAGGAAGATTAATTTAACAAAACCAGAGGAACAAAGGAATAGAAAGTGAGCTGTCTCTCAAAATCAGATTTATCAGGAAGAATATCCTTATCATTCTGTTCCAGTCCTACCAATAATTGGGAGGGAAGGAAAACAAAAACTAATCAGGGCACTGTGGTGTGCTGCTCATAAGCTCATAACTGGCAGTAAAATTGAAAGGACTCTGTCTGCTGTGGTGAATAATTTCTGCACTGAGGCCCAGAACAGGCAAGCCTTGCCATTTGTAACATCTGCCTGAGAAATTCTGAGCCAAAAGAAACTAGTTCAGAAAGTTGCAGGGCTTCCTTTTATTCCAAGAAACTTGGCTTAAAAAAAAAGGCTTACAGGAGGTTGTGTGTGTTGAGGCAAATCTAAACCAGAGCAAATAGATGAGCTAGACCATAACAAGAAATTTGTGCATCTGCTCTTATTTTAGGACAATATAAATAGGGTGTCAGGGAGTGATGGGGGGATGGAGCAAAACTAGAATTGGGGAGATTCAGATTGGATGTTAGGAAGAAGTTGTTCCCCATGAGGGTGGTGAGAGCCTGGCACAGGTTGCCCAGGGAGGGGGTGGAAGCCTCATCCCTGGAGGTTTTTGCAGCCAGGCTGGATGTGGCTCTGAGCAACCTGCTGTAGTGTGAGGTGTCCCTGCCCATGGCAGGGGGATTGGAACTGGCTGATCCTTGAGGTCCCTTCCAACCCTAGCAATTCTATGATTTGTCACCCTTTGGTAGCAGTGCATTAAATACCTTTCTTGCAAAAGTAGTGCTTCTGCATCTTCCTCTGGGGATGTAAATGCTGCCGTTCCAAGGCTCATCTCTACCATCACATCACACGAGTCCAGAGGAAAGCGACAAAGTTGGTGAGGGGTTTGGAACACAGCCCTATGAGGAAAGACTGAGGGAGCTGGGGTTGCTCAGCCTGGAGAAGAGGAGACTCAGGGGTGACCTTATCACTCTCTACAACTACCTGAAGGGAGGTTGTAGGCAGGCGGATGATGGTCTCTTCTCCCAGGCAGCCAGTACCAGAACAAGAGGACACAGTCTCAGGCTGCACCAGGGGAGGTTCAGGTTGGATATTAGGATGATGTTCTATACATAGAGAGTGATTGCCCATTGGAATGGGCTGCCCAGGGAGTTGGTGGAGTCACCATCATTGGAGGTGTTCAGGAGGAGACTTGATGGGGTACTTGGTGCCATGGGTTAGCTGTTTGGGTGGGTTGGATTGGTTGATGGGTTGGATGCGATGATCTTGAAGGTCTCTTCCAACCTGGTTTGGTTTATTCTAAATAAAGGTTTATTCTAAACATTATTTATTGACAGAAGAGGCAACTCTCCTAGGCAGCAGAGAAGACTCAAAGGAGAGAGCCCAGAGTTGTATTTACAGCCTCTGTACAAACTGAGCATAGGAAGACTCCCATTTATCTAACCAACAGCCAGTAATATACAGGGGAAATGCATGGAAGTCAGAGGAATTAGTGGATTTAAATCCCACTCTGCAGGGAGCATCAGGCATCTAGCACAAGTGTAGATCAACACAATAACTTTCCCTCCTTATATATAATTTATGGGCATTTAGTTTTGTCCCTTCCTTTTCCTTTTATTCAAGCTTTTCTTCTCCCTCCATGGGGATCACACAACCAACACACAAGAGTGGCCAGAACTCCTACGGGGAAAGCAAACCAAATTATTTCAGTCTCCTTCAGTACTAAATGGCTGAAAGATCCTTGCCTTGATCATTCTATTGTCATTTATTCCACATGCCCTTAAAGGTGAGGATCCACATTTCTAATGCAACATTCCACATGAAGTTTTGCTGCTTTGAGTGTAATCTTAATCATCTTTCTGGAATGCTAGGAGCTAAAAAATAAGCTCCATGTGATTCAGAAGTTCACTTTTCCTGCATTCACGCAGGATACATCCATTTGAACTTGCCCTGCTGCCTCCAAGGTCATGATTTATTAACGCTCTCCCAACAGGTATTTTTAGAGACAAATAAAGAGACAATTTTCTTTTGGGTGTAGATTTGCTTCAAGTTCATTAGTTCACGAGAATAAGCATAATTACTTTCACTAATGAATTTCTGAAATTTCACTTATTTGTCCCAAATATATCCTTTCCTTGGGTGAGTAACTACACCAGCACTTTAATAAATGTAAATGAAGTGTGAACAAATGTTTTCCTTTTAATCATCTCATTGCATGAAGGAAAATGCAAATAGCAGGACTGCATTGCAAGTGTTTGGCAAAGTTATTGTCTTAGAAGTCTGTAAGGCTTTTTTTAGGCTGCCTTGATTTCACAGAAGCACAGAATCAACACGGTTGGAAGAGACCTCCAAGATCATCCAGTCCACCTGATCACCCAACCCTATCTAATCAACTAAAACAAGGCACTAAGTGGCTCATCCAGGCTCTTTTTAAACACTTCCAAGGATGGGGACTCCACCACCTCCCCGGGCAGCACATTCCAAGGGCCAATCTCTCTTTCTGGGAAGAATTTCTTCCTAACATCCAGCCTAAACCTCCCCTGGTGCAGCTTGAGACTGTGACCTCTTGTTCTGGTGCTGGCTGCCTGGAAGAAGAAACCAACCTCCACCTGGCTACAACCTCACAACCTCTACAACCTCCGGAACTCATGGTCGTGGGGCACTCGGTGCTAAATCATTCGTAGACGACCTGATTCTGGGTCAGGGTTTCGTATGTAGCAGAGCAGCTCCCTCGCTGCAATCTATTGAGAATCATCCCTCGACACAAGCTTTTTGTGCAATTCAAGTGGCTCAGTTGGTAGTGCGTCAGACCCTTAATGGGAAGGTTGTGAGTTCAAAGCCTACAGTGGGCAGTAGTATCCTCCCTACTCTAGTCATGAGGTCTGGGGTGACAAGTTGGACTTGATGATCTTTGAGGTCCCTTCCAACCTTAGGAATACTGAATACTGAACCTCCCTTCAGGTAGTTGTAGACAGCAATGAGGTCTCCCCTGAGCCTCCTCTTCTCCAGGCTAAGCAACCCCAGCTCCCTCAACCTCTCCTCACTAGCCTTGTGCTCCAGACCCCTCTCCAGCTTTGTTGCCCCTCTCTGGACACATTTGAGCAACTCAACACCTTTCTTGAATTGAGAGGCCCAGAACTGGGCACAGTACCCAAGGTGTGACCTACCCAGTGCTGGTATTTCAAGTCAGTAAGTCCTAAGCTAGAGACAGAATCTTGTCAGGGTGGTGATGTAAGCTGGACTCAATGATCCTCCACTGCAAGTCTTCTCAAATAACTCCAAAGAGAATACTCAGTCAAAAGAAAAGACATTTTGCATTATTTTCTCCTTCGATTTACCAAGTGCTTGCAAGATTTTAAATATAATCCTGGCTTGGCTTTTTTGGTAGTGTGCAGGCTGCATGACACTTGAAAACAGCTACTGCAGCAATAGGTCTCAGATCACTGCATGAAAACTTCAACAACCCTGTAGAGGCAATGACTGTATACAAGTCCAATCATCAGCCCTAGCTGTAGTGCCTCCAGGTATAGTGCCTAGTTTCCCAGCACACAGTGCAAGACATCTGACAGTATCAGCCTTTTAAGTGTGTGTAATTGCATGAGTTACTGTGTGCCACAGCAAAGGGCAACTTGCCTGAACTGAACCTCCAGGCACTTATGCCTAAAACTGTTGTCAGGAAAAACCTTGTTTAGGATCTTTATTCCTGGGTAACAGTAGGCATTTCCTGTCTGACCTGGAAATTCTCTCCATAAACCCAAAATTATCCCAAGATGAGCAGTGATGCATTGGCAGCTAGACTCAGAAAGGGCAGTGCAGACGACATGAAAGGACATACAGCCATCAGCAGTGTCAGCTGCTTCAGAGAGGATGCAGCTTTGTACCTTTTGACCAGAAAATGAATTTAGAAAGCTGTAATACTTTGAGCTGAACCCTTCAGACAGATGTCCACAACTACCTGAAGGGAGGTTGTAGCCAGGTGGGGGTTGGTCTCTTCTCCCAGGCAACCAGCACCAGAACAAGAAGACACAGTCTCAAGCTGTGCCAGGGGAGGTTTAAGCTGAATTTTAGAAGGGAGGAAGTTTTTCTTAGAAACAGTTATTGGCCATTGGAATGTGCTGCCCAGGGAGGTGGTGGAGTCACCATCACTGGAGATGTTTAAGAAGAGAGTGAATGAGGCACATGGTGCCATTTTTTAGTTGATTAGGTGGTGTTGCGTGATAGGTTGGACTCAATGATCTTGGAGGTCTTTTCCAACCTGGTAAATTCTATTCTATTCTATTCTATTCTATTCTATTCTATTCTATTCTATTCTATTCTATTCTATTCTATTCTATTCTATTCTACTCTACTCTACTCTACTCTACTCTATTCTATTCTATTCTATTCTATTCTATTCTATTCTATTCTTTATTAAACACAGTGTGCACAGATCCATTCATACTACTGGCTCATGTTCAGCCAGCTGTCAACCAGTAGTAACTTTGTGTAGCTCAGAAACTGAGTTATATTATATTGCTTTTATACACTTTGAGAGTATCAACCACCTCAGAGTGAATAAAAATGAACAGTAAAAGGGGATGCATTTTATCAGGAGATATTCAAATAAGCATTTACACTGATTTTTTATGAACTTTGTGATGTTCTGACCCTCTGTCAAGGATAGGGGCTGGGCTGGCTGCTAGGCAAATGACAGGTAATCTCTGTTATACTCTCTCTCTTCCTAAAAGGAAGAAGGGAGACAGTGTTATGGATTGGTTTTCCTCCCTCTCTACCCAGCCCTGGTGAGGCCACTCCTGGAATATTGAATCTAGTTCTGGGCTCCCCAGTTTAGGAGGGACAGGGTTTTACTCAAGAGTATCCAACCAAGGGCTACCAGGATGATTGAGGGACTGGAGCACTGCCTGATGAGGAGAGGCTTAGAGCCCTGGGGCTGGTTAGTCTGAAGAGAAGATTGAGAGGGGATTTAATAAATGTCTATCAATATCTGAGGGCTGGGGGTCAGGAGGGAGGGGACAGGCTCTGCTCAGTTGCACCCTGGAATAGGACAAGAGGCAATGGATAGAAACTACAGCACAGGAGGTTCCACCTCAATATGATGAGGAACTTCTTCACTGTGAGGGTCACAGAGCACTGGAGCAGGCTCCCCAAAGAGGTTGTGGAGTCTTCCTCTCTGGAGACTTTCAAGACTCATCTGGATGTGTTCCTGTGCAACCTGTGCTAGCTTGTATGGTCCTGCTCTGGCAGTGGGGGCTGGACTGGATGAAGTCCCTTCCAACCCCTAACATCCTGTAAACAGAAAACTAAAACAGCTTTAATGAAAGAATAACAATAAAATGAAATATACAGAAACATGGAAATCCAACACCAAACCCAACCCCCTGATGGCAATTGCTTCACTGTCACCCCTGACACTGTGAGAAGTTTCACAAGGGACTGAGGAGCACCTGAACTCTGGAAATGTACTCAGGAGTGCCTGGACTGGAATTAGAGGCAAAACAGAGCTCACTTCAGATGATCTTGGAGGTCCCTTCCAACCTGGGTGATTCATTCTTCACAGAAAGATTTGTTGGCTATTGGAATGTGCTGCCCAGGGAGGTGGTGGAGTCACCGTCCCTGGAGGTGTTCAAAAAGGGATTGGATGACGCACTTGGAGCCATGGTTTAGTAGTCAGGAGGTGTTGGGTATTAGGAAATAGGTTGGACTTGATGATCTCTGAGGTCTTTTCCAACCTGCTTGATTCTATGTTTCTATGATTCTGTTATTCACCTCTCAGCTTTACACTGAATGTGATTGATGCAGAGTGGAATACTCTGTTGGTCACTTCTCCACTCCTCCCCACAGGTTCAACCTCTTGCTTTATGGCACCCCAATGTGCTGCTTAAGATTTACCTTGGGTATTTTTTGGGGAGCAAATGTAAGTAAGAGTCTTTCTGCATACCAATGCTCAGTAGTAACTATGGCAGGAGGAGTTACTGTGGCAGTAACTACAGATACCAAGCATAAGAATTTCTAGAGTTAAAAACTGCCTGGAAAAATACTAAAATAGATGCTGTTAACTGCAGAAAGAAGTTAGAAGAGACTGAGCTGAAAAGTAAGATGGCTGAATAAAATTAGTTGTGTGATAGCTCAAGCCAGGACACCCTCTGGACAACTTCTCCACACCATCAGTATTATCCCAAACAATACATACTGCCAACACAATAAATGTAATCAAATCAAATTCTCCTTCATTCAAGAATTAATTCTATTAGATCCTGAGCTTTCCTGTCCAGTAATTAGGGCCTGGCATTTTAAACATTCCCTATCCACCTTGAGCATTCCTGCTATTCTTTGTACTTCAACAGAATGAGTTGCATTGTGCTAATTGCAGCACAATACCAACCAAAACCATGATACCAGCTGCAGTTTTCACCTCTTTGTTCCACCCTTGCCTCAGAAACTCTTCTTCTAACATGTGGGTGATTATTCTTTTCAATGTCAGCTCCTTAGGGAGCAAGGACAGCTCCCTCAACAGTCATTATGCACTAATTATTATGCAATTATTAAACACCAATGAATAATACTTGGCAGAAAGGTCTTGCAAAGTTCCAGCTGATAAAAACCTCTTCTTGCAAAGTTCCAGTTGACAAAGGCTCTGTAAAGTCTTTGTGGGGACCATGGCAACAAGCAAATAAATATTGAGAAACACATGCTGAGCCCTAGCCTTATGAAGCTGGATGCAAAGAACAGGGCTGTTTTCCCCACTTATTCCCAGTTATGCTTACTATTTATGCCCTTTCAGGGAGTTGTAGAGGGCAATGAGGTCTCCCCTCAGCCTCCTCTTTTCCAAACTAACCATCCCCAGCTCCTTTAGTTGCTCTTCATCAGATTTATTCTCCAGACCCTTCCCAAATTTCTTGCCCTCCTCTGCACTGGCTCCAGCACCGCCACATCTCCCTTGTATTGAGATGCCCAAAACTGGACACAGTGCTCAAGGTGTGGCCTCACCAGAGCCTCCAATGCACTCAGTTCTTGAGATCTTCCCCTACTCAAATGTGGATCTGATGCCCATCTACTAGGACCAGAGAACTGATCATGGCCAACTTGTGCAGCTCTCCTGCTGGAAGAACTCTCTCTTCCCTGCTTTTCTTTGGCACTCCTGCACTTTGTAGAGCAAAGGGTTTCCATCTTGCACTCAGGTTGCCTCCATCCTCACACAAGAGAGGCCGCAGGGTTCCCTGTGGCATGGACTGTTCCCGTTTAGCTGGAGCAGAGTTCAGCTCTGCTAGCTAAACCCATTGGCTCCCATTCAGCCCAGCAGTGTCCTGGCCTCACGCAGCCTGCTCTCAGAAGCAACTCCCCCTTGCCACACAAAGATGGGTGGGAAAACAACCCCCAATAAACCCCTCTGCTTTGAGATCAAGAGTTTACTGAGATGACAGCTACACAATTACCTTAGCACAAGGCGTATGGTTTTTTGGTTTGTTTATTGAGCTTGATACTGGCCTAGCAACATCATGTTTGGGTTTGTGAATAAATTATCTAACATCCAAGAGTAGTGGAACATCCTGGAACCAGCTATATTAAGCATCTAGCAATCACTAAAAGTCAATAATTCATGTCTGAATATAATTTTAATCTCCATTCTTTCTCAACAACACTGCTTTCACAGTCTGCCCCTTTCCACCCCACCCACCTCATTTTCCCCCTTTTTCCCCTCAAATCCCAGAGCACCTGAGCTCTGTTAGATTCTCCTCCCACCCCAGGTGTGGCCACTTTTCCCTCCCCACCAGCTGCCCTATTTAATCCCCACCAGGAAGGGCAGCAGCCCTAAGCTGAGCCCATCTGGGCTGAGGGATCCTCCTCTCATCACTGGTGAGTGCCCATGGTGCGCACTGGGTGATGGTGGTGGTGACAACAAAGGCCGGGGGGCCTGGTGGCCCCCCGGTTAGTTAGGGAACAACATTGATGGCTGCTCCAATATCATCCACGGGTGCTGGTGATGGAGGCAGGGGGGTTAAACTAGATGATCATTAGAGGCTCCTTCCAGCTCTGGTGAGTCTATGATCTAGTTCCAAAACCCCTTGCCATGGGCAGGCAAACCTTCTACTAGACCAAGTCAGCATCTTTAAAGGCAGTTTTTTTTGTTGTACATAGCACTGAAAAGATAATATGGGGTTTATGAGGGACTGATGGGTTTTGGATTTGAAGATACCTTATTTTGAAAATAAGGTCCTCTATATGCTGTCATAAGAAATTAAATGACTCCATGAAATTCAAGAGTGAATAAAAATGATTTTCATAAGAGCCATTTAAAATCCCTCTGAATTAGTGGAAAGGGTTTGGCTGTTCCAATCCTATTGCTCAGCAAAAGTTAGTCACTCTCTGAAGTGTAGGTAGTGGAAACACTGAAGTAAATTCATAACTCAAAGAGAAATTGTCTTACCTATATATTAAATTATGTCATTCCAGAAAGAAAATTCCACAATCCATGCCTAATTTTGCAGCCTGACTCAATGAATTTTGAATCAGAAAGGGTAGGAAGGGTACTCCAGGAGGGTTGGGCTGCATGATCTTCAGAGGTCCTTTCCAACCCCTACCACTCCCTGATTCTGTGACAGGCATTTGTTACTAACTTTGCTTCCAAACACACTGAAATACATAGCAATAAACACTCCTGTGTCTACTGAGGTAGCTGTTTTTCCCAGAAATATGTTAATTTGAAGGTGATAATTTCAGCAACTAACCTTAAAATGTTCTGAGTCTTCTATTTCAACAGATTTCCTTTACAGGCCTTCATAGCACCTCAAAAATCAAGCTTGGCTTCTGAGCCAGGAAAATGGTAACTGCCTTAGGAAATTAACAGCCTGTTGGAGTGCTGCTGTGCCTCTGTAACAAATACAGGTAAATATGTAAAGAAGGACAATCAATTTACTTTCTTTTTAGCAGCTCTTCTCAGTGAGGCCAAAGTGAAACATGCATTGGGATAAAAGAAATAACATTTTATCACTCTAGATTTCTTCCAAGCCTTGCTGCAGCTGTGAGTTTGCACACATGTAAAGGGTTGGGGTTTGTAGTCTGGCATCTCTTTGAAGTGACAACTGAGGTTTTCAGTCACAAGTCTCCTTGTGGAGTCCAAGCTGCTCCCTTTTCATTTCAAACATTTTATCCATGCTTCCTGCAGAGCTTGGAGATTGATAATTTGGGACAGAAGAGTTTGAGTGATGGATATGAACTATGGCACAAGAAGCTCCGTCTCAGCATGAGGAGCAAGTTCTTTACTGTGAGCATCATGGAGTACTGGAGCAGGCTGCCCAGAGAGGTTGTGGAGTCTTTGTCTCTGGGGCCTTTCAAGACTCCTCTGGATGAGCTCCTGTGCAACCTGCACTAGAGTCTATGGCCCTGCTCTGGCAGAGGGATTGGACTCAGTCTCAGGAGGTCCCTTCTGATCCTCTATCACCCTGTGATCCTGTAATTCTATCTTCCCCCACAAACTTTCTGCAAGCAACAGATTCCCAGTGAGAGACATGAGGTATTGAATTCACAAACCAGTGAGAGTTTTCCTTATGAAACACTACCTGAAGACCCAATTGGTCAACACTGTGAATTCAGGCCAACACTCCAGTGTTTGTATGAAGACTTTGATTTAACCATTGTCAAAGGTAGTAACGGATGGCTGATTGATGTCACTTGTAGACAAGGGAAAAGATCACTTTGTAGGCCCAGGGTATGCATAAAATGTTCATGTCTACCCACTGAAGGTCAAAACAGATCCATAATTCCAATTATTATTATAACTGGGAGCCAGCCTTATCAATAATTATTATAATATCACTGTGGTTGGGCAGCCTGATCTAGTGGGAAGTGCCCCTGCCCATGACAAGGGGCATGGAACTATACAATCCTGAAGGTCCCTTCTGACCCTGACAATTCTGTGGAAGTAAGCCAGGAGAGTAGCTTTAGAGTATTCTGTCTCTTTGTGAACATGGAACAGGGCAAATAGAAAATCAAGAGTTTCATGCATGTGCTGCACAAATGTGATGTCCTTTACTCATAAGGATCAATACAGGAAAAAAGCAGCCAAGCGAGAATGAGGAGTCAAGAATGAGCTTAGGGCAGACTGGTTCCTTTCTCTGCAGGAAGAGAATTCCAGGCTTGTGTCTGTGTGCTGAATGCATGACCTGCAGAGAGTGACATTTTCTATCCAGTATCTCTTCTGTTGAACCTGAAGAGTAATAGGAGACAGAAACCATTCTGTTTGTGATAGACAGAACAAGACTTTGTTACAAAGAAACCACTCCTGCTGCAGGGGATGATTGGGGTGCTCTTCCTCTGACTTTGCTGTGTCAGGAATAATCCCAGTAACATTCTGGTTGGAAAAGTCCCTCAGGATGACCAAGTCCAACTTATACCCCTGCCCTACAAGCTTTGCCCTTAAACTGTGTCCCTAAGCACCACACCCAAACCGCCTTGAAACACATCCAGCATTAGAGACTCCACCACCTCCCTGGGCAGCACATTCCAATCCTTGACCACACTTGCCATGAAAAAATGTTTCCTAAAATCCAGTCTAAACCTACCCAGTCCCAGCTTGAGGCCGTTCCCTCTTGTTCTATCACTAATTACCTGGGAGAAGAGACCAGCACCAGCCTCTCTACAACCTTCTTCCAGACAGCTCTAGAGAGCAATGAGGTCTCCCCTCAGCCTCCTCTTTTCCAAATTAACCATCCCCAGCTCCTTCAGTTGCTCTTCACCAGATTTATTCTTCAGACCTTTTCCAGCTTCCTTGCCCTCCTCTCTATGTCTCTCTTGTATTGAGGTGCCCAAAGCTGGACACAATACTCCAGGTGTGGCCTTACCAGAGCTGAGCCCATGGGGACAGTCAGACAATCACCTTGCTGCTTCTGCTGGACACAGCATTTCAGCCAGGACCTGGGCACACTGCTGACTCATATTCAGTTGCTTGTTGATTATAGCCCTCACATCCCTTTCTGCCAGACCCCTGCATATGTATCTCTGCATGATAATTAAGGAGAGATGAGGGGCCACATGTCTGCCCAGAGTGCACTGCACCACTTAAAAATTCTCATCCCTGCCTTGCTGAATAGTGTTATGACATTATGGCATATTAGGAGCAAAGCTTAAAGTCATGGACATTTAAATCACTGTCAAGGTTTTGAAATGTGATTCAGCCAAAGCAGTCAAACTGCTTGACAAAAAAAAAAACAACATCAGATAGAATAGAATAAACCAGGTTGGAAGAGACTTTCAAGATCATCACGTCCAACCTATCATCCAACATCACCCAAGCACCCTGTCAAGTCTCCTCCTGAACACCTCCAGTGACGGCGACTCCACCACCTCCCCGGGCAGCCCATTCCAATGGGCAATCACTCTCTTTGTGTAAAACTTCCTCCTGACCTCCAGCCTGAACCTCCCCTGGTGCAGCCTGAGACTGTGTCCTCTTGTTCTGGTGCTGGCTGCCTGGGAGAAGAGACCAACATCTGCCTGTTTACAACCCCCCTTCAGGTAGTTGTAGAGAGCAATAAGGTCACCCCTGAGCCTCCTCTTCTCCAGGCTAAGCAGCCCCAGCTCCCTCAGTCTTTCCTCACAGGGCTGTGTTCCAAGCCCCTCACTAACTTTGTTGCCCTTCTCTGGACTCGTTCCAGCAAGTCAACCTCCTTCCTAAACTGAGGGGCCCAGAACTGGACACAGTACTCGAGGTGTGGCCTAACCAGTGCAGTGTACAGGGGCAGAATGACCTCCCTGCTCCTGCTGGCCACGCTGTTCCTGATTCAGGCCAGGATGCCATTGGCCCTCTTGGCTGCCTGGGCACACTGCAGGCTCATGTTCATCCTACCATCAACCAGCACCCCCAGGTCCCTCTCTGCCTGGCTGCTCTCCAGCCACTCTGACCCCAGCCTGTAGCACTGCATGGGGTTGTTGTGGCCAATGTGCAGAACCCGGCACTTGGATGTGTTAAATCTCATGCCACTTTACCATTTCTTTCCATGCTCAGGAGCCTCCTGGTGAAAGAAGCAGCTTTACATCATGAAGCATGAAACAGGCACCTTCCAGTGAGTGAAAAATAAATAATTTGCCCATAGAACATGCTCAAAATGATCCCTAGTGAGGCAAGGTGTTACTTAGCCTAATAGATTTTTAGAGCTAGGATATTTGTCTTTTAAAACTGTGGTAAAAAATTCTGCTTTATTGCCTACATTCTTCATTTCTACCACTCTCTCTTTGCTGTACACAGGAGGAATTAAGATTCTTTCCTCCTTATTAAACTTTCTTGAGAAAGCTTATGCACAAGCTCAGATTCCAATGGCAGGTGCTTGGGTTTGTTTGTTTCATTTTGTTATTAACTTTTCCTGGGGTTTTTTTGTTTGTTTTCTTGTCTTGTTTTGCTGTTGGTTTATGGTTTGTTTGGTTGGGTTTGGTTTGATTTGTTTTGGTTTTGATTTCCCCCCCCTTTTGTTGCAGGGACAGGACAAATGGATAGCTATACAACTTGTGTAAGAGCTCATTGGTGGGAGGGCTTTTCCATGCCAGGTCCTGTGATCTTCTTTTCTTCCAACCACACTATCTGATGGACAAGGCAAAGCTCATGCTCAAAGCATTCATGGTGAAATTTGGAACAGCAGATTCAGGTGGGTTGCATGCAGCAGAGAGGGCAGCAGCAGGGTTGTGTTAGAAGTGCTGTGTCCAGCAGGAGCAGGGAGAGGATTGTCCCCTGGGACTCAGCTCTGGTGAGGCCACACCTGGAGTATTGTGTCCAGTTTTGGGCACCTCAATACAAGAGAGATGTGGAGGTGCTGGAGCCAGTGCAGAGGAGGACAAGGAATCTGGGAAGGACCTGGAGAATAAATCTGATGCAGAGCAACTAAAGGAGCTGGGGATGGTTAGTTTGGAAAAGAGGAAGATGAAGGGAGACCTCATTGCTCTCTACAACTACCTGAAAGGAGGTTGTAGAGAGGCTGGTGCTGGTCTCTTCCCACAGGTAATTCGTAACAGAACAAGAGGAAATGACCTCAAGCTGTGACTGGGTAGGCTTAGACTGGACATTATTAAACATTTTTTCCTGGTAAGAGTGGTCAGGGATTGGAATGTGCTGCCCAGGAAGGTGGTGGAGTCTCTAATGCTGGATGTGTTTCAAGGTGGTTTGGATGTGGTGCTTGGGGATATTGTTTAGGGGTGATACTTGTAGAGTAAGGTTCTGGGTTGGCCATGTTGATTCTGAAGGTCTTTTCCAACCAGAATGTTTCTGTGATTATTGGTGGGCTACTTGACTCGCTGTCAGCACTGGTTTTGTCCTGTTTGTCTAGACTTAATGTAACTTTGTATGTTTGGGAATCCCAAATGCACTTGAGCTCTCTCATACAGGTTCTTGTCTAATGAGTTAGACCTTGTGTACAATAACTTGCAGGTAGCCACTGTATATTAAACACAATGAAATATAAGGAGGGGCACTGACAAAAACAAAGAGCATTTTAATTTTTGTCTCCAATAACTTTGCAACTTTCATCTACACCACAGGCACAGAGTTTCCCTTTCCAAAATGATTCTCAAAGAAGTTTAAAGCAGTAGAGAAAGCAAAGACATAAAAAGCAAGCAAAGTAAAGAAGCAAAATGAAAACAAAGCAATGAAATGACATTTGTTTAAAGCAAAAAAAAAATAGTTGCTGAGAAACACAAATAATTAACTATATATTTGTCATTAAATATATTCTTCCAGGTGATCAAAGGTTATTAAATTGTAATTAAAATATTCTCTCCTCAAAGCTTAATATCACTCAAGCATGATTTAATTGGGTTTTCCTTACAGGTGCTGGCACATATACTTCTCAGTGTACCTCGTGGGTGGAAGTATTGTGACCGGCATTCCCCAACAGCAATTTTGATGTGCTCTTAATAAGCATTGGACCCTGATCTAGTAATCTTTTGCTGGTAAAGCCCTCAAAGCATGTGTCAAGTATCAGCTGACTCTCAAAAACAATCCTTTAAATGGGGAATTAAAATCACTGCAATGTACTGTGAAGAACTCCGTCAGCGTAGAGAGAGGTGGTGGAGTCGCCATCACTGGAGGTGTCCAGGAGGAGACTTGATAGGGTGCTTGGTGCCATGGGTTAGTTGATTAGGTGGTGTTGGATGATAGGTTGGACACGATGATCTTGAGGGTCTCTTCCAGCCTGGTTTATTCTATTCTATTACAAAGCACTGGAAGCATGGGCATGGTGAGAATATAGGACACAAAACCCCCAATATTCTCTGACCACATCATTTTGCTCCCTTCCACGGAGACCGAGCGCTGCTCTGAAATGCACAAGCATCCTCTACAGCTTCCAGAAATGCTTAGCAGCACTGATTACAATCAAAAGGTTTTCTTGTTAGCATCCCCCTTGGCAATATTCCCCAGAAACAGAATGTCACAGATCAAATATTTATCACAGATGTTTGAAGATAATACAAAAGTCCTGCTCTTCTTGACAGAACCAATCAGATTCAGTAGGTGATCCCTTGACTCTAAAGATAAAAAGGATTTGGGAAGGGGAAAAAAAAACACCCCAAACCCTGGATTTTCTGCAGAATCTTCAAAACATTTGACATAATCAGTTCATTTTGCCTTTCTTGACCCTGTCTGAATGTGAGAGTTCAGAAGGGTTGATGTCCTCGGTGGCCAGTGAGATTTAAACTGCCTTTCTCTGCTGCATGAATATCTATCTGTGGCAAAAGGACACCGTCCTGCATGGCCTGGTTTCCAAAGCTCTCCCAGTAGCTTCCAGCTGTATTTAGTAAAGGATATCTTTACAGAGGCAAACAGAAGATAATGTCCAGGATGCAGTGGATGGGGCACTTGGCGCCATGGTTTAGTTGATTAGATGGTGTGGGGTGATAGGTTGGACTCGATGATCTCGAAGGTCTTCTCCAACCTGCTTAATTCTATTCTATTCAGTGCTCCAAGGCTCAAGCCTTATGTATTTTCCCTTGTGGCAGCTCACATGCACATTGGAATTCAAAACCCCAAGTAAATGCTTTCCTTGCCTAGGTTGGAAGCTACCATTTCCTTGTTTTACAGCAGGAATATCTCAAAGCTGAATTACTAGTGCTGCATCCACTTAAACATGGGGTTGTAGCTGTAGGATTGACAGCTGTTTGAAAATTCCTCTCTGAGAACCCTGTCATCAGCAAACACCCTAAATGTGCACAGAGCACCAGCTTTTGGCTACTTAATGCTTCTGTCCATCTGTTAGGTTCACACTGTGCCAAGTCATAAGCGAAGATGTCTCCCTTGGGCTTAGGAGTTAGGCTGTGATTGGGACAGACAAAGCAATAAACATAGTGCTGAAAATAGCATCTCCTGTGAAAGATTTCCCTTTGAGCCAGGGTTTAGTATACATACACTGATTAAATGGAGGTTGTAATGATTGTACCACACCTATTGTAAAACTGGCAAGCAGTTTTCTGGTGGAAAATATTAGGCTTGTGTTACCAAGGGTCCAGCTAATCGTGAGGACTGGAACAACAGCTGGCTACTCAGGAAACTTTTGATAGAATACAATTAACCAGGTTGGAAAAGACCTTTGAGATCATCAAGTCCAACCTATCACCCAACACCATCTAATCAACTAAACCATGGCACTGAGCACCCCATCCACTCTCTTCCTAAACACCTCCAGGGATGGTGACTCCACCACCTTCCTGGGCAGCCCATTCCAATGGCCAATCTCTCCTTCTATGAAGAACTTAGAGTCCAATTAAATGTTTGCAGCTTCAGCTTCCTATTATTCTTTACATTTTAGTTTGATGGCAAGGTTTTTTTTTACAGAGAAGGGAAGCATTTAGAGCTAAACATCTTCACCCATATTCTGACTCAAAAGAGACACACATTTTAATGGAATGCTCTGGCAGGGGGGTTGGGCTGGATGATCTTTCAAGGTCCCTTCCAGCCCCCTAACATTCTGTGATTCTGTGATCTGCTCCTCACAAATTTTCATGTTTTTCTGCCTGCTGGATTGCAGCAGCTCTCAGAAATATCAAAATAAGCTGAGAACAATGAGAGATGCTTTTATACCTCTTACCTGAAATAGTGAAGATACACCAAAGCAGTGCAGGGGATAAAGAGCCAACATCCTGAAGATGCTTTTAAAAACATTTATTATCTCCTCATGTGTCAGACAGGCCTAAATTTAAAACAGATCTCTCAGTAATTCAGGTGAAATCTTTACAATATCTTCCTTTCAAAAGCAAGTGACAGGTTTTTATGGGGTTTCTTTTCCTTCCAGGGACCTGAAGGGGCTTCTGCCAAGCTACTTCAACAGCAAAAGTGAAGCAAAAATTGCTGGTGTAAGATGAACCTGAAAATAACCCTTTGTGCAAGGGAAAAATCAGACAAACAAGATATCTGTAACGCTCTACAGTGGAAGCCCCTTTGTGTTTGTGGTTGCTGGTGGATCTGCCTCAAGACTGCCTATCCCTCTCCACCCCAAAACTATAATCCAACTGACATAGTGCACTAATGCCTCCCCGAATCCCTTTGCAAGAGGATGGGTTTCAGCTAGCTTGAACCAGCTAAAAGTTTGCTACCTATTGGAATTTTGTTTGTACTCCTTTCACCAGCTGCTAGAAATGAGAATCTGCACTGGGCAATTAATCTAAAGAAAAAAGGAGTAGCAAAGCCTTTCTGCTGAATCATATAGATTTATAGAATCCTAGAATCAGTCAAGGTTGGAAGGGACCACAAGGATCATCTAGTTCCAACCCCCCTGCCATGGGCAGGGACACCCCACACTAGAGCAGGCTGGCCAGAGCCTCATCCAGCCTGGGCTTAAACACCTCCAGGGATAGGCCCTCAACCACCTCCCTGGACAACCCATTCCAGGGCTTCACCACTCTCACAGTGAAGAACTTCCTCCTCACCTCCAGTCTGAATCAGGTTGGAAGGGACCCCAAGGATCATCTATTCCAACTTTTCTGGGTAAGAATGTTGTTAAAAGAAAGAATGCAGAATAAAGAATTAACCAGGTTGCAAAAAGACCTCAGAGGCCATCAAGTCCAACTTATCACCCAACACCATATAATCAATTAAACTGTGGCACTAAACACTCCATCCACTCTCTTCCTAAACACCTTCAGGGATGGTGACTCCACCACCTCCCTGGGCAGCACATTCCAATGGGCAATCTCTCTTTCTATGAAGAACTTCTTCCTAACATCCAGCCTAAACCTCCCCTGGTGCAGCTGGGCCAGCACTCTGTCGAACTGTCTAAGGAAATCCATCACCTCCCTTGGGAGTTTAATCCAACGTTTAATAGTTTGAATGGTGACAAAAGAATTTCTGGGCATATTTGTCTCATTTGACTGTGAAAGATACCTAGAGGCTTTTTTCACACTGTGAGACCACATTTCAGGTGCATGAATTCAAGGAGTTTGAATTCTGCTGGGTTTAGGATTTGAGTACTTAGTTTCCCCTGCAAGCCAGTGGAATTCACCTGAGCCTCTGAAAATTGTTCTCTTCACTGTTGAATTCTGATCAAACAGTTTTTAGTGCCTGAAAATACCCTTCTGCCTGACCAAGGTGTTTTAAACTCTTACAGGGCTTTTATCAGGAGAAAACTTGGTATCCAGTAATGTTCTCTAGATGATATCTTTGCCCTTTCCTCTGCTAATCATTCTAACACAGCCTGCTGTTCAACCTTGGCTTACATAATATTGATCAATGTGCATCACATTTAATATTAAACAAATAAAATGGCATTTATCTCCTCAGTGCTGCTTCTCACATGAGGAGGCAGTTTTCCTTCTGCACTTGTCAAGCCTTTCCCCCTCTGTGACATTTCTTGGTTACTCTGTGTTTGTTGGGTTTGCTTTAGTTTTGGTCCTGATTCTGTTTTTCACAGAATCACCAAGGTTGGAAGAGACCTCAAAGATCATTGAGTCCAACCTGTCACTCAACACCTCATGACTCAACCATGGCACCAAGTGCCATGTCCAGTCACCTCTTGAACATCTCCAGGGATGATGACTCCACCACCTCCCTGGTCAGCACATCCCAATGGCTAGCAACTCTCTCAGTGAAGAACTTTCTCCTCACCTCAAGCTTAAACTTCCCCTGGTGCAGCTTTCTTGTAGCCCCCTTCAGATACTGGAAGGCCACAATAAGGTCTTTTCACTGCTTTCTCTTCTCCAGACTGAACAGCCCCAACTCCCTCAGTCTGTCCTCACAAGAGAGGAGCTCCAGCCCTCTGATCATCCTCATAAGGACTTGTAGGACTTCTGCTTCATGTAAGCTTTCTGATGCAGAATGAGGTGAAAACAAGATCACCAGACTTGACACAACAACAAAAATAGACCTTCAACCTCTTACAACCATTGTTGATTTGGTTTTTATCATATTTGAGAAGGGCTGCAATTGAACCATGCTGGGAAGAAAGAAAAGGCCACTGACAGCCTTGGTGCATTGTCACCAGAGGTTTTCTTTCTAGAATGATAAAATGAAAATAAAGCTGAACTCTGCCACTTAACTATGAATGTGATGCATGATTCAGATATCACTCTGTTCATAGCCTTACCTTTCACTTTTGTGGCTCTCCAAATCCTCAGACCAGCTACTGTATGGGTGCATTTATCAACACATTCTCAATACTTTAACATGGAACAGAGGCTACTGCAGAGAGAAACAGAAAGCTTCAACTGTTCTTAATTCACAGAATCATACAATCACCCAGGTTGGAAGAGACCTCCAAGATCATCCAGTCTAACCTATCACCCAACCCTATCCAATCAACTAGACCATGGCACTAAGTGCCTCATTCAGTCTCTTCTTGAAGATCTCCAGGGATGGGGACTCCACCACCTCTCTGGGCAGTGCATTCCAATGGCAGATCACTCTCTGCCTGCCTATGAGGACAGGCTGAGATAGGTGGGGGTGTTCAGCCTGAAGAAGAGAAGGCTCCAGGGAGCCCTAATAGCAGCCTGCCAGTACCTGACTATGGCCTACAGGAAAGATGGAGAGAGACTGTTTACAGTGAGAGGATGAGGGGCAATAGTTTCAAACTACGGAGGAATAGATTTAGAATGGACATTAGGAACAAGTTCTTTACCATGAGGGTGGTGGAACACTGGAATAGGTTTCCCAGGGAGGTGGTTGGGGTCCCATCCCTGGAGATACTCAGAGTGAGGCTCAACAGGACTCTGGGCAACATGATCTACTTGAGGATGTCCCTCCTTACTTAAGGGAGGCGGAGTGGTTGGGCTAGATGACCTTTAAAGATCCCTTCCAACCCAAACTATTCTCTGACTCTATGATTAAAAAATCCAACAATAAGTGTGGAAGCCTTCTTTACCAAAGTGGATCAGGAAACATTATCAAGATATCCATAAAATATGTTTGATAAAAAGGATGAAAATGTAATGACTGAAGGGTAAAGATTTTCCAAATAGAAGAATGATAGAGAATACAAAGATGTGAAGCATCTTCCATAAAATATAGATCACTACAGTCCCTCTTCTGCACTAGTTGCCCTACCAACAGGATCAAGAGATTTACACAAAGTACTTCATGAAGAAGGATGAGCCACCAGTGTGCACCTGCAGCCCAGAAAGCAAACCAGAGCCTGGGCTGCATCAAGAGCATAGCCAGCAGGGCCAGGGAGTGGATTCTACCCCCTCCTCCACTGTGGTGAGACCCCACCTGGAGTACTGTGTCCAGTTCTGGAGCCACTATTACAGGAAGGATCTGGAGGTGCTGGAATGTGTCCAGAGAAGGGCCACGAGGATGATCAGAGGGCTGGAGCTCCTCTCCTACAGAGAGAGACTGAGGGAGTTGGGGCTGTTCAGTCTGGAGAGGAGAAGACTCTGAGGAGACCTAATTGCAGCCTTCCAGTATCTGAAGTGGGCTACAAGAAAGCTGGGGAGGGACTTTTTAGGGTGTCAGGGAGTGACAGGACTAGGGGGAATGGAGCAAAACTAATACTGGGTAGATTGAGATTGGATGTTAGGAAGTTCTTCCCCAGGAGGGTGGTGAGAGACTGGAGCAGGTTGCTCAGGGAGGTGGTGGAAGCCTCATCCCTGGACGTTTTTAAGGCCAGGGTGGATGAGGTTCTGAGCAACCTGCTGTAGTGTGAGGTGTCCCTGCTCATGTCAGAGGGGTTGGAACTGGATGATCCTTGAGGTCCTTTCTAACCCTAACAATTCTATGATTCTATGATGTTATTTCTCCTGTGAATGTCAAGAATGTTAGCTGTCTCTATAATCTTTCCATTCCTCTCATCAATCACTTCCAAACTGACAATTCCATGATTCTAGGATACTGTCCAGTAAGTAATAGATATGCAAAATACACATACAGAAAGGAAAACTGTACCAGATCAGTCCAAAGAGATGCTTCCAGAACTGCTTGCAAATCCACTTGCTGCTTTGTGTTTAAAACAAGCTGTGTAAAGACCTTAAATAGACAAAGAAAACCCAAACAGCAAAACACCATAATGGTAATAAATTATTGCATATAAAGAGCTTTTTCCTCCAGTCATCTATTCCTCTCCTCTCTTATTTTTCAGGAGCATTGGGGAAAAAGACGAGTACTTAAAGCCCTTTTTGTTTTTGAGCTTGCTTTTAATCTTGTTACAAACTGGAAGAACTCCAGTGCCAGGCAGCTTCACTAACTGCAGTGGAGTTTCAGCCATTTACAAGAGAAGGTGATTTGCTCATTTTAGAGAGTGTGTGGCTTAATGACCGTGGCCCATGCCAGCTTCCTACAGCCTCGTTAAGAAGAACTCTTGCTTCAGCTAGCTGAGTTCTTGTGGGGGCTTTGTAATCTCTCTCAGTATAGGAAAGCTTCAATCATTCCAACAGTTTTCTGTATTTTTTCCAGGAAAAAATAGCAGCCTTCCCACTCTGGCCAAAGATAGAATGAAGAACAGGCAAGAGGACAAGAAGTAATTGATTTCCATGCTTCAATGAGAAGCCTCTCCTTTGAGGAGAGGCTGAGGGAGCTGGGGGGTGATTAGCCTGGAGAAGAGGAGGCTCAGGGGAGACCTTATTGCTCTCTGCAACTACCTGAAGGGAGGTTGTAGCCAGGTGGGGGTTGGTCTCTTCTCCCAAGCAACCAGCACCAGAACAAGAGGACAGAGTCTCAAGCTGTGCCAGGGGAGGTTTAGGCTGGAGGTGAGGAAGAAATTCTTCCCAGAGAGATTGGCCACTGGAATGTGCTGCCCAGGGAGGTGGTGGAGTCACCATCACTGGAAGTGTTTAAAATAAGACTGAATGAGGCACTTGGTGCCATGGTTTAGTTGATTAGATGGTGTTGGGTAATAGGTTGGACTTGATGATCTCAAAGGTCTTTTCCAACCTGTTCTATTCTTCTCTTCTCTTCTCTTCTCTTCTCTTCTCTTCTCTTCTCTTCTCTTCTCTTCTCTTCTCTTCTCTTCTCTTCTCTTCTCTTCTCTTCTCTTCTCTTCTCTTCTCTTCTCTTCTCTTCTCTTCTCTTCTCTTCTCTTCTCTTCTCTTCTCTTCTCTTCTCTTCTCTTCTCTTCTCTTCTCTTCTCTTCTCTTCTCTTCTCTTCTCTTCTCTTCTCTTCTCTTCTCTTCTCTCCTCTCCTTGAGTCTCCTTGAGTCTCCTTGAGTCTCCTCTCCTCTCCTCTCCTTGAGTCTCCTCTCCTCTCCTCTCCTCTCCTCTCCTCTCCTCTCCTCTCCTTGAGTCTCCTCTCCTTGAGTCTCCTCTCCTCTCCTCGAGTCTCCTCTCCTCTCCTCGAGTCTCCTCTCCTCTCCTCTCCTCGAGTCTCCTCTCCTCTCCTTGAGTCTCCTCTCCTCGAGTCTCCTCTCCTCTCCTCGAGTCTCCTCTCCTCTCCTTGAGTCTCCTCTCCTCTCCTTGAGTCTCCTCTCCTCTCCTCTCCTTGAGTCTCCTCTCCTTGAGTCTCCTCTCCTTGAGTCTCCTCTCCTCTCCTCTCCTCTCCTCTCCTTGAGTCTCCTCTCCTCTCCTTGAGTCTCCTCTCCTCTCCTCTTCTAGAAGATATATTATTTTTCTGTTTTAAAATGCATTGGAATGTGCTGCCCAGGGAGGTGGTGGAGTCAGCACCCCTGGAGGTGTTTAAGACGAGACTGCATGAGGCACTTGGTGCCATGGTTTAGTTGATTAGATGCTGTTGGGTGATGGGTTGGGCTTGATGATCTCAGGTCATTTTCAACCTGGTTAATTCTGTATTTCTATAGTGAAACTACAGTAATGATCAGAATGAATTCTTTAAACCCTTCACAAAATAAGCAGGAAATTGAATAATAATTAAATAAAGCATTACAAAAGAAATAAAAATAATAAATCCAGTAGAAATTGGATGAAACTGATGAACTGATGTACAGAAGGACCTAGGAACCCTGGTGGATAACTGGCTATCCATGGGACAGCAATGTGCCCTTATGGCCAAGAGGGCCAACGTCATCCTGGGGTGCAGAGGAGTGTGTCCAGCAGATCTACGGAGGTTCTCCTCCCTCTCTACTCTGCCCTGGTGAGACCTCACCTGGAATATTGAATCCAGCTCTGGGCTCCCCAGTTCAAGAGGGACAGGGATCTGCTGGAGAGAGCTCATTGAAGAGCTACCAGGATGATTGAGCACTGCCCCATGAGGAGAGGCCCTTGGGCTTTTTAGTCTGGAAAAGAGAAGACTGAGAGGAGATTTAAAAATGTTTATAAATATCTGAGGGCTGAGGGTCAGGAGGGAGGGTCAGGCTCTGCTCAGTTGCACCCTGTGGTAGGACTAATGGTAATGGATATAAACTCCAGCACAGGAGATTCCTCCTCAATATAAGGAAGAACTTCATTATGAGGGTCCCAGAGCAGCAGAACAGGCTGCCCACAGAGGTTGTGGAGTCTCCTTCTCTGGTGACTTTCAAGACCTATCTGGATGCATTCCTGTGCATCCTGTGCTAGATTCTATGGTCTTGCTCTGGGGGGAGGGGGGTTGGACTGGATGACCTTTGGAGGTGCCTTCAAACCCCTAACATCCTGTGAGCCTGTGAACTTCAGAAACTGGAGTTAGCAGTTCATGTGTGCCTAGAAGAAAAAAAATATGTAAGGATTTTGTTCTTCCTATAATATTTTTTCTTTGTCACAAGAAATATTTCAAGGGCAATGAGAATGCCAAAGCCTCGACTGCTGTTTGGCTGTCCACTGCATGCCCAATGATGTTAATGAATCCATTTCTCAATAAGGAGATTAAAGTACCTCTTTTCCCAGGCATTCCTTGTGCTTTAAAATTAATGTATTCGTGTAAGTTACTCTAAGCTCCTTCTAATAAATTCAATTGTGTCTTTCTTGCACTTCCCCTTTTAATACTTTTATAAACCAGAACATTAAATGTTTTTTTCTTTTCTTTTCATTTGAATCTTGTCAGCTCTAGTGAAACACCCCTGGTAGCACCTTGCTGTACATTTTGGATCCCATGTGCTCATTGAAATGCATATCAAGGGGCCAATCAGAATATGATGGCAATCAAACTGCAATATTCAATGAAGAGCTTTCCAGGCTGGCTTCATTAGTAAGCATCATGAATTTCAGGTTCTTACTGGTCTTCTGTTTGTTTGTAGAACTGTAAAGGTTCAATTATGAAGCCTTGAGACAGCCTAAAAATAGCCTAAGACTAATTAAAAGTTTCAATTAGATTTGTGTAAGCTTTTTCTTTTGCTTTTCAATCTGGCTTTGCTATCTAACTGTAACAAATGATTTCTCAGAGAGAAGCTTACAAACGAGAAGTGTGATGCACTCTGGGTGTTAGGAAGAAGTTCCTCCTCATGCAACCAGCACCAGAACAAGAGGACTCAGTCTCAAGCTGCACCAGGAGAGGTTTAGTCTCGAGGTGAGGAGAAAGTTCTGCACAGAAAGAGTTAATGGCCCTTGGAATGTGCTGCCCAGGGAGGTGGTGGAGTCACTATCCCTAGAGGTGTTCAAAAAAGGATTGGACATAGCACTAGGAGCCATGGTTAAGTAGTCAGCAGGAGCAGGGAAGTCATTGTTCCCCTGTACTCTGCATTGGTTAGGCTGCACCTTGAGTCCTGTGTCCAGTTCTGGGCCTCTCAGTTTAAGAAGGACATTGAGACACTTGAACGTGTCCACAGAAGGGCAACAAGGCTGGGGAGAGGCCTTGAGCACAAGCCCTATGAGGAGAAGAGGCTGAGGGAGCTGGGGTTGCTCAGCCTGGAGAAGAGGAGGCTCAGGGCAGACCTCATTGCCCTCTACAACTACCTGAAAGGTGGTTGTAGCCAGGAAGGGGTTGGTCTCTTCACCCAGGCAACCAGCACCAGAACAAGAGGACACAGTCTCAAGCTGCGCCAGGGGAGGTTTAGACTCGAGGTGAGGAGAAAGTTCTTCACTGAGAGAGTCGTTCATCATTGGAATGTGCTGCCCAGGGAGGTGGTGGAGTCACCATCCCTGGAGGTGTTCAAGAGGAGATTGGACGTGGCACTTGGTGCCATGGTCTAGTCATGAGGTCTGTGGGGACAGGTTGGACTTGATGATCCTCGAGGTCTCTTCCAACCTTAGTGATACCGTGATACTGTGTGATACTGTCATGAGGTGTTGGGTGATAGGTTGGACTTGATGATCTCTGAGGTCTTTTCCAACCTTATTGAGTCAATGGTTCTATGATTCTAAGTGCATATACTCTGTGTAGACAACTACACAAACACACTGTGTGTAATGTATGTCCCCATTCACCGCAGGAATGCATTATTCATGAGGTGTCGATAAGAGCACTCTGAAAGAAATTAATGCAGAATTCCTTTTGCCTCTGATTTGTTTTAATTAAGCCTGTAATCTACATGTTTGCCAGTTTTAAGTGGTTACACTCTTTCATTTAAAAATTATTACAGCCAGCCACTAAATTTTAATCACATAAAGGCTCGCCTCACAGGATTTCAACTGCAATCCTTTGTCTCTTTAATCCTACATATTTCCATGCAGCACGGGGATGCCTGTGTAATGAACTTATCAAAGTTGTCATTATTCTTCACATTGAGATTTGGGGTTTGTTCTTCTGTTGCTCATCATTCATTAATGGTACAAACAGGCTTGGCTTTTGACTGCAGAATTCCCCTTTAATATTCTTTTTCTTTTTTTGGGGTGGCTCATAATTCATGATGAGCACGGCCTCGTGTTTAAAACTCATCAAAGTCATCATTATTTGTTCATTGGAGTGTTTCATCTGTTCAAATGTTTCAGCTCTTTCCCTATCCATCCGCGGTTTGATTAAACACCCTCTCTTTTCTGGCAGATTTAATCCCTGCTTTGGTCTTTCTGGAACCCACCAAAAGAAAAGGAAAGAACAGAGTGAAACCCAGCTGTTCAGAAGTCTCAAATCAAAGGCGTAATATCTGTTCTTTCTTTTGGCAAGGGGGTATAAATGAATGTTGTTTAGCACATAATACATTCAGCTTTAAACTCCATGCTACTACTGCATTCCCAAACTATGCCAGTTGCTGGTGCTGGTACCTCATCAGGAAGAATGGGCCCCTCAGTTTAGGAAGGAGGTTGACTTGCTGGAGAGTGTCCAGGGAAGAGCAACAAAGTTGGTGAGTGGCTTGGAACACAAGCCCTATGAGGAGAGACTGAGGGAACTGGGGTTGCCTAGCCTGGCGAAGAGGAGACTCAGGGTTGACTTTATTCCTCTCTACAGCTACCTTAAGGGAGGTTGTAGACAGGCAGAGGTTGGTGTCTTCTCCCAGGCAACCAGCACCAGAACAAGAGGACAGAGTCTCAGGCTGTGCCAGGGGAGGTTTAGGTTGGAGGTTAGGAGGAAGTTTTACACAGAGAGAGTGATTGCCCATTGGAATGGGCTGCCCAGGGAGGTGGTGGAGTCACCATCACTGGAGGTGTTGAGGAGGAGACTTGATAGGGTGCTAGGTTGCATGGTTTAGTTGATTAGGTGGTGTTGGATGATAGGTTGGACACAATGATCTCTAAGATCTCTTCCAACCTGGTGTAGTCCTGTCCTATTCTATTCTATTCTATCCTATCCTATCCTATCCTATTCTATTCTATTCTATTCTATTCTATTCTATTCTATTCTATTCTATTCTATTCTATTCTATTCTATTCTATTCTAATGTTCTGAAGCAAAACACTGTGTCCTCCCTTTTATTTCTGCATTCATCCTCCTCCATACAGTGTTCCCCACACTTAACCTTTTTTCCCTCTCTCTCTCTCTCTCTCACACATGTTGTGTTGAAAGATAAACAATTACTTTTATAAAGGTTCATTATCATTCATCTGCTTTGGTTGAACTATCTTCCTAGTCTACTTGTTATGGAGGGAGAAGAGTACATTCAGCCAGGGATAAAAAGGACCAACCAAACTGAAAAACAGACATAAACATCTCATTAGGTTCATGAAGGTCAAGGTGAGTAATGTTTCCATTTCATCCATACCCAGTCTAGGCAGGAAACTTTCCTGGAGTCTCCTAGACAACTATCTCCTAGATAACTATCTGCTAGACAGCTATCCCTGCTGACTAATTACTTATAAAAATCCAGGCCATTTTTTAGGTAGCAGAACTGCCAAAACAAGGCATTACTTCTGCCAGGGCTGCCAGGGAGAGAAAATTTTAACCCTCAGTCAGCAATCAAATGCCCACTGATGGATGCTGAAGATACTGTCACCCTGAAGGCTGAACGCAGGCATCTGGCTGAACAGAGCTGCAATCTTGTCCTAATGGAAAACCAGTTTCAGAGGACAGTTTTGACAGAGTTTTGTAAAGCAAGTTAATTGTGAAAGCTAAAGTCCACAAACTCAGATTAGGTATAGACTTGTCTGTGGAATTTAAATAATAGAATTGTCAGGGTTGGAAGGGACCTCAAGGATCAGCCAGTTCCAAGCCTCCTCCCATGGGCAGAGACACCTCACACTACAGCAGGTTGCTCACAGCCACATCCAGCCTGGCTGCAAAAACCTCCAGGGGTGAGGCTTCCACCACCTCCCTGGGCAACCTGTGCCAGTGTCTCACTGCCCTCATGGGGAAGAAATTCTTCCTAACATCCAATCTGAATCTAGAGGAGACTCAGGGGTGACCTTATCACTCTCTACAACTACCTGAAGGGAGGTTGTAGACAGGCGGATGATGGTCTCTTCTCCCAGGCACCCAGTACCAGAACAAGAGGACACAGTCTCAGGCTACACCAGGGGAGGTTCAGGTTGGATGTTAGGAAGAAGTTCTATACAGAGAGAGTGATTGCCCATTGGAATGGGCTGCCCAGGGAGGTGGTGGAGTCGCTGTCATTGGAGGTGTTCAGGAGGAGACTTGATGGGGTGCTTGGTGCCATGGGTTAGCTGTTTGGGTGGGTTGGATTGGTTGATGGGTTGGACACCATGATCTTGAAGGTCTCTTCCAACCTGGTTTGGTTTATTCTAAGTTTATTATAAGTTTACCCATTTCCAGTTTTGTTCCATGGCCCCCAGTCCTATCACTCCCTGACACCCTAAAAAGTCCCTCCCCAGCTTTCTTGTAGCCCCCTTCAGATACTGGAAGGCCACAATTAGGTCTCCTCAGAGCTTTCTCTGTTCTAGAATGAATAACCCCAACTTTCAGTCTGTCTCCATAGCTCCATGCTTAGGCATCTTTGGCCTTTGATCAATTATGACTCTGAAGTTTATCAGTCATTACTTCACCCATGAAAGCAGAGAGGAGGAACTGAATTTTGCAGCTTTATTTTTAAGAGTAGAAGATGCTAGCTGGAAGAACCATGTTACAAGTTAGGGCTCATTTCCAGGAGCCTGAGCCATAAATTATAGCAACTATAAATTGCTAATTTATGAGTTGCACATTTCATCCATCCTCTCTTGCTGAAGTCTGATGAGGTGGTTTGGCTGATGTTCAAATCACTGATTATAACCTAGTGGGGAGAGATTTTTGAGGGGAAGGAGATGATGTGCAGTGGGAAAGCCCCATAGCCCAAAATCAAGTTTCTATGGCTCATAGGCCTAAAGAGATACACTGACTAATTCAAGCATTTCCCCTGGCTGGCTGCATTTAGCAGCCTTAATTAAGCCATTCTAAATCACTAAGTTCAAGTGTCTCTGACATCAGTTTCAAAAGAATCAGAGACCTTCCATAGAATCAAGCATAAATTGGAGCAGTACTGCCTTCCTGTGACTGTAGTTTACCAGAAAATAGAACATACTACACATTTCACAGAATCACAGCATGGTCAGGGTTGGAAGGGATCTCTGAAGGTCATCCAGTCCAACCCCCTCTGCAGTCAGCAGGGACACCCCCAACCAGATCAGGCTGCCCAGAGCCCTGTCAAGCCTCACTTTGAATATCTCCAGGGATGGGGCCCCAACCACTTCCCTGGGCAACCTGTTCCAGTGTTCCACCACCCTCATATTAAAGAACCTGTTCCTAACATCAAATCTGAATCTGCTTTTCTCTATTTTGAAGCCATTACCCCTCGTCCTGTCACTGCAGGCCTTCACAAACAGTCCCTCTGCAGCCTTCTTCTACCCCCTTCAGGTACTGGCAGGCTGCTATGAAGTCTCCCTGGAGCCTTCACTTCTCCAGGCTGAACAGCCCCAGCTTCATCAGCTTGTCCCCCTGGCAGAGATGTTCCAACTCCCTGATCATTTCCGTGGCCCTCCTCTGGCCCCTCTGCATCAGGTCCATGTCCTTCCTATACTGGAGGCTCAAGCACTCAAACATTTTATGGTTTAGGAGTCAAAAATAAAAAGTCACCTATGAACAGCAAGAAATTTTGTGCTATTTTGAAGCCAGAAGAATCAATTTTGTTAAGTTTACCACCCCAAACATTCCATGGAAACTATGAGGTGTTCAGGAGGAGACTTGATAGGGTGCTTGGTTGCGTGGTTTAGTTGATTAGGTGGTGTTGGATGATAAGTTGGACATGATGATGTTGAAGGTCTCTTCCAACCTGGTCTGGTCTGGTCTATTCTGGTCTATTCTATTCTATTCTATTCTATTCTATTTTATTCTATTCTATTCTATTCCATTCCATTCCATTCCATTCCATTCCATTCCATTCCACTCCACTCCACTCCACTAGGGGAAACTGTGTGACTTATAATCAGCATTACCTTTTCTGAGGACTAACAATTTTATCTTCCTCATATTCCTTATTAAACTTCTAGGTCTTGAGACAAAAGTTATCACACAGTGGTTTCTCTGCAGATTAAATCCTATTCAGTGTCACCTATGCATCTCTACCTTTGTTTGACATTTAGATACTGTGAGCAGATCCCAAGATGAAGAAGAGAATTTTTTTTCACATTAATCACAATTTTATCCCTTCAAAACAATTATAATTATGAAGTGTACTATTTAAAACCCCCCAAAACTACAAAGCCTTTGTTTTTCCATATTTATTTCTCAGGTGCAAGCAGATCTGGTAGGATCATTTTAATCTCACATTCTGAACAATAAAATCACTGACATTTAAGTGGTGATTATAAACAAAACATTTAGGAATCCTAAGGTTAGAATGTCCTCCTCCTTTTGTAGTGACAATAGAACTGGAATAACTGGAGAAGGATACAGCCAGAATCTCAAAGAGATAGGATAGGATAGGATAGGATAGGATAGGATAGGATAGGATAGGATAGGATAGGATAGGATAGGATAGGATAGGATAGGATAGGATGGAATGGAATGGAATGGAATGGAATGGAATGGAATGGAATGGAATGGAATGGAATGGAATGGAATGGAATGGAATGGAATTAATCAGGTTGGAAAAAACCTTTGAGATCATCCAGTCCAACCTGTCACCCAACACCATCTAATCAACTAAACCATATGAGATAAGTAATATCAAATGCCAATGCCATTCTGGGGTGTATTAGAAGGGCTGTGGTTGGTAGGTTGAGAGAGATTCTCCTCCCCCTCTACCTTGCCCTGGTGATGGTGTTGGGTGATAGGTTGGACTTGATGATCTCAAAGGACTCTTCTGAGCTGGTTAATTCTATATTCTGTTTCACTAAAAGTCCAGCTTGAAATCCTAACATGATTCCTGCTGAGCCATGAACTGTTCACACCTGAGTCATAGAATTGTAGAATCAAACAGGTTGGATGAGACCTCCAAGATCATCCAGTCCAACCTATCACTCAGCCCTATCCAATCAACTAGACCATGGCACTAAGTGCCTCATTCAGTCCTTTCTTGAAGATCTCCAGGGATGGCAGCTCCACCACCTCCTTGGGCAGCCCATTCCACTGGCAGATCACACTCTCTGTGAAGAACTTCTTTATAATATCCAGACTAAACCTCCCCTGGCACAACTTGAGGCTGTGTCCACTTGTTTTGATGCTGGCTGCTGGGAGAGGAGACCAGTCCCCACCTGGCTACAACCTCCCTTCAGGTAGTTGCAGACAGTAATTAGGTCTCCTCTGAGCCTCCTCTTCTCCAGGCTAAACAACTCCAGCTCCCTCAGCCTCACCTCACAGGGCTTCTCATGTTCCAGGCTTCTCACCAGTTTCATCTCCCTTCTCTGGGCACATTCCAGTACCTCAACATCTCTCTTGAATTGAGGAACCCAGAACTGGACACAGGACTCAAGGTGTGGCCTTACCAGTGCTGAGGGGCAGGATAACCCTTGTCCCTTGCCCTGCTGGCCACACAATTCCTGAACTAATCCTGTTCTTTTACACCATGGAAGGCTCCCCAGAAATGTGAGTGGAGCTAAAGAGGGATTATAATGAACCAGAAGAAATAAATGGATACATGAAACACTTTGCAAAGTTAAAAGGATTGTATAGGTTGTAAATTAAATGTTTATTAGCACTGCTAGCTGCCAAGATTCTGTATAACTCACTTATATACATGAATTGTAGTTGCATAAACCAGCTGCATTAACTCTCAAGGACTTTCTGAAAAACTCAAGGTTATAGGAGCTGAGCTGCAGAATGGCTGCTTGTCCAGACTGGAGAGCAAACACTAAGAGAGCAAAAATGACAGTGTGATTCAGAGACAAACACAGGCCCATCTTGAATGCCTTGGCTCCCATTTTATTTTCTGTTTGAGATGAGATAGCTGTCTTTAAAAAGCTTCAGGAGAGAACATCCTGTCAGTTTAAAAGGTCAGACGTTGCCAGTTATCAGCAGAAGCGATGTTATACGGACCATTGGAAGAAAGAATGCATTTACTATCTTGACCCATCTGTTCTCTATTTACTTTACTGTCCATCCTTGGCAATTAGGAAGCTTATGGAAAAACATAAAAGATGTGCTGAATGGCTGGGCTGATTTCAGCTGTAATGCACTGCATTAGAGGCAGAGAGGGATACATTGAAAAGCATAGGCAGCGGGGGGAATAATTCTGGGTGACGTCACCTTAAAGACACTACTACCTTTAGAAAACAATTGTCTTACTATTAAACATCTTTCTAGGTCTAAAATTGTCTTGAAGCTACTCCAATCTCTTCAGTTATATGGCAAGATGCTGGCAATGGAGTTGCTCTTTCTGTTTATGAAAAGCACATTTAAATCAGACTCCCTTCACAAAGGAATGATATTAATTCCGGACTGACTTCCAGGTTATTATTGCAACCAAAAGAAAATAATCCAAATACATATTTGATGTTGTTTATGAAGGTCTTTGCTCCTTCAGATATGGTGGGCTGATCAGACAGCATCTCAGCATCCAAAACTTAATCCCTTGCTTACTGATTGCCCACCCCACAAAAGGATGGGGAACAACACAGGAAGAACGGGAGTTAGAAAATGTATGGGTTGAAGCAGAGAGCAGAATGAGTAATTCTGGGTGACATCACCATAAAAACACTACTACCTTTAGAAAACAAGTATCTTACCATTAAATATCTTTCTAGGTCTAAAATTGTCTTGAGGCTACTCCAGTCTCTCCAGTTATATGGCAAGATGCTGGCAATGGAGTTGCTCTTTCTGTTTATGAAAAGCACATTTAAATCAGACTCCATTCACAAAGGAATGATATCAATTCCGGACTGACTTCCAGGTTATTATTGCAACCAAGAGAAAATAGTCCAAATGCATATTTGATGTTGTTTATGAAGGTCTTTGCTCCTTCAGATATGGTGGGCTGATCAGATAGCATCTCAGCATCCAAAACTCAGACTCTTGCCTGCTCATTGCCCACCCCACAACAGGATGGGGAACAACATGGGACGAACAGGAGTTTGAAAATGTATGGGCTGAAGTAAACAGCAGAGTGAATAATTCTGGGTGACATCACCATAAAAACACTACTACCTTTAGAAAACAAATGCCTTAGCATTAAATATCTTTCTAGGTTTAATAGTGTCTTGAGGCTACTCCAATCTCTTCAGTTACATGGCAAGATGCTGGCAATGGAGTTGCTCTTTCTGTTTATGAAAAGCACATTTAAATCACACTCCATTAACAAAGGAATGACATCAATTCAGGACTGACTTCCAAGTTATTATTGCAAGAAAAAGAAATAATCCAAATACATATTTGATGTTGCTTATGAATATCTTTGCTCCTTCAGATATGGTGGGCTGATCAGACAGCATCTCAGCATCCAAAACTAAGACTCTTGCCTGCTCATTGCCCACCCCACAACAGGATGGGGAACAACATAGGATGAACAGGAGTTAGAAAATGTATGGGTTGAAGTAAACAGCAGAGTGAATAATTCTGGGTGACATCACCATAAAAACACTACTACCTTTAGAAAACAAATATCTTACCATTAAATCTCTTTCTAGGTCTGATATTGTCTTGAGGCTATTCCAATCTCTCCAGTTATATGGCAAGATGCTAGCAATGGAGTTGCTCTTTCTGTTTATGAAAAGCACACTTAAATCACACTCCATTAGCAAAGGAATGATATCAATTCAGGACTGACTCCCAGGTTATTATTGCAACCAAAAGAAAATAATCCAAATACATGTTTGATGTTGCTTATGAATATCTTTGCTCCTTCAGATATGGTGGACTGGTCAGATAGCTTCTCAGCATCCAAGACTCAGACTCTTGCCTGCTCATTGCCCACCCCACAACAGGATGGGGAACAACATAGGACGAATAGGAGTTAGAAAATGTATGGGTTGAAGTAAACAGCAGAGTGAATAATTCTGGGTGACATCACCTTAAAGACACTACTACCTTTAGAAAACAAATGCCTTAGCATTAAATATCTTTCTAGGTTTAATAGTGTCTTGAGGCTACTCCAATCTCTTCAGTTACATGGCAAGATGCTGGCAATGGAGTTGCTCTTTCTGTTTATGAAAAGCACACTTAAATCACACTCCATTCACAAAGGAATTACATCAATTCAGGACTGACTTCCAGGTTATTATTGCAACCAAAAGAAAATAATCCAAATACATATTTGATGTTGTTTATGAAGGTCTTTGCTCCTTCAGATATGGTGGACTGATCAGATAGCACCTCAGCATCCAAAGCTCAGTCCCTTGCTTATTCATTGCCCACCCCACAACAGGATGGGGAACAACATAGGAAGAACAGGAGTTAGAAAATATATGGGTTGAAGTAAAGACAGGAAAATCACTCACCAGATCCAAAACAGGCTTGACTTGAGGTATTTCATTTATTCATAATAAATATTTAGCTACTGGTTCAGATGCTGGTATATAAAGGAGAAAATATTCAAACACTTAAGAACAGACACCTTCTCTCCCTGCTTTCCAGACACAACTTCACTCCATTCACTGAGCTGTTGTCACTGCACATCACATTCAGTCCCTTCAGCAATGCAGCAGGTGGTCAGGATGAGGATGCAGTAGCTTCTCTCTCTTCTTTTTCTTCCTTCTCATTAATTTCTTATACTCCAGTGTGGGTCCTTTGCAGCCTGTAATGTCTTCAGGGATGTCCCTCTTCTGGCATCAACCCATTCATGGGCTTCTATCACTTTGGGGCAGCATCTTGTCCTCCACAGAGCATCTAATACACCTATGACACTGTTTTTCCTCTCATTTTATGGTTCCATCCTTCCTGTTCTGACCTTTCCTAAATGTTTTCACAGGCACCACGTGCTTGGCTGTTGGGCTCAGTTTTAGCCTCCAAGTGAGACATCGTGGAGTTGGCTGGAACCAGCAGTGTCTGGCACACAGCAAACCCTGATTTCCACTCATAGAAGTCATCCCTGCAACCTCTCACTACTAAAACCTTGCCATTTACGCCCAAGACAGTATATTAGAACACAACTTACTTTTTTTCCCCATTCAGGCTGAAAACACAGTCCACCTCCATAGACATAGTTAACATGAATATATATACATATATATAATATATACTTGGTCATTGGCTGCATACCTGAAAATTCAGTACAAGACCCCCAGTGTTTTTTCTTACTGCCTATGTGACAATAGAGCATAAAGGACTATTCCTACAGCACTATGTTTTTGCTCCTTGAAGGGCAATGGAAATTGAGGATTGGATCTTAGAGTGAAATCACTTCTGATCAAATCAGATTAAAACAGTCCACAGTATCAGCATGGATTGCCTGGTCAATGGCCAGAGAGCTGTTATACTGGTTATTATTAACTGGAATGAGAAGAATGTTTCTGCCACATGGCTGGTTCAGCTCTCTCTGAACAACTTCTCTGTCTGCTAGTCTTCCACTATTAAAATGAGATGTTGATGCTTCCTTCCCTGACATCTGCATTGTGAAGATAAATATGAGCTCATGACTGCAGCCAGGCAGCCACTCAAAGAAGCAGTTTTAAGTGCTAGCTGGCTCAGTGTTCACAGAATCATACAATCAATCAACAAAGGTTGGAAGAGACCTCCAAGATCAAGTCCAACTGATCACTCAACCCTATCTAATCAACTAAACCATGCCACTAAGTGCCTCATCCAGGCTCTTCTTAAACAACTTCATGGATGTCAACCCCACCACCTTCAAATCACCTTTTGTCTTCAAATATAAGAAGAAAAAATAAGAAAAAAAGGAGTTATTAAAAACCCTCAACAAACAAGAATCTTGAGGTAGTCCCATAAAATTTATGAAGGGGGAAAACTTAGTAGGAAATTAACTAAATACAGAGTACAGAATACGGAGCTAACCAGGTTGGAAAAGACCTTCAAGATCATCAAGTCCAACCTATCACCCAACACCATCTCATCAACTAAACCATGTCACCAAGTGCCTCATCCAGGCTCTTCCTAAACACCTCCAGTGATGGTGACTCCACCACCTCCCTGGGCAGCACATTCCAATGGCCAATCTCTCTTTCTAGGAAGAATTTCTTCCTAACATCCAGCCTAAACTTCCCCTGGTGCATCTTGAGACTGTGTCCTCTTGTTCTGGTGCTGGTTGCTTGAGAGAAGAGACCAACCCCCTCATTGTCACAACCACCTTTCAGGTAGTTGTAGAGAACAATAAGGTCTCCTCTGAGCCTCCTCTTCTCCAGGCTAAGCAACCCCAGCTCCCTCAGCCTCTCCTCACAGGGCTGTGCTCCAGACCCCTCCCCAGCTTTGTTGCCTTTCTCTGGACACCTTCCAGCAACTCAATATCTTTCCTAAACTGAGGGCCCCAGAACTGGACACAGGACTCAAGGTGTGGCCTAAGCAGTGCTGAGTACAGGGCACAATGACTAGTGCTTCATCCAGTCTCTTTTTAAACACTTCCAGGGATGGTAACTCCATCACCTCCCTGGGGAGGGAATATTTACAATGATGCTAGCCAACAGGTCACTTGAAAACTTCAAGGTGAAGCTGGCCTTTTACCTGAGAGATATACAAGTAGGTAAAAAATGGACTTTTCTGCATTTTAATTAGCTATTCCTTAGCAAAATTTGTCTTTAATTTGTTTGGGTTGTTTTGTTTGGCTGGGTTTTTTATAGGGGAGGAGGGTGATTTTTCTGTCTTTAGAAGAAAGAGGTATTTGAGCTGCTCCTTTCCTATCTTCCCATTTGGAATGCAGAATTTGTAGAGGCCCTGAAGGTAGCTGAAAAGCTCTCATCTCAATCAGAATAAAGGCACAGTAAAGTATATTTTATCCTTTAGGAGATGAATACTGTGTGAGTTATAAAGAGCTGGTATTAGAGAGGAGGTGATTATCGTTAGGTCTGATGTGATTGTTAGCAGAGGGTGATTTTATTAGACGTGAGTGTGGCAAGCGGGTGCCTGTGTTATGCCTTTGAACTTCTACATTACTGGTGGCACTGAAGTGAGTAAAGAGAGGCAGCCATTTCATGTGCAGCTTATTTGCATGTGCTGAGGGCATTTTATGTGCAACTTATTCATTGCACTGCCTGCCTCTCTTTCGTGCTTCCTCACCGACCACTTCTTTATTAATGAAAGCTATCACCATATAAATTCCTGAACCACTGAAGAAACAAATGGCAGCACAAAAGCAACCAGGCTTTTAGATGCTATAGTGATGGACAAAACCTAGGAATTAAATAAGCAATTGCATTAACCCTGTTTCATGTTGACTTATTTGATAATGAATTGGTAAGTCGATAATCAATTATCATCTCCTTTTATTTGAAATAAAATATCCCCAAAGCTTTGTAACTTCCCAGTATTCATAAGGACAAAATTGTCTTCTGGACACAGAACTGCCAGGGTTGGAAGGGACCTCAAGGATCATCCAGTTCCAAGCCCCCTGCCACGGCCATGGACAGGAACATCTCATAGTGGATCAGATCGCTCAGAGCTCCATCCAGCCTGGCCTTCAAAACCTCCAGAGATGGGGCTTCTACCACCTCCCTGGGCAACCTGTGCCAGTGTTTCACCATCCTCATGGGAAAGAACTTCTTCCTAATATCCAATCTGAATCTACCCACTTCCAGTTTTCATCCATCCTCCCTAGTCCTACCACTACCTGACATCCTCAAAAGTCCCTCCCCAGCTCTCCTGTAGGTCCCCTTCAGATATACCTTAGTCCCAGCTGTGTTTTTGTCTCTGCGTGTTCTGATTCTACACAACAGGATGGAGTGAAACCATTTAAGCCAACTCCATGTGATATACACATTTCTTGGCAAGGTGTGGTGGCATCTTTGAAACTGCTGCCCTACCTAAAGTTATTATTTATGTGTTTTTATATCATATATATTAATGTGGGGATTTTTGCTGATGATGAGGTGTGAACAATCACTTTGTATATTTTATCAGTGGGGATATGTATTCAAAGAGTTGGGATATGTATTCAAAGCCCTGGAATGGGTTGTCCAGGGAGGTGGTTGAAGCCCCGTCCCTGGAAGTGTTTAAGAGCAGGCTGGATGAGGCTCTGGCCAGCCTGATCTAGTGTGGGGTGTCCCTGCCCATGGCAGGGGGGTTGGAACTAGATGATCCTTGTGGTCCCTTCCAACCCTGACTATGATACTATAATATCCACAAAAAAAAGTGAAGGCTGAGGTTTGGCCTTGGATAAAGCTTACCGAGTGCAAAGAATCACGTTGCATTTCATTTCCTGTTATGCTTTGCTTAGGATCCTGTTTCTTATGCTGCAGGAGCTTTAGTTTTCACAAGAGGAACCACAGAATGTAATTCTTTTTCAGCAGATGCTACTGCAAGGTGTCAGGAAGAAAAATGAAAGCCCTTGAACACGTAACTCTTCTCAACTGTGTTGTTAAGAATCACTGGAATGCTAAGCTGCAGCTCATTCAGCTGCCTACTAGATTAGCGGAGATAATTTTTGTCACTTGCAGGCTGGAGCAGAATATTATAAGTCAGATAAGCTGTCAAGGAAATTTGCATTATTTCAGAATCAATATGGGTTTTTTTTTCCAGGGGAAATAAATGTGCAAACAGGCAGGAAGAAACTCTTAGAACAAACTTAGTGGGTGGAAAAAATGTTGAGCTGCATCACGTGAACTGCTTGATCAGTTTTAGTCAGCAAGGAGACTTCCGAGTGCTGTGCTCCATTTGATTGCGATAGCTAATGAACTCTCTCAGTGTGAAGAGTCACCCCATCTGAATCAGAATAGAATAGAATAGAATAGAATAGAATAGAATAGAATAGAATAGAATAGAATAGAATAGAATAGAATAGAATAGAATAGAATAGAATAGAATAGACCAGGTTAGAAAATATCTTTGAGATCATCCAGTCCAACCTATCACCCAACACCATCTAATCAACTAAACCGTGGCACCAAGTGCCTCATCCAGGCTCTTCTTAAACACCTCCAGTGGTGGTGACTCCACCACCTCCCTGGGCAGCACATTCCAATGGCCAATCTCTCTTTCTGGGGAGAACTTTCTCCTCACCTCCAGCCTAAACCTCCCCTGGCACAGCTTGAGACTGTGTCCTCTTGTTCTGGTGCTGGTTGCCTGGGAGAAGAGACCAACCCCCACCTGGCTACAACCTCCCTTCAGGTAGTTGTAGAGAGCAATGAGGTCTCCCCTGAGCCTCCTCTTCTCCAGGCTGAACAACCCCAGCTCCCTCAGCCTCTCCTCACGGGTCTGTGCTCCACACCTCTCCCCAGCCTTGTTGCCCTTCTCTGGACACGTTCAAGTATCTCAATGCTCTTCTTAAATTGAGGGTCTCAGAACTGGACACAGTACTCCCAGGCAACCAGCACCAGAACAAGGGGACACAGTCTCAAGCTGCACCAGGGGAGGTTTAGACTTGAGGTGAGGCGGAAATTCTTCACTGAGCGAGTCATTCGTCATTGGAACGGGCTGCCAAGAGAGGTGGTTCAGTCATCGACCCTGGAGGTGTTCAAGAGGAGATTGGATGTGGCACTTAGTGCCATGGTCTAGTCATGGGGTCTGTGTTGATAGGTTGGACTCGATGATCCTCGAGGTCCTTTCCAACCTAAGTTATACTGTGATACTGTGATACTGTGAGTGGCCTAACCAAATATTGAGCCTTCCTCCCAAAGAATATCCTCTACATTCAATCTAAATCTGCTCTTCTCTCATTTCAAACCATTGCCCCTTGTCCTATCACTGCAGTCCTTTGCAAACAGTCCCTCTGCAGCCTTCTTGTAGCCTCCTTCAGGTACTTGAAGGCTGCTATGAGGTCTGCCTGCAGTCCAGGCTGAACACCCCCAGCTTCCTCAGCTTGTCCTCATGGCAGAGGTGTTCCAACCCCCTGATCATTTTTGTGACCCTCCTCTGCACCTTCTCCATCAGGTCTATATCCTACCTGTGTTGAGGGCTCCAGAGCTGGATACAGCACTCCAGGTGATGTCTCACCAGAGCAGAATAAAGTGGTAGAATCAGCTCTCTCAACTTGCAGGCCATGCTCCTTTTGATACTGCCTGGGATGCCATTGGCTTTCTTGGCTGCAAGCTCAGCCTGTTTTCTCATGACTACCTTCTCTAATGCCATGGAGCATGGTTTGACAGTGACATCAGCCTATTCCTTCAGGGCTCTGGGATGCATCTCATCAGGTCTCATAGAGCTGTCTAATAAATGCATTAAGTTTTAACAGAGAAAAAGAGAGATGAAGCACCCCAGCCTTGATGATGTCTATTCTTGCCCATTCCTAAGACTTTTCAAAGCTGTGAGGTGTTAAGGGATAGTTACTGCTCTGAGCAATATGCTGAAGTGCTTACAAACCTTTCCTCCAACCCAATTTCCTCAGACATAGATTAGGCTGGATAGAGCCTAACAGTTCAATAGCCTCTAGGAGTCACTTGGCACAGTCATTCCTATGTGCATCCACTCAAGAAGATGTATATCATGAAGATGATTAATACACCATTTATAGTACCAGTGAAAGGTCAGTCATACATCACAGCAAATCCCTGTGCCAGCAGTAAAATGAATAACATTTACATTTTAAAAAGCAAATATTTTATATGCATGCAGAAGGGGTAGAGTGGTAGCAGCACTCTCTTAAGTAGTCATTCTGCAAGGAGGTTAATGGATTGTCCAGCACAGGGTATGTGAGGTACCACAAACTTTTAACACTTTTTAAAGGCTTCTAGCAGTGTGCCCAGATGGCCAAGAAGGCCAATGGCATCCTGGCCTGCATCAGGAACAGTGTGGCCAGCAGGAGCAGGGAGGTCATTCTGCCCTCTACTCAGCACTGGTTAGGCCACATATTGAATCCTCTGTCCACTTCTGGGCCCCTCAGTTTAGGAAAGATGTTGAGGTGCTAGAATGTGTCCAGAGAGAGGCAACGAAGCTGGGGAGGGGTCTAGGAGCACAGCCCTGTGAGGAGAGGCTGAGGGAGCTGGGGTTGTTCAGCCTGGAGAAGAGGAAGCTCAGAGGAGACCTTCTTGCTCTCTACAACTTCCTGAAGGGAGGTTGTAGCCAGGTGGGGGTTGGTCTCTTCTCCCAGGCAATCAGCACCAGAACAAGAGGACACAGTCTCAAACTGCACCAGGGGAGGTTTAGGCTGGGTGTTAGGAAGAAGTTTTTCGTAGAAAGAGAGATTGGCCATTGGAATGTGCTACCCAGGGAGGTGGTAGAGTCACCATCACTGGAAGTGTTTAAGAAGAGCCTGGCTGAGGCACTTGGTGCCATGGTTGAGTTGATGAGATGGTGTTGGGTGAGGTTGGACTTGACGATCTCAAAGGTCTTTTCCAACCTGGTTAGTTTTGTATTCTATGTTCTGTATTCCTTACATTTTAAGTACTTTTAGAAAAGCAAAGGTGATTTAGCAGGAAATGCAAACTCCAGAGTGCAGCAGCAGCAAGTTTTACACCAGTTCTTTGAGTTTAATTAAAGTTTGGTAATCCCCTAGCTAGTCCACAAATATCACAGTCAGATCTTTTTGTGTGAAGAATCAGCTCCTTCATACTGATATATATGGAGTTAGCATTCTCTCTTTATTATCTGAAGTCTAGAGAGAAAGACTAAGATACTTTCCTTGCTATCTTCCCCCCCTCCTTAATTAAGAAAAGGAAAACAAACAGATTTAGAAATCATGTGAAATCAAATGGAACAAATGCCCTGCTATCTGTCTTGTTATACAAGAGTATTTGCTGTCAGCCTCAAGATGAATTCTCAATGTCCCTTGAAAGAATAGAACAAGCTGCTATCCATATTTCTCTTCCTTTACTTGCTGCTGAGGACCTGTGCAGCCTGTTAGATTTGACCATCTTATTAATTTCCCCCTGTCTTGGCATTTCTCTCCCACTTTGTACACTAAGGATTTGAGGACAGCTGAGACCCAAAAAAAAAGTCAGGATGATAAATAGTCTCAGACCTGTCCCTTATTATCCCTGTCTCAAGAGCATTCAGTATCTTGAAACCATCACATTCAGAATGTTTTCAGATCAAAGAAATCAATAAAGTACAGCAATCAGAACAAAGTCAGAAATGAAACCAAGGCTATCCCCACAGCTCCTTTTCCCTGGTTATTTTATCTCCTTTGGCCCCAGACACTGGCAAATCTCAATACTCTGATAAATGAATTTCACAGCTGGGGTGGTTTTCTTTCAATCATCCACTTCCCTCTATATTGCCTTCTCACCCTAATTGTGCCTACAGACACAAAGCATCAGGCTGCTGTGAGTGGATCAGAATTAGGTTTTCTTAAACATAAACAAAATACAGAGTTAACCAGGTTGGAAATGACCTTCAAGGTTATCAAGTCCACCCTATCACCCACCACCATCTCATCAACTAAACCATGGCACCTAGTGCCTCAGCCAGGCTCTTCTTAAACACCTCCAGTGATGGTGACTCCACCACCTCCCTGGGCAGCACATTCCAATGGCCAATCTCTCTTGCTGGGAAGAACTTCTTCCTGACCTCCAGCCTAAACCTCCCCTGGCACAGCTTGAGATTGTGTCCTCTTGTTCTGGTGCTGGTTGCTTGGCAGAAGAGACCAACTGGCTGCAACCTCCCTTCAGGTAGTTGTAGAGAGCAAGAAGGTCTCCCCTGAGCCTCCTCTTCTCCAGGCTGAGCAACCCCAGCTCCCTCAGCTGCTCCTCACAGGGCTGTGCTCCTAACCCCTCACCTTTGTTACCCTTCTCTGGACACATTCCAGCAACTCATTATCTTTCTTGAACTGAGGAGCCCAGAACTGGGCACAGGACTCAAGGTGTGGCCTAACCAGTGCTGAATGCAGGGGCAGGGACCCTCAAAAGTGAGGGTCAAACCCCATTGTTCTCTTCACAGAACACTCACAGACAGACCAGGTCAAGCCAAGATCTAATTTGCATCCAGCTTTTAACTTTCCCCTGCAGCCAGGTACCTGCCAGCCCAGATGCAGTGGATCATGTGCATTCATACATATTCTATTTCTGTGCACAGGGAACAAACTCTGATACCACACAAGGGAAAACCAGCAAGTAATAAATGTGTCTTTCAGCATGTAACAGAGCCTTCAGTTGACTAACAAGCCAAATAATCTCCTATTGTTAGAGATATGAGACCTGAGTAGTGAGAATTCTCCTCCTTCCACACACAGCTACATATTCCACAGAGGAGCAGGGTCATTTGCTATGCAGATCAGGATTTGCTTGAGAATGAATTCCACAGTGAAGTGGGATTCAGAAAGGAAGAGCAATGCTAGGAGTAACAACTTCTTTTTTTTTAAATATAGAATAAATTACACCTTCTGAAAGAATCCTCTTAGCTTCAACAGATTGAACACATGCTCAAATAAATATAAACTCCCTCTGTCAGCAGTGCTGTGCTGCTTCCTCCTCAGCATTTTTCTACCTGCACCCAAATTAAAAGTGTGAGCTGTCCAGTCATGAAACATAAAAGCTTTCTATATTTAGACTTGGCACTGAATCACAAAACCTCAGACTGGATCTGATTAGGAGAGTCCTTAAAGATCATTCAGTCCAACCCTCAACCCAGCACTGAAGAGTCAACACTAAACTGCATCCCTAAGCACCAGGTCCACAGGCTGCTTGAACACCCCCAGGGATGATGTTTCCACCACCTCCCTGGGCAGAATGTTCCAATGACCAATTACTCTTTCTATGAAGAACTTCTTCCTAACATCCAGCCTAAACCTTCCCTGGCACAGCTTAAGACTGTGTCCTCTTGATCTGGTGCTGGTTGCCTGGGAGAAGAGACCAACCCCCACTTGGCTACAACCTCCCTTCAGGTAGTTGCAGAGAGCAATAAGGTCTCCCCTGAGCCTCCTCTTCTCCAGGCTAAGCTACCCCAGCTCCCTCAGCCTCTCCTCACAGGGATCTGCTCCAAACCTCTCCCCAGCATCACTGACCTTCTCTGGACACCTTCCAGCACCTCAATGTCCTTCTTAAATTGAGGAGCCCTGAGCTGGACACAGTACTGAAGGTGTGGCTTAACCAGTGTTGAGTACAGAGGAATTGTAGAGAAGGAGGTTAGATCAGATCATCACGCGGAAAGATTGTTTGGGGGGTCTTTTACATTGTTTAACTATTAAAATGCAGAATTGCATGAAAGCAGGTGAAAAGACAATAAAATTTGTATTTCATTGTCCTCAAAAAACAGACATGAGCAGTCAGACATGAACCCAGACTGCATGAGCACTGACCCTGAAACCCTGCTTGTACTTAGACAACAAGTCAAAGATGATGATAATTGAGGACTAGCAGTTCAGGAGATTACTCCTGACCATTGTGGGCGCAAAGATAAAGCCAAGGTACTGATTAGGCTTCATGGAAGACTGCCACCCTTCTTGAATGATTTTACCATAATTATACTCCTTCAGCTGCCATTTCCCTGTGTTCAGCCTGGACGAAGCCAATTTCAATGCATTTCCTGTAAATGAGCAGTTTTCATAGGTGGTGGATGCTGCCTTGGGCGTTTCAAGCACAACATCTTTGTGGCCAGAGGTCAGGCATGGATTTACAGTTTTGTGCTTCCCAGGGAGCTTTGCTGAGGATTTGAATATCCAGTCTCTGTTTCTCTGCAACTGTTCATTAGTATGCAGCCAGAGAGAGAGAAATGAAGTTAAGGCATCACTCACATATGTCTTACCATTGCTCTTATTGTCTTTGCTGTTGGATTTTGTCTGAGTGTTTTGTTGTTTCTTTGAGTTTGGGTTTTGTTGTTGTTGTTGTGGGTGGCTTTTTAACTATTTGTTTGGGGATTTATTGTTGGGTTTTGTTTGTTTCTTTGTTTGTTTCCTTTTCCCCCCTAGGATCTCTCTTTCCATTCTTTGTATTTTCTTCATTTTCCTGGTCAGCAAAAGGGAGTAGTCTGTCTTTGGATCAATGCATGTGTGTAAAAATACACCCTCAGAGGCTTCAGATTATGATTAAAATGAAACAGTTCAAAACACTTTCTCTAGCAGAAGAGCTGAGCAAGTGGTTATAACTCCAGCTCACTCTAAAGTGCTGCAAACAACAATATACCTGGCAAATATTTGAGAGAAGCAATGTGAATTGCTGATTTTTGCACACTACCCACAGTTACCACTCCCTTGGGACAAGAATATGAAACTAACCAGGGAAAGGCTTCCACAGAAGTTCAATCTTTCTACACTTGTGATTTAATAAGTGCTGTTTCCTATGACTGATGAAACAGCTGATCAGGCAAAGAATCAATTCTAGTCTCTCTTCATCACACCCAATGCTTTGTGGAATGACTGATCAAAGAAAACTTTGTAGAGTAGGATTATCAATTGGACTTTAAGAATTAGAATTAGAATTAGAATTAGAATTAGAATTAGAATTAGAATTAGAATGAGAATTAGAATTCGAATTCACCAGGTTGTAAGAGACCTTTGAGATTATTGAGTCCAACCTATCACCCAACACCATCTCATCAACTAAACCATGGCACCAAGCAGCTCATCCAGTCTTTCCTTAAACACCTCCAGTGGTGGTGACTCCACCACCTCCTTGGGCAGCACATTCCAATGGCCAATCTCTCTTTCTATGAAGAATTTCTTCCTAACATCCAGCCTAAACCTCCCCTTGTGCAGCTTGAGACTGTGTCCTCTTGTTCTGGTGCTGGTTGCCTGGGAGAAGAGACCAACCTCTGCCTGTCTACAACCTCCCTTCAGGTAGTTATAGACAGCAAGAAGGTCTCCCCTGAGCCTCCTCTTCTCCAGGCTAAGCAACCCCAGCTCCCTCAGCCTATCCTCACAGGGCTATGTTCTAAACCCCTCCCCAGCTTTGTTGCTCTTCTCTGGACACCTTCCAGCACCTCAACATCTTTCCTAAACTGAGGATCCCAGACCTGGACACAGGACTCAAGGTGTGGCCTAACTGCTCCCTCAATAAAGAAGTTTTTTTCCTAATTTCCAATCTAAACTTCCCCTGGCACAGCTTAAACCTGCTTCTTCTCATTCTATTGTTGGTTACTTGCATGAAGAGACCAACACCAGCCTCCATTCAAGTCACTGTAGAGAGTAAAAGAAGGGTGGGTGTCAAGTGGAGGGGACCAAGCTCTTTTTGGTGATGAAATTACAGGTTGAAGCTTGAGCATAGAAGGTTTCACATCAACTTGAGGAGAAACTTCTTCACCGTGAAGGTGACAGAGCCCTGGAGCAGGCTGCCCAGAGAGGTTGTGGAGTCTCCTTCTTGGGAGGCTTTCCAAACCCACCTGGATGCATTCCTGTGCAGACTACCCTGTGTGATCCTACTTTGGCAGGGGCCTTGGACTGGATGATCTCTTGAGGTCCCTTCCAAACTCTAATGTACTGCGATACTGTGGCTTCAACTCTGTTCTTAACATCACTTTTTCTTTATAAATGATATTTCAGGTCTTACAGGCAGTGAAACTTCACACAACACTGTCATCCAAAATTCCCCTCAGAATATGAATGTGTTAAATAGTCTTACCCTGAGTTCTATCTGTCTGTTTTGTTGTGGGGGTTTGCAGTAAAATTTAACCCTGGCTGATAGCTATCTTTAGGTGTCTTGACTCTTTAAAGTATGATAGATTTTAATGCTTACTTTAGTGCTATGAAAGCTCAGTTCCCATGTCTTTAAAACAGAAAAGAATTTCTCACCCACATACAGATTTAACTAGTTTCCACTGATGTATCTGCAAACCTCAATAGACATGACTAAAATAAATATGACTGAGAAACTGAATTGAAAGTGGGAGGTGGTGGATGCCTCATCCCTGGAAGTTTTTAAGGTAAGGTTGGATGGGGTTCTGAGCAACCTGATCTAGAGTGAGGTGTCCCTGCCCATGGCAGGAAGGTTGGGACTGGATGGTCTTTGAGGTACCTTCCAACCCTGACAATTCTGTGATGCTGTGTGATTCTGTGAAATTGTATTGAGGGACTATTTAGAAACTGGTCATAATTATAAGCCTCCTCTCCCAGAGATCACAATTCATCATCAAGAATGGAATCATAGAATCATAAAATCACAGAATTATAGAATCACAGAATCATTGAATAACAGAATCATAGAATCAAAGAATCATTGAATCACAGAGTCACAGAACCATAGAATCATAGAATCAAAGAAAAATAGAACCATAGAAACACAGAACCATATAACTATAGAATCACAGAACCATAGAATCATAGAACCATAGAATCACAGAACCATAGAACCATAGAGTCATAGAAACACAGAACCATATAACTATAGAATCACAGAACCATAGAATCAGAGAACCACAGAATCAGAGAACCATAGAATCACAGAACCATAGAATCATAGAACCATAGAATCATAGAACCATAGAATCACAGAACCATAGTATAATAGAACCATAGAATCATAGAACCATAGAACCATGGAATCACAGAACCATAGAATCATAGAACCATAGAATCACAGAACCATTGTATAATAGAACCATAGAATCACAGAACCATAGTATAATAGAACCATAGAATCACAGAACCATAGAATCATAGAACCATAGAATCATAGAACCATAGAATCACAGAACCATAGAGTCACAGAACCATAGAATCACAGAACCACAGAATCACAGAACCACAGAATCACAGAACCATAGAACCATAGAATCACAGAACCATAGAATCACAGAACCATAGAATCACAGAACCATAGAACCATAGAATCATAGAATCATAGAATCATAGAATCATAGAACCATAGAATCTCAGAACCATAGAGTCACAGAACCATAGAATCACAGAACCACAGAATCACAGAACCACAGAATCACAGAACCATAGAACCATAGAATCACAGAACCATAGAATCACAGAACCATAGAATCACAGAACCATAGAACCATAGAATCATAGAATCATAGAATCATAGAACCATAGAATCATAGAACCATAGAATCTCAGAACCATAGAATCACAGAATCACAGAACCATAGAATCACAGAACCATAGAATCACAGAACCATAGAACCACAGAAACATAGAATCACAGAACCATAGAACCACAGAAACATAGAATCACAGAACCATAGAACCACAGAACCACAGAAACATAGAATCACAGAACCATAGAATCACAGAACCACAGAATCACAGAACCATAGAATCACAGAACCATAGAACCACAGAAACATAGAATCACAGAACCATAGAACCACAGAAACATAGAATCACAGAACCATAGAATCACAGAACCATAGAATCACAGAACCATAGAACCATAGATTCACAGAATCACATTGTCATAGAATCACAGAACCACAGAATCATAGAACCTAATCATAGAATGGTCCAGGCCAGAAAGAACCTCCAAAGCCATCTAAAGTGAAGCTTATTTATTGACATAAAGGGAAGCTTATTTATTGAGAAACTGAGACTTGCTGAATGTCACAGGTATTGAGTTAGAAATGCAGAAGTTCTGAAAGCACACCAAAAACTATCCCAGTATGCCATGTGCTCTACCCAGATTGTGTCCAGTGTAGCCTATGTGAAAAGATGATCCCTCAAAAATACAATAAGGTGCAAGATAAAGGCAATAATAATGGAATAATATATTAGAGGTCTGATTGACTTATGATTTTTGTTCTGTGAGAGTTTCCTGCCTTTGAAGCAAAAGATTAAGAGCTCTCCAGAAAAGAACAGCTTCTGATTTCTTTATCCTGTTATTTCTACACAATAAAGCCAACAAATGACTTTGACTAATAGCCAGTGTCAGGAAATTCAACAGTAAAACTGAAAAGGGAAAGGGAAATAGCTTTTCATGTTCAAATAGATGCCAGTAATTTGGGACAAAAAAAATATTAAAGGACAGAAAAATGTTGACTATAAAACAAACATTTAACCCTCAGAGTTATATATGAACATATCTTTTGGAGACATCCCATCAAAAAAATGCATCTAACTGCAGTAATCTCTCACACATTAACGATATGAAAGCACTTTGATGAAGGGCTGGTTTTAGATTTTCCAGCTAAACTCTCTTCTACAAGATTTAGTGTCATAGAATCATAGAATTGTTAGGGTTGGAAGGGACCTCAAGGAGCATCTGGTTCCAAACCCCCTGCCATGGGCTGGGACATCTCACACTACAGCAGGTTGCTCACAGCCACATCCAGCCTGGACATAAAATCTCCAGGGATGAGGCTTCCACCACCTTCCTGGGCAACCTCTGCCAGTGTCTCACCTCATGGGGATGAACTTCTTCCTAACATCCAAACTCAATCTACACATTTCTAGTTGTGTTCCATCCCCCCTAGTCCTATCACTCCTTGTCACCCTAAAAAGTCCCTCCCCAGCTTTCTTGTAGGCCCCCTTCAGATACTGGAAGGCCACAGTAAGGTCTCCTCGGATCCTTCTCTTCTCCAGACTGAACAGGTTTTTTCTTGATAGAATTGGAAAACCAAAGCACAGGAATCCAGTTCTGGTATGCTTAGCACTCACTGACTCAGGATGTTTACATTCTCCCTCAAAGGTATTCTCAAGGGCAAATTTATTGATGATCCCATCTGGCTGAGTCTGATAGTGTCATTGGACATCACAGGAGTACTCAGACTGGATGTGAGGAAGAAGTTCTTCCCCAGGAGAGTGGTGAAGCACTGGAATGGGTTGTCCAGGGAGGTGGTCGAGGCCCCCAGTCCCTGGAGGTGTTTAAGCCCAGGCTGGATGAGGCTCTGGCCAGCCTGATCTAGTGTGGGGTGTCCCTGCCCATGGCAGGGGGGTTGGAACTAGATGATCCTTGTGGTCCCTTCCAACCCTGACTGATTCTATGATTCTATGATTCTATGATACTCATCTGGAGAGACTGTCAAGTCCAGACAGAATACTCCACTGCCTTTTCATCATCTATTGTTGTTAAGACACATCTCCAAGGACACACATCACTATGTCCTCAAGCTAGGCTGCAGAGTCAGTATACCTGTGGCTCTTGATAAATTTGCACAGGGCTCCTGCTAGCATCTTGTTTCACCACTGCAGTGGCAAAGTGGAGAACTGGCCACAAGGACCAAAAATAGCTAACCTGATTTTTCACCAGATCCTGATCTTAGAGTTTCTGCTCCAATACTGCTGGTCAAGAGACAAGATGATAGCTGCAATCTCTTTAAACCAGAAGAGTTAAAGCTTGCAGTGAACCTGAAAATCATGACATGCCAGCATAAAAACATAGCAAAAGTGCACATTCCTATTTCTCCTTGACAGCTGCTGCACTCAATTTGATGGCTTCTTGCTTTGTTTGTTCCTTCCTTTCCTTCAGTCCTATTTTCCTTCCTCTTTTCAGCTCAAGTAGTGCTGCTGGTAGCCAGTATAAAGGGCAGCAATAAAATAAATACAAATCAAAACAGGAAAGGAGATTGCTCCTTTAACCATCACTTGCACACAAAATCCAGCCTGTTACACATGCAGCCCACATCTCTGCATTGGTCCCAGTCTGCCCAGATCTTTTGTATTTCATTCAACTCAGCAGTGAAACTAACTCTTGAGGACAGAAGTGGGATACCATTTCATATAACACACAAGGATGCTTTGCTTCTGGCCAGGTTCTGCTGAGCTTGCTCTGTGATCAGAGAATCATAGAATCATGGTATGGTATGGGTTGGAAGGGACTCACAGAGATAATTTAGTCCAGTGCCTGTGCTAAAGCTTTTGGGTCTTTCTAAGGCATGCTGCAAACGCAGTTTAGGAAGGAGGTTGACTTGCTGGAATGAGTCCAGAGAAGGGCAACAAAGTTGGTGAGGGGTTTGGAACACAAGCCCTATGAGGAGAGATGCTGAGGGAGCTGGGGTTGCTTAGCCTGGAGAGGAGGAGACTCAGGGGTGACCTTATTGCTCTCTACAACTAACTGAAGGGAGATTGTAGCCAGGTAGGGGTTGGTCTCTTCTCCCAGGCCACCAGTACCAGAACAAGAGGACACAGTCTCAGCCTGCACCAGGGGAGGTTTAGGCTGGATGTTAGGAAGAAGTTCTATACAGAGAGAGTGATTGCCCATTGGAATGGGCTGCCTGGGGAGGTGGTGGAGTCACCATCATTGGAGGTGTTCAGGAGGAGACTTGCTGGGGTGCTTGGTGCCATGGGTTAGTTGTTTAGGTGGGTTGGATTGGTTGATAGGTTGGACACGATGATCTTGAAGGTCTCTTCCAACCTGGTCTGGTCTGGTCTATTCTATTCTATTCTATTCTATTCTATTCTATTCTATTCTATTCTATTCTATTCTATTCTATTCCATTCCATTCCATTCCATTCCATTCCATTCCATTCCATTCCATTCCATTCCATTCTAAACTATTGTGTCCAGGTGGATTTTGAATATCTTCAGTCATGGAGACCACAACCTCTGCAGGCAGCCTACATACAATGCTCTGTCACTCTCAGAGTAAAAAAAATTTCCTTATGTGTCCTTCTAGTTTGTGTCATTTCCCCTTTATCCTGTCTCTGGGTATCACTTAAAAGAGACCAGCTCCATCCTCTTAGCTTTCCTACTTTCAGATATTTAAAAGCATTGATAAGATCACAGGATCACAGGGTCACAGGGTGTCAGGGGTTGGAAGGGACCCAAAGGGATCATCAATCCAAGCCCCCTGCCAGAGCAGGACCATACAATCTAGCTCCAGAGAAGGAGACTCCACAACCTCTCTGGGCAGCCTGTTCCAGTGCTCTGTGACCCTCACAGTAAAGAAGTTCCCCCTTGTGTTGAGGTGGAAGCTCCTGTGCTGCAGCTTACATCCATTGCTCCTTGTCCTATCCCAGGGAGCAAGTGAGCAGAGCCTGTCCCCTCCCTCCTGACCCCCAGCCCTCGGATATTTATAAGGATTTGTTAAATCCCCTCTCAGTCTTCCCCTTTAATTCTTCTCTTCTCCAGGCTAAAAAGCCCCAGGTCCCTCAGCCTCTCCTCACCAGGCAGTGCTCCAGTCCCCTAAGCATCCTTGTAGCCCTCTGCTGGACCCTCTTCAGCAGATCCCTGTCCCTCTTGAGCTGGGGAACCCAGAACTGATCCCAGTAATCTCAGTATTCTCCTCTCTGGGTTCAACACCCCCAGGCCCCTCAGCCTCTGTCTGTGAGATGCTCCTCTCCTCTTATCAACTTTGTGGCCCTCAGCAGGACCTTCCAGCACTTCCATCTCTGGCTTGAACTGGGGAGTCCCAAACTGCAGTTCTCCCAGTACGCAGTTCACACTGCACACAGTTGACAGACATGCTGTACAACAGGTCTGTGGTGCTGAGAGCTGGTTAGGAAAACACATCAAGCTCTGAGCACTTCCAGAAAGGTTCTAGGGGAGAATTTTAGAATATAGCTTTGAGCCACCCACTTACTACAGAGAAAAAATCTTGCTTCCCACTGCATTGCAAAACAGAATCTGCTTAGTTGTGTCTGGCCATCATCAGTACATTTGCAGAAGACACTAAACTGGTGGCAGGACTTGATCTGTTAGAGGGTAGGAGAGATCTGCAGAGGGACCTTGACAGGCTGGACAGGTGGGCAGAGTCCAAGGGCAGGAGACTGAACACATCCAAGTACCAGGTTCTACACACTGGTTACAGCAACCCCATGCAGTGCTACAGGCTGGGGACAGAGTGGTTGGAGAGCAGCCAGGCAGAAAGAGAACTGAGGGTAGTGGTTGACAGTAGGCTGAACATGCCAGCAGTGTGCCCAGTGGCCAAGAAGGCTGATGGCATCCTGGCCTGGATCAGGAATAGTGTGGCCAGCAGGAGCAGGGAAGTCATTCTGCCCTGTACTCAGCACTGCTTAGGCCAGTATCTGCTGTATCTTTTTACCTGCCTTAACTGAAGCCTGCTTCTCCACCAGGGAATAAATATGTACATAAAGTCCCATAAGAGAAGCAGAACAGCGAGGGACTAATCAATCCATTGGTAACCCAACAATAGCTACTCTGACTGAAATGCTCTGTTGACACCAATGATGAATTACCTTTCTTTTCAGTGCAACCAGAAAATCCAACAGGTGGGAATTACTTCATCACTTACAAGCAGCAAATTCTTTTTCATTTGCTTCCTTTTTCTTACTGCTTGCAGTCACAAGATTGTAGAAGCACTGAAGCAGAATATTGAAGAAAGAAAACTAGTTCAATCTTTAGGGGAGATGCTGTAGACTTCTCAATTTCCTATCCTTGGGTTGCACAATACATAAGACCTAAGCTCATTCTGGGCATAGATACTCAGCATGTGAAGAAAGACAGCCATGGGAGTCCTGGTGGGTGACAAGTTATCCATGGGGCAGCAATGTGACCTGGGGGCCAAGAAGGCCAATGGGATCCTGGGCTGTATTAAGAAAAGTGTGGCCAGCAGATCCAGGGAGGTTTTCCTCCCCATCTACTCTGCCCTACTGAGAACTCATCTTGAGCACTGCCTTCAGTTTTGGGCTCCCCAGTTCAAGAGGGACAGGGATCTGATGGAGAGGGTCCAGCAGAGGGCTACAAAGATGTTTAGGGGACTGGAGCACTGCCTGGTGAGGAGAGGCTGAGGGACCTGGGGCTTTTTAGTCTGGAAAAGAGAAGACTTAGAAGGGATTTAATAAATGTTTATAAATATCTGAGGGCTGGGGGTCAGGAGGGAGGGGACAGGCTCTGCTCACTTGCTCCCTGGGATAGGACAAGGAGCAATGGATGCAAGCTGCAGCACAGGAGGTTCCACCTCAACACAAAGGGGAACTTCTTCACTGTGAGGGTCACAGAGCACTGGGACAAGCTGCCCAGAGAGGTTGTGGAGTCTCCTTCTCTGGAGACTTTCAAGGCCCATCTAGATGTGTTCCTGTGTGACCTGAGCAAGACTGTGTGGTCCTGCTCTGCCAGGGGGCTTGGACTCGATGATCTCTTTGGGTCCCTTCCAACCCCTGACACCCTGTGAGCCTGTGATCAGGTCTCAATCCTGTAGAACTAAAGAAAAAAATAGTCCTGTCTTTGGATTTATTTGACATATTTTTGTAGCATTTAAGAAGGAAAAAAATAAATTGTAAAACCTCTGATATCCTCAGAGGCCTTCTGCATCTGAAATGAGTTGGTGCCTAGCATGGCAACAGCACAGGTGGATTAGCACTGTCCTAGTTTTATCTAGGTCTCCTCTTAAAGTAGCAGTTCCCTGCCTGAAGTCCTCTGCATTTTGTTGGATTTCCACCGTGTTTCCATTGAGAAGGGAATTCTCTGTGCTCTCAAAAGCCAATGGCAAGGGAATGAAAAGCTTTCTGATTGATATGTAAACTTGCAATGAGAGCAAATACACTTTAAAGTATATTCACAGAGGAGTAAGAGGAACGCTGGAAGTGGATCTGTGATTACTCACGGCATTACTCAGTTACACAGCTAAGCAGAACATTTGGACTGAGCAAAGAGATTGCAAAGAAGGAGAGGGCTGAATAGAGCTCACCTCAGGGAGGTGCACAGAAATAAGGACATGTCTACAGGACAGCATTATGGGGAAGAAAAACCCAGTGCCTTTCTGAAAGTGCATGCCGCACCTGGAGGAAATTGGAGGAGTTGAAGCTGTGCATACAGTGCAGAGCTGGAAGCTCATTGTAATCACAGCATCTCTGATGTGGCTGGAATGTTGCAGTGAATGCACAGAATCAGAGAAACATTCAGCTTGGAAAAGAGCCTCAGGATCATCAAGCCCAACCCATAACCCTGCTCTACAAGGCTCACCCCTAAACCATAGCCCCAAGCACCACATCCAAACAACCTTTAAACACATCCAGGGCTGGGGACTCAACCACCTCCCTGGGCAGCTCCCTGACCACTCTTGCTGTGAATTTTTGTTCCTACTGTCCAGTCTAAACCCTCCCAGCAGCAGTTTGAGGCCATTCCCTCTTGTTCTATCACTAATTACCTGGGAGAAGAGACCAGCAGCAACCTCTCCACAACTTCCTTTCAGGTAGTTTTAGAAAGCAATGAGGTCTCCCCTCCACAACCAGTTGCTAGTAACCAGTAATCACCCAAAACCACCCCAAAACCAAGTAACAACCTCAAATGTGATGGGTAATGAGTTGGAAATTATTCTGTTAGATCCAGTTGAACAAGAGTGGGCATGTAAGCAAAGTCTGACTTTGTGGGCAACTTCCATTCTTACTAAGGTGTGTAGATCTCATAGGTCTTGGGGGGAGGAGAGGGAAAAAAGTGTGCATGACTTCAATTTTGATCCATTGGTGCAGCTAATTAAAAAGGTTTAAGATATCTGGAACAAATATGTAATCCTATAGGCAGAGAAAATGACTACTATTAAAAGGAATGCTCTGCCTAGATGGTCATTACTACTGTTTCAGTCTCTCCCAGTAGTACTCCTTGGCAGAACTGCCATGGAGAAAAAGCCTGATCTTCAGTTTTATAACAAAGAAATAAAAGGAATGGATAATTGAGCTGCAGAGGCCAGCTTCAGCAAGGGAGTCCAGCACTGCCAGGTATAGATTCTGGCTCCTGAGGCAAAACGGCAGAGATCTGAATCAAATCAAGACTGGCTTTGCAAAGCTAGAGTCTGACCCAAAAGGATCCCTGCCAATACATCCTTCCTGTACAGTCCAGGAAGTGACTAAATATTGGCTTGCCTGACTTTGTCGGTTTAGCTTCTAGGATCTATGAATTCATTTCTAGATATAATATTTCTGGGCTTGATGATCTTAGAGGTCTTTTCTGACCTTAATAATTCAAATTCTATCTACATGAGTCCTGTAGAATCATAGAATCAACCAGGTTGGAAGAGACCTCAGACATCATCAAGTTCAACCTATTACCTAATAGCTAACACCTCCTGGCAACTAAACCATGGCACCAAGTGCCACATCCAACCCATTTTGAACACCTCCAGGGACAGTGACTCCACCACCTCCCTGGGCAGCACATTCCAATGGCCAATTACTCTGTGAAGAGTTCTGTGAAGAACTTTCTCCTCACCTCAAGCCTAAACTTCCCCTGGCCTTCTTAGCCACCTGGGCACATGTTTTGTCCCTCTTTCTTTTCCATACAAGCAATCATTCAGGAACAGCCTTGGTAGTTGGATGTTCTGTATTCCAAGCCTAGAATATTTAAGAGGAGATCATTTCTGCATTGCTGTTTGTTCTGCAATAGCTTTTGGGACATTTGCAATTATCATGTGAAATAAGTTAGCAGAGCAGCAGAAATATGCAAGTGCCATGCAGCAGAGTTGCTCCAAACTCATGAGCAGCTTCATTAGTTCAGGTCAAAACTCAAAGGGAGTCTTGATTAATTTATTTTTAAAGCCATATAGAGTGAATCTTACACAAGTATGGGAAATTGCCTTAGAAACCATTTCTATTCCCATGCATAATTAAATCAATACTCACTCATGTCAAAGCATATCCAAACAGAATTTGTGGTATACACAATTACAGGCTCACAGGGTGTCGGGGTTAGAAGTGACCCAAAGAGTTCATCAAGTCCAAGCCCCCTGCCAGAGCAGGACCATACAATCTAGCTCAGGTCACACAGGAACACATCTAGATGAGCCTTGAAAGTCACCAGAGAAGGAGACTCCACACCCTCCCTGGGCAGCCTGTTCCAGTGCTCTGTGACTCCTACAGTAAAGAAGTTCCCCTTTGTGTTGAGGTGGAACCTCCTGTGCTGCAGCTTGCATCCATTGCTCCTTGTCCAGTCACAGGGAGCAAGTGAGCAGAGCCTGTCCCCTCCCTCCTGACCCCCAGCCCTCAGATATTTATAAACATTTATTAAATCCCCTCTAAGTCTTCTCTTCTCCAGGATAAAAAGCCGCAGGCCCCTCAGCCTCTCCTCCCCAGGCAGTGCTCCAGTCCCCTAAGTATCCTCATAGCTCTATGCTGGACCTTCTCCAGCAGATCCTTGTGCCTTTTGTACTGGGGAGCCCAAAACTGAAGGCAGTGCTCAAGATGAGTTCTCACCAGGGCAGAGTAGGGGGGGAGGGTAACCTCCCTGGATCTGCTGGACACACTCTTCTTAACACAGCCCAGGATCCCATTGGCCTTCTTGGCCCCCAGGACACATTGCTGCCCCATGCAGAACTTGTTACCCACAAGGACTCCCAAGTCTGCTGCTCTCCAGCGGATCACCTCCCAACCTGTACTGCTGCAGTTCATTATTCCTCCCCAGATGCAGGACTCTTCATTAACAATGAAGTGACTCATACAGACCGAAGGACAGTGATTAAGGGAAGGGTTAACTGTGGAAATCTTTCTTTCTATTCCCAGTGGTAATAAAGTGTTAAAAAAAAGTTAATTGAAGTGGTTTTCATTGTGAGATTCTATATAGCTTTGGAAGGTCAATAAGAAGTAAATAGGAACAAGTTCTTTATTATGAGGGTGGGAGTCATTGGAAGGGGTTTGTCCACAGGGAGGTGGTTGGGGCCCCATCCCTGGATGTATTCAGAGTGAGACTCAATAGGGCCCTGGGCAGCCTGATCTAGTTGAAGGAGTCCCTGCCTACTATGGAGGGGATTCGCAGGTTGCAGTGGGCTGGAAGAGCTTCTCAAAGATCACCTTGTCCAACTCACTCCTGCCATGCTATGGGCAGGGACACCTCCAACTAGATGGGTTTAAAACCACTGCCCCTCACCTTGTTGCTGCAAGACCTTCTAAACAGTCTTGTTCCAGCCTTACTGTCCATCCCCTTCAGACACTGCAGCCTAGTCACAGGGTCTCCCCAGAGCATTCTTTTCTCCAGGCTTAACAGCCCCAACTTACTCATCCTGTCCTCACAGAAGTACTCCAGGCTTCTGATCATCTTTGTGGCCTTTCTCTGGACCCAGTTCATCAGGTCCCCTGTGCCAAGGGATTTAGAGCTGGATGCAGTACTCCAGGTGAGGTCTCACTGAAGTGGCAGAATTCACCACTCTCGACCTGCTGGCTACAATTCTTTTGATGCAGCCCAGGAAGTGATTTGCCTTCTGGGCTGCAAGTGTGCATTATTGGCTCATGCTGAGCTCCTCATCCACCAGCAGCCCCAAGTCCTTTTCTGCAGAGCTGCTCTCAATTTCATCATCCCCCAGCCTGAATCGATAATCAGGAACTGTCTCAACCTAGATGCAGGACCTTAAACTTTACCTTATAGCTCTGCATGAGATTCTCCTCAGCCCACCTCTCCAGCCTGTCCATGTCCCCTGTGGGTGGCATCCCATCCTTCAGTCTCACCAGTCCTTCACTGCCTACATCTTGCCATGCTATTTATTTTCCATCTGATGTCAGAGTAGTTGGAACTGCCCACCAGAGCCTGCAAATGGGAAGTCCCCTGTAGCTGGAGCAGGGGGGCTTCATCAGTGGGATCCCATTGATCAGGTGGCCAGTAGTAGACATTCAAAGTACATTCAAAATGCTTTAACAGACCATTCAAAATCCTTTAACAGCCTAATGGGTTCTGCATCCTCAGTGGACTTGCCTGAAAGTGAAGAGCTATGCCAGAATATGACTGATGCACATTTCAGCTGAGGGATCTGGGGTTGCTTAGCCTGGAGAAGAGGAGGATCAGAGGAAATCTTCTTGCTCTCTAAAACTACCTGAAGGGAGGTTGTAGCCAGGTGGGGGTTGGTCTCTTCTCCCAGGCAACCAGCACCAGAACAAGAGGACACAATCTCAAGCTGTGCCAGGGGAGGTTTAGGCTGGATGTTAGGAAGAGGTTCTTCAAAGAAAGAGAGATTGGCCATTGGAATGTGCTGCACAGGGAGGTGGTGGAGTCACCATCCCTGGAGGTGTTTAGGAAGAGACTGGATGGGGTGCTTGGTGCCATGGTTTAGTTGATTAGATGGTGCTGGGTGATAGGTTGGACTTGATGATCTCAAAGGTCTTTCCAATCTGGTTAATTCTATTCTATTCTATTCTATTCTATTCTATTCTATTCTATTCTATTCTATTCTATTCTATTCTATTCTATTCTATTCTATTCTATTCTATTCTATTCTAATTATGGCCTGTAGGACCCATCTTGCTCTCCCTCACACAGTTCTGTTTCAGGTTCATTTTCTACACGAAGCACAGCAGATTCTTTTTCCTCCTGTTGCCATAACAACAGGCAGAAACCTCACCACCTTGGTCAAGATTCCCTGACATTCATGTTAAGAAGACTTCTGGGCAAGCAAGCATTTGCTTTCATCAGTACCATTGCTGACTGTTTCATCTGTACAAGTGGTAATTGTGTGAGGAATGACTGGTGTGGTCCTCCTGGGCAGCATTCCCACCTCAGGAGTTCTAAAGGAATCTTTTCCATTCTAGAGGGGACCAGACTTTGTGTGTGTGTGTGCGTATGTGGCAGTCATGTACACCTAGAACTGTGAAAAGATGAGCAGTGTGAACTTGATTGCAGGTGTTTCAGCAGCTGGTTGATGCCTGCAAAATGCAGTTTGCCTGGGTTTTAGAGTAGGTCATTTTTCTGATTCATTCTCATGAGTGGTTATTTTCCTCATCCTGACAGTATGCCCCTGGATCCTCCACTTCCTATCAAGTGCCTGCCTGAAATATGCTGAATATTAACTGTGAGATGCTGCATACACTGAAACCAACTGCAGACATCAGTGGGGGGAGTTTGTGGTTGACAGCCACAAGAACATGAGCCAGCAGTGTGCCCAGGTGGCCAAAAAGTCCAATGGTATCCTGGCCTGCATGAAAAATAGTGTGGCCAGCAGGAGCAGGGAAGTCATTCTGACCTGTACTCAGTACTGGTTAGGCCACACCTTCAGTACTGTGTCCAGTTCTGGGCTCCTCAATTTAAGAAGGACATTGAGACGTTTGAACGTGTCCAGAGAAGGGCAACAAGGCTGGGGAGAGGTGTGGAGCACAGCCCTGTGAGGAGAGGCTTAGGGAGCTGGGGTTGTTTAGCCTGGAGAAGAGAAGGCTCAGGGGAGACCTTACTGCTCTCTACAACTACCTGAAGAAAGGTTGTAGCCAGGTGGGGATTGGTCTCTTCTCCCAGGCACCCAGCACCAGAACAAGAAGACACAGCCTCAATCTGCAGCAGGGGAGGTTTAGGCTGGATGTTAGGAAGAAATTCTTCATAGAAACAGTTATTGGCCATTAGAATTTGCTGCCCAGGGTGGTGGTGGAGTCACACTGGAGGTATTTAGGAAGAGACTGGATGGGGTGCTTGGTGCCATGGTTTAGTTGATTAGATGGTGTTGGGTGATAGGTTGGACTCGATGACCTCAAAGGTCTCTTCCAACCTGGTTAATTCTATTCTATTCTATTCTATCCTATCCTATCCTATCCTATCCTATCCTATCCTATCCTATCCTATCCTAATTTATTCTATCCTATCCTATCCTATCCTATCCTAATTTATTCTATCCTATCCTATCCTATCCTATCCTATCCTATCCTATCCTATCCTATCCTATCCTATCCTATCCTACCCTACCCTACCCTACCCTACCCTACCCTATCCTATCCTATCCTATCCTACCCTACCCTACCCTACCCTACCCTACCCTATCCTACCCTACCCTACCCTACCCTACCCTACCCTACCCTACCCTACCCTACTCCATCCTATCCTATCCTATCCTATCCTATCCTATCCTATCCTATCCTATCCTATCCTACCCTACCCTACCCTACCCTACCCTACCCTATCCTATCCTATCCTATCCTACCCTACCCTACCCTACCCTACCCTACCCTACCCTACCCTACCCTACTCCATCCTATCCTATCCTATCCTATCCTACCCTACCCTACCCTATCCTATCCTATCCTATCCTATCCTATTCACTGTGGTGTGTGCATGTGGATATTTTGTGCTACCACAACTTTGTTTACAGACACTCAAGATCCAGTAAGGCAAGGGAGACAGAGCCATAGCTGAATGCAGACCTTTATTGTTTTGTCATCTCTTGGAACATAAGTAGCAAGGTGGAATCTAATGGTAACTTGTTTGCAAATCTGAACTGAGTGCACCTCATTAACCTGGCATTTAGGGAAATCCAAGCCTGTATGTGAATGTTTTCAGTAGGATGCAAATTTCATTTATGCTATTGCGGAATCATTGTCCTGTCACAGAGAACTGAATAATTTAGGACCTGAAGGTGCTGACTGTCTTGTTTTTAAATGAAGTTAGTTTTATCAGGTACTTCCTGTGAAAATGAAATGGTTACAAAGGAACAAAATTAAGAGCTGGTGTAATGATGATTTCAGAAACCCAAACAGAGCTCAGTGTGAACTTTGGCACTTCCTTACCTTCTGATTTGTCTCTTAGAGTTCCTGTTCCTAGTGGCATAACACTCAGCAAATGACCAAAGCAGCCAGAGTGATAGCTTCTGAGAATCAGGACCTGATCAACTTCACTACCACTACTCTCCAGACACAGGATTAAGGTTATTGATCATATAAGCAAATATAGAACCGTATGCATATACTTATAGCTTATTTATTGATATTGTATTTCCTACCACAGGAGCAAACCAATGCCTCATAAACAAAGCAAACAACTTGCCTGGCATACACTGTAGTAATTCCCCAGCCAGATAAAAGGTTAGAAGAAAGACTGAGTCATAATTTTTATATGCTGCCTACATGAATAAAGCAGCAGTGAACTGAAAAGCAAATTCTATTCCCTGAGTTAAAATTACTACACCAATATGTAAACACATATGGTAATTACAACCCCAAAATAATTCTAAGGCTAATTTATATTACACCTATTTTGTTTTCTTCATTTATTTTGTTCCATATTCCTTTTTATTTATTATTCCTGCTTAAGCAATTTTTTTTCAAACCTTGATTTTACTGAACTATCTGATGCTTAATAAAGTTAATTGCCTCTTAATTGTACACTGACAAGTGGGAAAAAATATCCTGCATGAGGTCTGAAGACCACTATAGGCTTTACAGAAAGGAGGAATGGAATGGAATGGAATGGAATGGAATGGAATGGAATGGAATGGAATGGAATAGAATAGAATAGAATAGAATAGAATAGAATAGAATAGAATAGAATAGAATAGAATAGAATAGAATAGAATAGAATAGAATTAACCAGGATGGAAAATACCTCTGAGATCACCGAGTCCAACCTATCACCCAACACCATCTAATCAACTAAACCATGGCACCAAGTGCCCCATCCAGTGTCTTCCTAAACACCTCCAGGGATGGTGACTCCACCACCTCCCTGGGCAGCACATTTCAATGGCCAATTACTCTTTCTGGGAAGAACTTTCTCCTCACCTCAAGACTAAACTTCCCCTGGTGCAGCTTGAGACTGTGTCCTCTTGTTCTGGTGCTGGTTGCCTGGAAGAAGAGACCAACCCCCACTTGGCTACAACCTCCCTTCAGGCAGTTGTAGAGAGCAGTAAGGTCTCCCCTGAGCCTCCTCTTCTCCAGGCTAAGCAACCCCAGCTCCCTCAGCCTCTCCTCACAGGGCTGTGCTCCAAACCCCTCCCCAGCCTCGTTGCCCTTCTCTGGACACCTTCCAGTGCATCTAAGAATCACCTAAAATCTCTTTGAAATCTCTTTCCTCAATAGACCAGGCTGTTAAAGAAATATCATTTAATAATTGTTTCTTAAGTAAAAGCTTTTTCTAGAAAGGATGTGGATCTTGCTTTGAGGAAGGAGGACATCAGAATTAACAAAATGAAAGCCCTTCTACTACCAACATGAGTGAAATCTGACCTCCCTGCCACTGAAGGGTTTGGTGTTCTATATCTCTTAATCTGATATGAAAATTTCACAGAATCACAGTATCACCAAGGTTGGAAGAGACCCCAGAGATCATCAAGTCTAACCTGTCACCACAGTCCTTATGATTAAAGCATGGCACGAAGTGCCACGTCCAGTCCCCTCTTGAACATCTCCAGGGATGGTGACTCCACCACATTCCTGGGCAGCACATTCCAATGACCAATGACTCTCTCAGTGAAGAACTTTCTCCTCACCTAGAGCCTAAACCTCCCCTGGTGCAGCTTGAGACTGTGTCCCCTTATTCTGGTGCTGGTTGCCTGGGAGAAGAGACCGACCCCCACCAGTCTACAACTTCATTTCAGGTAGCTGTAGACAGCAAGAATGTCTCCCCTGAGCCTCCTCTTCTCCAGGCTAAACAATCCCAGCTCCCTCAGCCTCTCCTCACTGGGCTTGTGCTCATGGCCTCAATGCTTTCCTTACGTTTTCCTCCTCCAGTTTCATGAAGATATCAGAAAGAGAGGTTAGATACAATGAAAAAGCAAAGAGAGGAACAAACAAAACCCACAACAAGCAAAAGACTTATCACAAGACTTTCATTCAGTTCCAAAAAGAGAAGCAAGAATCAGCATTATCCTTGTTACAAATGAAGTTCTGTTGGAAACACAAGCAGCAAGACATTAAAGGCAGCAGTTCCACTCCTACAGTTATTTTGGGCTCCTTATTATTGAAAACAATATTTTCCAACCAAAGGATTATTTTTTTCTGGGGTTTTATTTTTACCATAAAACTACTAAACAAGGTTCTCTTGAGCTTTCTGCATTGTGTCGATTCTCCACCTCCAAAGTGCCTGGATTAATTAGAGCATGACCTGCACAATAAGTAAGAGACCAAAATGTTACCAATAAATGATGACACTTCAAAGAAACCAGGGAGGTTGTTTGATAGAGAATTCTGTGAGCCTCTCCTTTCACAGGGAGGCCCCCAAGGCATCTGCATTCAGTTCAAGCCATTGTAGGTAGGCAGAATACTCAAAGGTGTCTTAGTTGTTGTGAATACTTTCAAATACAATTAGCTGAAACCAAAGTGCTAACCACCCACAATAGAACCGCGTCTGCACCAGTGCTGGGAGAGCTTCAAAAGGCTTCAGAGTTCAGATTCATTTCAGTTCTTCAGTAAGAAATAGCCATGCAGGTGGCATTGTAACCTTTTGAACTTGCAGCCTAATTTTCCTCTGGTTGCAGTTTTGATCTCCCAGACATTCTTTGTAATGCCTTTCCAAGACCTCTGTTTCTTCCTTCCTTCCTTTTTATTCACATGGGGGTGTGGAAAACTACCTCCCTTGATTATTATTGTATAGCTACTACCTCTCTTTTGTTCCTCACGATTTCCAGGCTGGTGCTCTGAAATGACAGCTTGCTTCTGGAGTCTGGAGTGTTTGGAAATCAAACTATGAGGAAAATTCTCATGAGCTGAACCACAGCTCTTAATCCCTCCCTAGATTGAGCAGGGCTCTCAAAATGATAACTTGTCATTGTAAGTTATAGCATGCACTGAAGCCTGTGCCCTGCAATGCGACATTCAGAGCTTTCTCATTTCTTCCTAAAGCCACCAGCCCTCCCTCCACCACCCTCCACCCCAGAAAGGGAATATTCCTTGGGATTTTAGCCATGTTGGTGACCAGGGGTTTGCAAGGAGGGCTAGAAAGAGGCTGACTCTGGCAGTGAATGCCTGCCAAATTAGCAGATCTCCACAAATAAACCCTACCTAGAAGCAGCACATCAATTCCTAAGGCTTGTTTCATTGAATTGCCTACATACTGTTGTTATGGTGTTTGGTTTTGGGTTTGTTTTTTTGCTAGATATGAAGATAAATAAGCACCCTGGGTTTTATGATGGAGAAATTAGGAGTGAAGACCCACATTTAAGTGGGATGCATGTAGATAGATTTTCCCCAGATGAGGTGGACATCAGAAACTGACATCAGAAAATGGATTTCAAACACTTTTCATGCCCCATCATCAATAAGACATCCGTGCTACCTCAGCAATGAGACAGCCATGCTGCTGCTCCTTAGACTGACAGGTATTTTTGTTGGGATGCCTTTTATGCACATTACTGTCACAAAATCCCCACAATGTGCATTACACAACTTGCTTGCAGTCTGAATGGCCCCTTCTAACACACGTGCTGCTGGTGCCATCCACAGGAGTTCAATAAATCTGTCCTGGCCATTCACACAGGTTTAAGGGCCTCACCTCTGTAGGATTCTTGTTCTGCTGTTAGCACAGCAATGAAGATTATTTGCATGGGACTTATCCGTGGGAGAAGATGGGGAAGGTATTCTTGACAACTAATTGCACTGAGCTGCGAGGGGGAAAAAAATGGACCAACCTCTCAGGAAGAGATTTGTTGAATCAAACAGAGAAGAAATTTTGATTCAGATGAGGAAGTTTTCAGTAAGAACAGTAAACATCCCTTCAGTAATCTCTGGGCATGGGGAACTACAGGTCTTCATTCTTAGCAGTGGTTGCTGGCTGTGTAATCATCAGAATGAATGTGGAACTGCAAATAACTGTGGATTATAGAAGAGTTGTCGTGAACAGTGATTTTCAGCCACAAACCATGATAAACCACTACATTCTGCAATGACAGTATTTATGCTGTACATAAACAACCACCAAACCAAACAAAATGAAACAAAACCCCCAAACCACACAAAATGAAACAAAAACCCCAAACCAAACCAAACAAAATGAAACAAAAACCCCAAACCACACAAAATAAAACAAAAACCCCAAACCAAAGCAAACAAAACACAACAAAACCCCAAACCAAAACAAAACCAAAAAGAGGTGGTTTAGTCCAAACTATTTATTGGACAAAACTCTGGCAAGCAGTTTTGTTCAAATCTCTCTCCACACGTGGAATCCTGGCAAGTTAACTTACCTGTGAAGCACTAAGGAGAGAATTTCTACTGCTGAGTAAACTTGGGGTTGCAAATTAGAGGAGGTTAAATATTAAAACAGAAGCAAAAGCTGTGGTGACTGATACAGCAATCAGTACAAGGAATCATAGAAGCATAGAATTGTTAAGGTTGGAAGGGACCTCAAGGATCATCCAGTTCCAACCCCCCTGCCATGGGCAGGGACACCTCACACTACAGCAGGTTGCTCACAGCCACATCCAGCCTGGCTGCAAAAACCTCCAGCGATGAGGCTTCCACCACCTCCCTGGGCAACCTGTGCCAGGCTCTCACCACCCTCATGGGGAACAACTTCTTCCTGACATCCAACCTGAATCTACCCATTTATAGTTTTGTTCCATTCCCCCTAGTCCTATCACTCCCTGAGACCCTCAGAAGTCCCTCCCCAGCTTTCTTGAAGCCCCCTTCAGATACTGGAAGGCCACAATTAGGTCTCCTTGGAGCCTTCTCCTCTCCAGACTGAACAGCCCCAACTCCCTCAGCCTGTCCTCCTAGCAGAGCAGCTCCAGCCCTCTGCTCATCCTCATGGCCCTTCTCTGGACACCTTCCATCACCTCTAGATCCTTCCTGTAATAGGGGCTCCTGCACTGGACACAGTATGGGAAGCAACCTACTATAGAGTCAGCAAGGACTATTACACAAATATTGGGCATTTATCATTGTTTCTTTCTGTAATATGTGCAACAGAAGGATATTTGGAGAATGTCCATACACACACACATGCACACACATCCTCTCCCCCACAAACGCTCCCCAGTTACAGTACTTGCCAGGGCATAAAGTTTTTTCTGTTGTAGTGATAGCAAAACAAACAAAAAATCCCAAGAACCTATCACACTCTCATAAAGACTGTCACAAGCTACTGGGACAGGCTGCCCAGAGAGGTTGTGGAGTCTCCTTCTCTGGAGACATTCAAAACTTGCCAGAATGTGTTCCTGTGTGACCTGCCCCAGGTGAACTGGCTCTGGCAGGACTCAATGATCTCTAGAGGTCCCTTCCAACCCCTAACATTCTGTCATTCTGTGAAATCCTCGCTGTGGGTAGCTTATATCTGCTGTGAATGAAATGAAACTTTGGGATAAGTAAGTTGAAGATAAATGAATATCTTTCTTCCCTACTGATTAGTTGCATTCCTGTGTGGACTACTCCAGTTCTGGGCCCCTCAGTTTAGGAAGGAGGGTGACTTGCTGGAACATGTCCAGAGAAGGGCAACAAAGTTGGTGAGGGGGTTGGAGCACAGCCCTGTGAGGAGAGACTGAGGGAGCTGGGGTTGCTTAGCCTGGAGAAGAGGAGGCTCAGGGGTGACCTTATTGCTCTCTACAACTACCTGAAGGGAGGTTGTAGACAGGCAGAGGTTGGTCTCTTCTCCCAGGCAACCAGCACCAGAACAAGAGGACACAGTCTCAGGCTGCACCAGGGGAGGTTTTGGCTGGATGTTAGGAAGAAGTTCTACACAGAGAGAGTGATTGCCCATTAGAATGTACTGCTCAAGGAGGTGGTGGAGTCCTCATCCCTGGAGGTGTTCAAAAAAGGATTGGATGTGGCTCTTGGAGCCATGGTTTAGTTGTCAGGAGGTGTTAGGTATTAGGTAATAGGTTGGACTTGAAGATCTCTGAGGTCTTTTTCCAACCTGGTTGATTCTCTGATTCTGTTCTATGTTTCTACCAAACCAAGCAGGATGAGTCTTCAAGATAAGATGGGCAGCACTCACTCCATTTCAAAGCCCCAGTTTTCTTTGAAGTAGGCAAGGCTTTCAATAGCAAAGTATCCTATTGTGGAACCATTCTTCCTCCAGATTTAACTGACATCCAGCTCATTTTCTATTGGTGATTCCTTCCTTAATTTTAACATTAGAGAAGTATTGCTTCAGGAAAATGTGGCTATTTGGGATTGGGAAAGAACATTCTCTGGGACTGAATGCTGAGGCTTGAATTGTTTATGTCTGGTTTGGTGCTGCCACTGCATTATTCACAGCTATGAATCAGCAAATCTGAAAGGGATATCTCTTTTACTTCATTTCCCTCCATTGCTCTTTCCTTGCTACCCTGTATACCCTCTTCACAAATCAGCTTGCAAAAGCCTTCTGCAAGCAGACAACCAACCTTACTTATGTTCATACTGTGAGTTGTATCAGAGAAAGACGGTAAGATACCCATCCCACACTCTGTTTTCTCTTCACCTACCAATATCCCAGGTACTGAAACGATGAGTCCACCTTTTATAAGCTGGCATTTTGTACTGAGTGCTGAGAGTTTCTCTGCAAGCCCTAACATGAGAGATGTGGTGAATCATGAGCACTTGGTCATGTGCTGATTGGAGGTATCAGCTTCCTGACTGGGAGAGGCTGAATAAAATCTGTAGGAAATGGTTCATAAAAGAAACAATGACAATATTGACAGCAATGGAAGAAAAGATAATTCTGTCCAAAAATAGATGATGAAGAACCAAAAATGGTGAATAAATGTATGCATGTGTGGTATAAACTCTGAGCTTTCATGTATATCAAATACACATCTGAGCTTTCATGTACGTCATGTACACAAAGCTGTGTGACAGAGAAGTGATTAGAATTACTGCTGGGGGTGAGAGTGTGCATGGGAGCTGCCCTCTCAGCTTTGCAAGGCCAGAGAGAAGAATTATTCTCCATTACAGGTAGGAATACAGTGGAAAACCAAACTAACTAACTAACTATTGAACCCCCAAATTTGATTCAAAGAACATTGCACATTCTCAAACAAGGTGAAGGAGAGGAGAGGGAGAGGGAGAGGGAGAGGGAGAGGGAGAGGGAGAGGGAGAGGGAGAGGGAGAGGGAGAGGGAGAGGGAGAGGGAGAGGGAGAGGGAGAGGGAGAGGGAGAGGGAGAGGGAGAGGGGAGGGAAGACCAGGGGAGGGGAGGGGAGGGAAGGGAAGGGAAGGGAAGGGAAGGGAAGGGAAGGGAAGGGAAGGGAAGGGAAGGGAAGGGAAGGGAAGGGAAGGGAAGGGAAGGGAAGGGAAGGGAAGGGAAGGGAAGGGAAGGGAAGGGGAGGGGAGGGGAGGGGAGGGGAGGGGAGGGGTGGGAAGGGAAGGGAAGGGAAGGGAAGGGAAGGGAAGGGAAGGGAAGGGAAGGGAAGGGAAGGGAAGGGAAGGGAAGGGAAGGGAAGGGAGGGGAGGGGAGGGGAGGGGAAGGGAAGGGAAGGGAAGGGAAAGGAAGGGAAGGGAAGGGAAGGGAAGGGAAGGGAAGGGAAGGGAAGGGAAGGGAAGGGAAGGGAAGGGAAGGGAAGGGAAGGGAAGGGAAGGGAAGGGAAGGGAAGGGAAGGGAAGGGAAGGGAAGGGAAGGGAAGGGAAGGGAAGGGAAGGGAAGGAAGGGAAGGGAAGGGAGGGGAAGGGAGGGGAGGGGAGGGGAGGGGAGGGGAGGGGAAGGGAAGGAAGGGAAGGGAAGGGAAGGGAAGGGAAGGGAAGGGAAGGGAAGGGAAGGGAAGGGAAGGGAAGGGAAGGGAAGGGAAGGGAAGGGAAGGGAAGGGAAGGGAAGGGAAGGGAAGGGAAGGGAAGGGAAGGGAAGGGAAGGGAAGGGAAGGGAAGGGAAGACTCAAACCAACAAGTAAAACCCCCCAAACAAACAAAAAAACGAAACCAAAACCAACCTGTGGGGTACACAATAAAAACGTTCTGCTTTATGCAACCTGAGAATATCAAAGGGGAAAGGATTGCCTAAAGTAAGTAATAATTCTGGTTTGCATGAGGGGAAGACCACAGCCTTAACCACTCAACCCCCTCTTTTCCTAAGTTCTTAAATATAAACCCCCCGAAGACTTGAATGTATCTGCAGTTGAGGATGGAATCTTACAGCCAGGATTCACCTTGAGAAGGAGGCTCCTGTGCTGTGGGTGGATGTGCTGAGGCAGCTGTACAGGTTAGCGCTTTCTAATCTAGACAAAGCATTTGGGCGTCGGTGTGCTCTGCCTGTTGATGCACTGCGTCTGGGCGAGCGGAGCCAGAAGGCTCCGTTTCCCTGACCTGAGACAGGGAGCAGCAGCCAGGCACACAAACCTGCAGAGAGCACATTTCACTTGGAGATGTGAATGCTTCCCGTGTTTACACAGCGCTATTGAACGTTTCCACGTCTACAGGTGTTAGCAAAGCATCTTAATCTTGGGGCCTTGCAGGTATTTTTATGTCTTACAGGGATACAGGGAAGCGTGGAGGGGGTGGGGGGAAGGAAAGAAAGAAACCAAACCACAACAGTCCAGAGGATTCTCCGCAATGCAGTTTTACATAAGGGCCTGTAGGAGCAGGCAGAATGTTATTAGACCATAAAAGCACATCAGGCTGATTTATGGTTTCTGATCAAGGTTTCTGTGAAAATTACTCTGCATCACCAGCTCAAGGTGACTGCTACCATTAATGTGTGGAAAATAAATGAGATGGGGGAGACTGATAGCAGGGGAAGCGAAAGGGAGGCGCTGAGGCAGTTGCTATAGTGCAGGCTTCCCATTTTGTTTTACAGTGCATAGAAGGCTGTCATCAAAATGATTGCTTTGGGGCAGAAAAAGGCAATTCCTGATAATTAGATCTCATGGCAGGCTTTCTTATATCCGGTCTATAAGAACCATCAGGTATAATACCTCCCCACTATACGTCATCTTCTCCTCTGTCCTGTAAACATCCTTAGAATGGAGAAAATTAATAGCACCCACCTTTGTTTTCTTTTTATGTATTCTTTTTCCTCCTCTGAAGTTATTTTCCAGAGGGGATCAAATTCCAAACATGGGTTCAGAGGAGTTTTACTGACTGTTTTACATATGATCTGCCAGCAGTTACCATTCTGACCAGCATTGTAGAGGAAAAAAAACCAGAAGGGTGGTTGAAGCCACGAGGGTGTTGGTCTCTTCTCCCAGGCCACCAGCACCAGAACAAGAGGACACAGCCTCAAGCTGCACCAGGAGAAGTTTAGGCTTGAGGTGAGGAGAAAGTTCTTCACTGAGAGAGTTGTTCGCCATTGGAATGACTGCCCAGGGAGGTGGTGGAGTCACTGTCCCTGGAGGTGTTCAAGAGGGGATTGGATGTGGCACTTGGTGCCATGGTTTAGTCATAAGGTCTGTGGTGACAGGTTGGACTTGATGATCTTTGGGGTCTCTTCCAACCTTGGTGATTCTGTGATTCCACAGTTCAGTGTTCTTGTGCTGCACATTGTTTCACTGATTGTTGCTGGATTATGACTCTATCTATCTATCTATCTATCTATCTATCTATCTATTTATAGCATTACTTAATTTCTGGTTCCAGTTTAAAAGAGCTGTGCAGCTTCTTAGAAATACAAAATGCATACAGCTTTAAAAATTAAACCCCTAAACTTCACTGTTTCTGTTCTTCACTACTAGGGGTGGTGAGACACTGGCACAGGTTGCCCAAGGTGGTGCTAGAAGCCTCATCCCTGGAGGTTTTTGCAGCCAGGCTGGATGTGGCTGTGAGCAACCTGCTGTAGTGTGAGGTGTCCCTGCCCATGGCAGGGGGATTGGAGCTAGATGATCCTTGAGGTCCCTTCCAACCCTAACAATTCTATGATTTTATGTTCTAATCCACCACAGATATTCTTTACATACAGTTTATTTTTCTTAATGAGACACCCATCTGTGTTATACTGCTTTAGATTTTCTTTGTTTCCTCTTCATTAAGGAGACTTTATAGTGGCATTGGAGTATCTGAAGGGGGCCTACAAGAGAGCTGGGAAGGGACTTTTTAAGGTGTCAGGGAGTGACAGGACTAAGGGGGATGGAACAAAACTAGAAATGGGTAGATTCAGATTGGATGTTAGGAAGAAGTTCTTCCCCATGAGGGTGGTAAGACACTGGCACAGGTTGCCCAGGGAGGTGGTGGAAGCCTCATCCCTGGAGATTTTCAAAGCCAGGCTGGATGTGTATCATTCTTTTACACAGCTAGAGAATATTAGGGCTTCTCATACAGCTGATGCCATGAGCATTATATGTTTTCAAAGCAGTGCATGGAACAAAGCCCTCTTTATCTTAGGGAAGGGCAGGGTCAGGATTTTGAAGATATGATGACATACCAACTGCTTATTGTTTTCAAAAGGCATTCAAAAGTGCTTCCTTACTCAGTTTCTTTTAATGTCCCCTCAAAATAAGCAGTGATATGTTTGTGAATGCATAATCATAGAACCATAGAATGGCTTAGGATGGAAGGGACCTTAGAGATCATGTACTCCACCCATGGGCAGGAATGCCTCTCAGCTAGACTTGGCTGCTCAAGCCCTCATCCCACCTGGTCTTGAACACCCCCAAGCAGGAGACATCCACAACCTCCCAGGGCAGCCTATTCTAGAGTCCCACCACCCTCATAAGAATGGAATGGAATGGAATGGAATGGAATAGAATAGAATAGAATAGAATAGAATAGAATAGAATAGAATAGAATAGAATAGAATAGAATAGAATAGAATAGAATAGAATAGAATAGAATAGACCAAACCAGGTTGGAAGAGACCTTCAAGATCATCGCGTCCAACCCATCGACCAATCCAACCCACCTAAACAACTAATACTGTTCTATGTAGAGGTTTTAAAACAGGTGTTTTGTCACTACTGGTGGCAAGAAGGTAATAAGCTTTAGAAAAACCTATTTAAACTGTTTTTATCCTTCACATGCACCCTGAGCAAAAAAAAACACTGGAGGACTTCTGTTTATGTGCAAGGGTGATTAGCTTGTACTGCTAATAGGATGGATTTCCTGGTACTTAATTGAAAGCAGGTGGATAATTAAAACCAATGTGTAGCTAATCAAGAGCCAGATATCAGGTGATCATGAGGCCATGCTTGATTCTTTTCAGGATAAAACCTTAACTTTCAAGGCTGTTTGCTTTAGAGGCTAAGGGGGGGGGGGGGGGGGGGGGGACCCAAGCCACCAAGCCACCAAATAAAATAACTTTACAAAAAGCCCAACTTGAGAAATGCTAATTCCTGGGGAGAACATAACTAAAGGATCATTCCACAGGCACTGAAAATGACTGGTGCAGGTTTACAGTCCTGGTCCTCCTTTGCTAGTTCTGTCCCTTGATTTTTGATTTGTGGGGTCAGCTTGGCAATGCTCAGGCTGCTTTTCTTCTCAAAATAAGCATCAAGAGAAATCTGAACCTGTCCTCTGCCTGCCCTTTTAGTTCTGCAATGTCCTTTGTTAATGCTCCCTTTGTTAATATCATATTAAGTGATATTAGTATAAATCTGCAGAGATGCACGGGGTTGGGAAAATGTGACACTGATCTTGAAGCAGCCTTCCATAGCATCTCTACCAAATCCTTGGCAACCACTGAAACCCACTTAGGGAAGCATGCTAAGGCAGAGAGGAGAAAGGATGGAGCATGCCCAGAGAAGGGCCACGAGGATGAGCAGAGGGCTGGAGCTACTCTGCTATGAGGACAGACTGAGGGAGTTGGGGCTGTTCAGTCTGGAGAAGAGAAGGCTTCAAGGAGACCTAATTGTGGCCTTCCAGTATCTGAAGGGGGCTACAAGAAAGCTGAGGAGGGACATTTTAGGCTGTCAGGGAGTGACAGGACTAGGGGGATGGAGCAAAATTAGAAATGGGTAGATTCAGATTGCATGTTAAGAGGAAGTTCTTCCCCATGAGGGTGGTGAGACACTGGCACAGGTTGCCCAGGGAGGTGTTGGAAGCCTCCTCCCTAGTGGTTTTGAAGGCCAGGCTAGATGTGGATCTGAGGAATAGAATAGAATAGAATAGAATAGAATAGAATAGAATAGAATAGAATAGAATAGAATAGAATAGAATAGAATAGAATAGAATAGAATAGAATAGAATTAACCAGGTTGGAAAAGACCTTTGAGATCATCCAGTCCAACCTATCACCCAACACCATCTGATCAACTAAACCATGGCACCAAGCACCCCATCCAGTCTCTTCCTAAACACCTCCAGGGATGGTGACTTCACCACCTCCCTGGGCAGCCCATTCCAATGGCCAGTAGTGTGAGGTGTCCCTGCCCGTGGCAGGGGGGTTGGAACTGGATAATCCTTGAGGTCCTTTCCAACCCTAACAACTCTTTGATTCTGTGGCTGCTTACATTGAGTGTTTAAACAACCACTTACTGCAACTGGAGTTGCATTTGTGCCTTAGACAGTGTGATCATGCAGAGCAGAGAGGTACCTAGGTGCTGGTGGTAAGTAGGAGCTGCTGAATGTCAGTTATTTTCCCTTTCCAACCCCTCGCCCCAGAGAGAGGTTACAGAGTGTTGTCTCTGCTACAAAATGTCACAAATACACCGCAGAGATCGTGCTTCTGTGTCACCGCTTCTTGTTTCTCTGCCCTGCCTCTCTGCTGTTTCTAGGGTACTCTTACCCTTTAAATTTTATCTACTGTTGCTGACAAAGTTGTGTTATACTTAGAGACCTTATGTGTTGCAAATTTCTACTCCTTTAGCGCTAAAATGTCAGCTTAACCAAGTCTATTTTTTCCCTTATCTTGCTGGAACATAATCTTTATAAACAGGTAGGTGTTCACATGCAATGAAAGCATGCAGGTTCTTTCAAATGCTGCTGTTTGCTCTTTGTTTTGCTGACATGTCCCAGCTGCATCCAGCATGATGAGAATCACAGAATCATACAATTGGAAGGGACCTCAAGGGTTACCTAGTTTTAACTCCCCTGCCATGGGCAGGGACGCCTCACACTACAGCAGGTTGCTCACAGCCACATCCAGCCTGGCCCTGAGGAGACATTATTGTAGCCTTCCAGTATCTGAAGGGGGCTACAAGAAAGCTGGGGAGGGACTTCTTAGGGTGTCAGGGAGTGATAGGAGTAGGGGGGAATAGAAAAAAAATAGAAATGGGTAGATTTAGATTGGATGCTAGGAAGAAGTTGTTCCCCATGAGGGTGGTGAGACACTGGAACAGATTGCCCAAGGAGGTGGTAGAAGCCTCATCCCTGGAGGTTTTTAAGGCCAGGGTGGATGTGGATCTGAGCAACCTGATGTAGTGTGGGGTGTCCCTGCCCATGGCAGAGGGGTTGGAACTGGGTGATCCTTGAGGTCCCTTCCAACCCTATCAATTCTATGATTCTATGATAAAAATGTGTGTACCAATGAGTGCTAAAATCACTAAATCCCAAGGGAACTCTTTAAACCTTGATAACACCTGCCTTGCAGCATGAATCACAGAATATTAGGGGCTGGAAGAGACCTCAAAAGCTCATCTAGTCCAACCCCTCTGCCAGAGCAGGGTCACCTATAGCAGATCACACAGGAATGCATCCAGGTGGGGTTTGAACATCTCCAGAGAGGGAGACTCCCCAACTTTCCTGGGCAGCCTGATCCAATGTGCCATCAGCCTCCCAGTGAACTAAATTTTTGCCTCATGTTTCCATGGAAATCTATGCATGGCAGGGATAAGCAAGGATTTAGACAAGTGGGTCATCTAAGCAATAGTCACATTCTGCAAGCCTTTCCTCCAAGACAGGGGAAATTGGCTGCGAAGGCAGATCAATGACTTCTCCCTGTATGGTGTTGAGAGGATAACTTCTGCTACATCTCATTTGTATTAATTAATCTTGGCTATGCTCTCAGCAGTTTTCTTCTTATAAAGGTTTAATTGAACTTGGCACACTTCTCCTGCAAGGGAAAAAAAAAATAAAAAGGAAAAAGAGAAGAAACTTTGAGAGGAAAGAAAAAATGATGTCAAGAAACTTTCTGTGGAGAGCAAGCTGAGTCTCAGTTCATCTAACATAACCAGCTGCTGTGTTTCTCAATACTGAGCTAAGGATTTAGCTGGGTTTCCAAGGAAGGGGAGAGGAAAAGAGGAATGCAATCAAAGTAATAGAACATCTTGCTAAAGGGAGAGTGACCTTTCAGAACATATCATAGAATCATAGGATCAATAAGGTTGGAAAATACCTCAAAGATCATCCAGTCCAACCTGTCACCCAAAACCTCATGAATACTAAACCATGGCACCAAGTGCCATGTTCAGTCCCCTCTTGAACACCTCCTGGGATGGTGACTCCACCACCTGCCTGGGCAGCACATTCCAACTGCTAACAACTCTCTCTGTGAAGAACTTTATCCTCACCTTGAGCCTAAACTTCCCCTGGCACAGCTTGAGACTGTGTCCTCTTGTTCTGGTGCTGATTGCCTGGGGGAAGAGACCAACCCCCTCCCATCTACAGCCTCCCTTCAGGTAGTTGTAGACAGCAATAAGCTCTCCCCTGAGCCTCCTCCAACAGATGAGGCAGACTTGGGCAATCTCTAGTGAAGATAGCAAGTGCACTATAGAAGCATTGTATAAAAGCATGGCTGAACCTACTGATTTTGCTGAGATGCCTTCTCAGCCTGGGATGTCATGTTCTGGAAGTACTTATGGGTCCTAGTATCACAGTAGTATCAAAGTAGTATCACAGTATTAGAGGTTGGAAGGGACCTCAAGAGATCATCCTGTGCAACCCCCCTGCCAAAGCAGGATCACTGAGAGTAGTCCACACAGAAATGCATCCAGGTAGGTTTTGAAACTCTCCAGAGAAGGAGGGCTAATGGCATTTGGGAAATAATGGTTTAGAACATGAATGGTCTCCAGGTAAGTCTGTCTGTGAAAGCCTACTAAGGGTTCCTTGGATATATTTAGCCCAAAGCCTCCTAAGGGTTCCTTGGATATATTTAGCCCAAAGCCTACTGAGGCTTGTCAGCATAGTAAAGGAACCTGGGTGTTTAATATGCAACACAAAGAAGAAACCACCAACAAATCAACTCTAAATGGTAGGGGTTGGAACACAAACCCTATGAGGAGCAGCTGAGGGAGGTGGGGTTGTTCAGCTGTAAATGTGGTGCTTCAGGACGTGGTTTAGTGGTCATGGTAGTTGGGTTAGATTGGACTCCATGATCTTAGAGGTCTTCTCCAACCTTAATATTCTGTGATACAAAGTATGACCAACAAATTATCCTTTGGTTCTATTTTTGTCTACCAACAAGGCCTCTCAGGACCCCAGTGACATTTGACTACAGCAAAAATCCAGCTGAATGAGTGGCCATTTGTAAAGCCGGATATAGGAATTATCATAGGGGGGAAAAAAAACCCACCACCAAACCCAACAAGCCAAACCCAAAAAGCCAAAATCAACAAGCCAAACCCAACAAGCCAAACCCAAAAAGCCAAACCCAACAAGCCAAACCCAACAAGCCAAACCCAACAGAATCACTTTTACAAAATCATTAGAAAAAACAATAAAAGAATTACTACAGAGTAGGAACACCCCTTGCTTTTGATAACTCCATTTTTTCCTACTGAGGTACCAATCCCTGTGAGGAGAGGCTGAGGGAGCTGGGGTTGCTTAGCCTGGAGAAGAGGAGGTTCAGGGGAGACCTTTTGCTGTCTACAACTACCTGAAGGGAGGTTGTAGCCAAGTGGGGGTTGGTCTATTCTCCCAGGCACCCAGCACCAGAGCAAGAGGACACAGTCTCAAGCTGTGCCAGGGGAGGTTTAGGCTGGATGTTAGGAAGGAATTCTTCCCAGAAAGAGTAATTGGCCATTGGAATGTGCTGCCCAGGGAGGTGGTGGAGTCACTGGAATTGTTTAAGAAGAGCCTGGATGAGGCCCTTGGTGACATTGTTTAGTTGATTAGTTAGGGTTGCATGATCAACTGGACTTGATCATCTTGGAGGTCTCTTCCAACCTGGATTGAAATTAGTCAGGAGGAGACCTTATTGCTCTCTACAACTCGCTGAAGGGAGGTTGTAGCCAGGTGGGGTTGGTGTCTTCTCCCAGGCAACCAGCACCAGAGCAAGAGAATAACTTTAGAATAAACTTTAGAATAACTTTAGAATAAACCAAACCAGGTTGGAAGAGACCTTCAAGATCATCGTGTCCAACCCATCAACCAATCCAACCCACCCAAACAGCTAACCCATGGCACCAAGCACCCCATCAAGTCTCCTCCTGAACACCTCCAATGACGGCGACTCCACCACCTCCCTGGGCAGCCCATTCCAATGGGCAATCACTCTTTCTGTATAGAACTTCTTTCTAACATCCAACCTGAAGAGGACACAGTCTCAAGCTGTGCCAGGGGAAGTTTGGGGTTGAGGTGAGGAGACAATTCTTCATAGAGAGAGTTGTTAGCCATTGGAATGTGCTGCCCAGGGAGGTGGTGGAGTCACCATCCCTGGAGGTGTTCAAGAGGGGATTGGATGTGGCACTTGGTGCCATGCTTTAGTAGTCATGAGGTGTTGGGTGACAGATTGGACTTGATGATCATTGAGGTCTCTTCCAACCTTATTGATTCTATGATTCTATAGTGCTCGAATTTCCTCAAGGTTCACTCTCAACTAAAGACATGAACCTAAGAGATATGAAACAAAATAAAAAGAAAACAAAAATTAAAATAGGACAAAGGAAAAAAAAAAAATTACAATAACCTCTTGGTTTAACATAGTAAGCAAGGGGAAAAAAAGTATAAAAAAGAAGAAGTTCTAAGATGGATCAATCAATTTTGTTTTTCCACAGCAGAAGGAAGGGGAAAAAAGAAACAAAAATGAAAAAAAAAGAAGGGCCAGAATAATGCTGTAGAAATCATAATAGGAAAGATAATACCACCTCTAGGTTATTTTCTCAGCTATAGCACAAAAGATCAGAGGAGGCTTGAATGCATGTGAAAGAAAAATGGCTTTGGAAGAGACATACAAGGGCTTTTTTTTTTCCTCTGCACTCAGTGTAATCAGTGTTACTAATGGCCTTCCTGGCAGGTTGTTTGGAGCTGTATTAGTCAGGAAGGTGATACTGTCCTACCTGTCAGAAGTGTATTAACAAGGATCAGGTATATTTTCTCATTTTCTGATATTATGGGATGCAGCTGAATGTGAGAAATATTCTGGAGGCTGGAGTCTTGGTTACATTTTCCTCTGTATTTACTCTAATTTTGCACTACCAGAAATCAGGACTGCTTAGAACTTTCTGTCTGCCAAAGGGTGTTCAAGCTGCATCTAAGAGAGAGTGATTGCCCGTTGGAATGGGCTGCCTCAGGAGGTGGTGGAGTCATCATCACTGGAGGTGTGCAAGAGGAGACTTGATGGGGTGCTTGGTGCCATGGGTTAATTGCTTAGGAGGGTTGGATTGGTTGATGGGTTGGACGCGATGATCTTGAAGGTCTCTTCTAACCTGGTCTATTCTATTCTATTCTATTCTATTCTATTCTATTCTATTCTATTCTATTCTATTCTGTTTTGTTCTATTCTATTCCAGGAGGAGACTTGCTGGAGTGCTTGGTGCCATGGGTTAGCTGTTTGGGTGGGTTGGATTGGTTGATGGGTTGGATGCGATGATCTTGAAGGTCTCTTCCAACCTGGTTTATTCTATTCTAAACCAGCTGAAGAGATAGTTTTACCCTTCAGTATTCATGAATATGACAGGATTTAGAGCCCATTTTTTATGAATTTTTTTAATCAGTAAGTTTTCTCCTTCAGTGTGTGGTGGTCTGATTAAAACTTTACACAAAAATAAGGGAAATCAATATATATACAGGACAGGATCACAGGATGTCAGGGATCGGACGGGACCTCAAGGATCATCCAGTTCCAACCCCCTGCCATGGGCAGGGACACCTCACACTACAGCAGGTTGCTCACAGCCATATCCAGCCTGGCCTTGAAAACCTCCAGGGATGAGGCTTCCACCACCTCCCTGGGCAACCTGTGCCAGGCTCTCACCACCCTCATGGGGAAGAACTTCTTCCTAACATCCAATCTGAATCTACCCATTTCTAGTTTTGTTTCATTCCCCCCAGACCTATCACCCCCTGACACCCTAAAAAGTCCCTCCCCAGCTTTCTTGTAGCCCCCTTCAGATACTGGAAGGCCACAATTAAGTCTCCTCAGAGCCTTCTCTTCTCCAGACTGAACAGCCCCAGCTCCCTCAGTCTGTCCTCATAGGAGAGGTGCTCCAGCCCTCTGCTCATCCTCGTGGCCCTGCTCTGTCTGGACACCTTCCAACACCTCCAGATCCTTCCTGTACTAGGTACTCCAGAACTGGACACAGTACTCCAGGTGGGGTCTCAAGAGAGTGGAGTAGAGAGGGAGAATCTCCTCCCTTGACCTGCTGGCTGTGCAATATCAATATATGTATTTTTTACAGATACACAATTAGGTCTCCTGAGAGCCTTCTCTTCTCCAAACTGAATAGCCTCAGCTCTCTCAGTCTGTTCTCATAGGAGTGGTGCTGCAGCCCTGTGCTCATCCTTGTGAATTGAATTTAATTTACTTTTTTTTGGGGGGGAGCATTTCTCATTGCAATGAATTTGTTCTTCAATGTGGCTTATTTTACTTCCTCTAAATAGTCTTTAAAACATGTAGGATCATAGAATTGTAGAATCAATAAGGTTGGAAGAGACCTCAGAGATCATCAAGTCCAACCTGTCACCCAACACCTGATGACTACTAATCCATGGCTCCAAGTGCCACATCCAATCCCCTCTTGAACACCTCCAGGGATGGTGACTCCACCACCTCCCTGGGCAGCACATTCCACTGGCCAACAATTCTATCTGTGAAGAACTTTCTCCTCACCTCAAGCCTAAAGATGTTGCATCAGTGTTGCAAACTTTTAATACTTGCCTTTTCAGAGTTTGAGCTGACTTTTCTTTACCAAGTTCAGGCCCTGGACTACACTGTGACACAGACCAGGATTCTACTTTTTCATTGCCCTCTGAGCAATTCCTCATCTGGCAAACCTTCAACAACTTGCCACATCAGACACTGATCCCAACCAGCCCAAGAACCCAAAAGGGTGTCAGTGCAGCTTAAGAGTACAACATGTCAGTGCATTAATGCATCAAATATGGTTGAGGGGTTTTTTACTCTTTAAAATGTCACAAAATAACCCAAAAACATAAAAAAGGGGGAAAAAAAGTTCTTTTCTGTGATTCTCAGCTGTCTCCAGGGCACTCATCTGTTATAAAACTTATTTCAGTGCAAATATGAATTGTGAGAAGCCTTCATGCTGTGCTGATATTGCACCCAGCCTGCTGACAAATCATTCTAAGAGTAGACATTTCCATTGCACTTACCTAGCACCATGATACTGGCCAGCAAATGTTAACCAAACCCATAATATTCTGTGAAGAGAAAGAAGCGACTCTGACCTCCAAAAACCAAGCTTAACCTCCATCAGTTTTGATTTCATTAAATCCTGTATCTCTTTCCAATTATAATAATAATAATAATAATAGACCAGGTTGGAAGAGACCTTCAAGATCATGGCGTCCAACCTATCATCCAATCCAACCTAACTAAACAACTAACCCATGGCACCAAGCACCCCAGCAAGTCTCCTCCTGAACACCTCCAATGATGGTAACTCCACCACCTCCTCGGGCAGCCCATTCCAATGGGCAATCACTCTCTCTGTATTTAGAATAAATAAACCTTTATTTAGAATAAACCAAACCAGGTTGGAAGAGACCTGCAAGATCATCACATCCAACCCATCAACTAATCCAACCCACCCAAAGAGCTAACCCATGGCACCAAGCACCCCATCAAGTCTCCTCCTGAACACCTTCAATGAGGGCGACTCCACCACCTCCCCAGGCAGCCCATTCCAATGGGCAATCACTCTCTCTGTATAGAACTTCTTCCTAATATCCAACCTGAACCTCCCCTGGTGCAGCTTGAGACTGTGTCCTCTTGTTCTGGTACTGGGTGCCTGGGAGAAGAGACCAACCTCTGCCTGGCTACAACCTCCCTTCAGGTAGTTGTAGAGAGCGATAAGGTCACCCCTGAGTCTCCTCTTCTCCAGGCTAAGCAGCCCCAGCTCCCTCAGCCTCTCCTCATAGGGTTTGTGTTCCAAACCCCTCACCAACTTTGTTGCCCTTCTCTGGACATGTTCCAGCAAGTCAACCTCCTTCCTAAACTGAGGGGCCCAGAACTGGACACAGGACTCGAGGTGTGGCCTGACCAGTGCAGTATACAGGGGCAGAATGACCTCCCTTGCATTGCTGCTCAGAAACTCTGATGATGCTGGCTGTGATTGGGTTGGAAGGGACTTCAAGGATCAGCCAGCTCCAACCCCCCTGCCATGGGCAGGGACACCTCACACTACAGCAGATTGCCCACAGACACATCCAGCCTGGCCTTATAAACCTCCAGGGATGAGGCTTCTACAACCTTTCACAATTTATGCATGGAGGAATAATTTCACCTTAAAGAAAAAGACTTTTTTTTTTTCTTTTGCTTATTTATTCTGTTTACTATTAAGCTTCCTCAATCTAATCTACATCAAGTGCATGTAGGTTGTGGGAACTGGTTTTTGATTCACATGGTTAGCCAGCCCTTTAATGTGAAGCAGATGGCAGTTCACAGGATCACAGGATGTTAGGGGTTGGAAAGGACCTCTGAAGATCATCAAGTCCACCCCCCCTGACAGAGCAGGACCACAGAATCCAGCACAAGTCACACAGGAACACATCCAGATGGGGCTGGAAAGTCTCTGGAGGAGACTCCACAGCCTCTCTGGGCAGCCTGTTCCAGTGCTCTATGACCCTCACAGTGAAGAAGTTCCTCCTCATGTTGATGTGGAATCTCCTGTGCTGTAGTTGATATCCATTGCTCCTTGTTCTATCCCAGGGTGCATCTGAGCAGAGCCTGTCCCCTCCCTCCTGACCCCCAGCCCTCAGATATTTATAAACATTATTGTTCTGTTCTGTTCTGTTCTGTTCTGTTCTGTTCTGTTCTATTCTATTCTATTCTATTCTATTCTATTCTACTCTATTCTATTCTATTCTATTGTATATCGCCTCTCAGCCTTCTCCTCTCCAGACTTTAAAGCCCCAGGTCCCTCAGCCTTGCCTCATAAGTCATTGCTCCAGTCCCTCAATCATCCTTGTAGCCCTCTCTTGGACTCTCTCCAGCAGATCCCTGTACCTCTTGATCTGGGGAGCCCAGAACTGGACTCAATATTCCAGGTGAGCTCTCACCAGGGCAGAGTAGAAGGGGGAGGAGAACCTCCCTGGATCTGCTGGACATACTCCTGTTAATGCAGCCCAGGACTTACTTATTCCTAAGTACTTAACATGTGCTGGATCCTTAAGCTGGATTTGTGAGAGAATTGCTCAGATACTCCAATGGTCTCTCATGTCATGCCCTTTCTTCATTCACTTGAGTATCAGGCTACTGCAAATTATTCTAACCATTGAATATTGTGTCCTTAGACACATCTTGAGTAACTCTTCCTTTGCAACTGGGACCCTTCAGCACTTCCTTCTGTGGTGGTAAACAACACACAGATGTTTTCCATGGGTTTCAGAAATGTCCTTGCACTGAAGGTGTATTTTAAACATGCATGTTTTGCAACTGCTACTTCTAATTTCTAACTAAATTATACCTGCTTGTTCTGCCAGATACTACTGTGACCACCACTAACCTACTATTTTTCTCCCCTGCTTAGGAGAACACAACATTAATTTGTGGGCAGCATCTATATTACCTTGTTTATATTACCTCAATTTAAGAAAGATGTTGAGATGCATGTCCATGTGAAGAACATGGCCAGAGAAGGGCAACAAAGCTGGGGAGGGGTCTGGAGCACAGCCCTGTGAGGAGAGGCTGAGGGAGCTGGGGTTGTTTTAATCTGAAGGAGGCTCAGGGGAGACCTTATTGCTATCTACAGCTACCTGAAAGGAGGTTGTAGCCAGATGGGAGATGGTCTCTTCTCCCAGGCAACCACCAACAGAACAAGAGGACACAGTCTTAAGCTGTGCCAAGGGAGGTTTAGGCTGGATGTTAGGAAGAAATTCTTCCCAGAAAGAGAGATTGGCCATTGGGATGTGCTGCCCAGGGAGGTGATGGAGTCACCATCACTGGAGGTGTTTAAAAAGAGCCTGGATGAGGCACTTGGTGCCATGGTTTAGTTGATTAGATGGTGTTGGGTGATAGGTTGGACTTGATGATCTCAAAGGTCTTTTTCGGCCTGGTTAATTCTATGTGCTGTATTCTGTTTCACTGGCTGCTCAAAGGATGGATTTTTTGTCTATTAATTTGACATTTGAGCAAATAATAGTGGTGTTTGCAATCAAAGCCATCCAAAACCAACTCAAAGAGCATGGTGATTACCCTTCTTCCAGGCCAATATTCATGCCATTATTTACCACTACAAAACACAGCAGAGCGTCATTTTTAGCCCACATCCCTCTTGATTCTTTGCCAAGCATCCATGGAGACTTTACTGAATTCCTCAAAGGGGCTGGATCCTGTCTCATTTGTTTAGAAAATGAATCTGAACAATAAATATCAGATTGAGGTCATATTATTGGTAAATTCATGCTGTCTTCTACATTTTTCTAACCTGATGTCAGCATCTAGCTATTGCCTTTTAAAATATACTCTCTTTTCACACATTAATGAGGGCAAGTAATTTAGATTAGATTAGCATAGCATAGCATAGAACAGAACAGAATTGAATTGAATTGAATTGAATTGAATTGAATTGAATTGAATTGAATTGAATTGAATTAACCAGGTTGAAAAAGACCTTTGAGATCATCCAGTCCAACCTATCACCCAACACCATCTAATCAACTAAGCCATGACACCAAGCACCCCATCCAGACTCTTCTTAAACACCTCCAGGGATGGTGACTCCACCACCTCCCTGGACAGCACATTCCAATTGGTCTGTAGTCACTTGATTCATCCTCCCCTTCTGCCCCCAAGTAATGATGTCCAAACACAGAGCACCCTTCCTACTTGTAGAGGTTTAACCTACTTTAAGTATGTGTTTTGAGTCCTGTAAATCTACCCTCCCATTCTCTGAATACTTTAAGCTATTCAAACCTTAGAGGAAAGCTTTCCTTCTAAGGTGGAGTCACCAGCCCTGGAAGTGTTTAAAAAGAGCCTGGATGAGGCACTTGGTGCCATGGTTTAGTTGATGAGATGGTGTTGGGTGATAGGTTGGACTTGATGATCTCAAAGGTCTTTTCCAACCTGGTTAATTCTGTATTCTGTATTCTAAATCAGATGTGATCACTGTTTCTAGCCACCTGCCTTTCCCTCATCTAACTGTCCTCACTGGAAACAGAAGCTTTGTGAGATCTGGCTCAGCTTGGAGAGGTCTCAGGCTGTTTGGAAACTGTGAGGCTATTTCCTCAAGTACAACCAGTGTGTGCATCCTTCAGTTTTCCATCATACACAGGAATATGTGGGATGCTCCTGACATGTATTCAGTATTCAGTATCACTAAGGTTGGATGAGACCTCAAAGATCATCGAGTCCAACCTGTCACCACAGACCTCATGAGTAGAGAAGGGAGGACACTACTGCCCACTGCAGGCTTGAACTCACGACCATTCCCATTAAGGGTCTTATGCATGTCCTGCATTCTTGGTTGGATTTCCTTTAAATAAGTTTTGGGGGAGTCCATAATGTATGGATTTGAGTGGATTAAATATTAGAAGTGTATGTGTAGATGGCAGTCATGATTAGTTTATGATGCTCCTGGGCAGCTGAGAGAGGCTGTGCTCTGTGGAGTTCATGACATGCCCAGCTGCATATGGAATTAAAAGGTATGTGAGTGGGTTGGCTGGTGATAAATTGCTTGAGCTTGTCCAAAGGGAAATGAAGTTAATGAAGTGAGCTTCCATGAAAACTGGATGAAATTGAAAACAACCAAGAAAATTTATCAGACTAATTGAAAACCCCCAGTAAACCTGCACCTCCAAAGTGGACAAGAAGTTATGTATTTAGACCACAAACTTGAAGAAACTCAGCATCAAACCTCCAGAGCCTTGCAGATGCTTTTAAAAATGGAGGTGATGCCAAGGATAAATTATCAAACAGGTCAGCAGCATTCCCTGTAACTGCCTAACCAGACATCATTTCCTCCCTGTTCATAGTTTCATAGTTTCATTCAAGGTTGCAAGGGACCACACGGATCATCTAGTTCCAACCCCCCTGCCATGGGCAGGGACACCCCACACTAGATCAGGCTGGACAGAGCCTCATCCAGCCTGCTCTTAAACACCTCCAGGGATGGGGCCTCGACCACCTCCCTTGACAACACATTCCAGGGCTTCACCACTCTCATGGGGAAGAACCTCCTCCTCACATCTAGCCTGAATCTCCCCACCTCCAGCTTCATTCCATTCCCCCTAGTCCTATCACTACCTGAGATCCTGAGAAGTCCTTCCCCAGCCTTCCTGTAGGCCCCCTTCAGATACTGGAAGGCCACAATTAGGTCACCTCGGAGCCTTCTCTTCTGCAGACTGAACAGCCCCAACTCCTTCAGTCTGTCCTCATAGGAGAGGAGCTCCAGCCCTCTGATCATCCTTGTGGCCCTTCTCTGGACACCTTCCAGCACCTCCACATCCCTCTTGTAATAGGGGCTTCAGAACTGGAGGCAGTACTCCAGGTGGGGTCTCACCAGGGCTGAGTAGAGGGGGAGGATCACCTCCCTCGACCTGCTAGCCACACTTCTCCTGATGCAGCCCAGGATCTGATTGGCTTTGTGGGCTGCAGGTGCACACTGAGAGCTCATGTTGAGCTTTTTGTCCACCGGCACTCCCAAATCTCTCTCCTCAGGGCTACTTTCCAGCCAGTCCCTGCCCAGCCTGGATTTGTGCCTGGGATTGCCTCGACCCAGATGCAGGACCCTGCACTTGCTCTTATTGAACCTCATGAGGTTGGCTTGTGCCCACCTCTCCAGCCTGTCCAGGTCACTCTGGATGGCCTCCCTTCCCTCCAGCGTGTCTGCTGCACCACACAGCTTGGTGTCATCAGCAAACTTGCTGAGGGTGCACTCAACGCCACTGTCCATGTCCCCCACAAAGATGTTGAATAAGACATATGCTGACATCATATGCTGACATCTTCACTCCCTGCATCTTCTATCAAATAGGATGAGGGGGAATGGGAAAAAAAACAACTAGCAATGGGTAGATTCAGATTGGATGTAAGGAAGAAGTTCTTCCCCATGAGGGTGGTGAGAGACTGGAACAAGTTGCCCAGGGAGGTGGTGGAAGCCTCATCCCTGGAGGTTTTGAAAGCCAGGCTGGATGTGGTTGTGAGCAACCTGCTGTAGTGTGAGATGTCCCTGACCATTGGAGGGGGGTTGGAACTGGATGATCCTTGAGGTACCTTCCCTTCCAACCCTGACAATTCCATGATTCTATGAAATAAAAACCCTACTTTTACCCAGTGTTTCCTCAGTGTTGTGGAAGGAGCAGCTACATGTCTGATTCGAATGCTCAGCCGTACAACAAGCAAGTCTTTCATAGTACTGTGGTTTAGCAGGTTTTGTACAACTGTAGAAGGACAAAATGAAAAGGCATTTCAGCTGTTAAAAAGCAAATGAACACCTCTAAGAAATGTAAAATGTCAAGAATTATGGTGTTCTAGTCAATTTTAATCAGTAAAGAATCAGTAAAGTAGCAACATTAAAATCTCAAAGTATGCTCATGAGCTTATTCCCACTTACAGAAAAAATTACTGTTCTAGCTAAGGGGGCTCTTACTGAGGGAGAACAGTCTAATCTGTCTTTGCTATGTTTATCAACATTAACAATGATGTCATGGATCCAGAGATGTCCAGTTCTGGGCCCCTCAATTTAAGAAGGACTTTGAGACCCTTGAACGTGTCCAGAGAAGGGCAACGAGGCTGGGGAGGGGTTTGGAGCCCAGCCCTGTGAGGAGAGGCTGAGGGAGCTGGGGGTGATTAGCCTGGAGAAGAGGAGGCTCAGGGGAAACCTTATTGCTGTCTACAACTACCTGAAGGGAGGTTGCAGACAGGCAGAGGTTGGTCTCTTCTCCCAGGCAGCCAGCACCAGAACAAGAGGACACAGTCCTCACAGGGAAGGTTTAGGTTGGATGTTAGGAAGAAGTTCTACACAGAGAGAGTGATTGCCCATTGGAATGGGCTGCCTGGGGAGGTGGTGGAGTCACCATCATTGGAGGTGTTCAGGAGGAGACTTGCTGGGGTGCTTGGTGCCATGGGTTAGTTGTTTAGGTGGGTTGGATTGGTTGATGGGTTGGATGCGATGATCTTGAAGGTCTCTTCCAACCTGGTTTTATTCCATTCCATTCCATTCCATTCCATCCCACTCCATTCCATTCTATTCTGTTCTATTCTATTCTATTCTATTCTATTCTATTCTATTCTATTCTATTCTATTCTATCCTATTCTATTCTATTCTATCCTATTCTATTCTATTCTATTCTATTCTATTCTATTCTATTCTATTCTATTCTATTCTATTCTATATTTTAAAAATTAACTTTTTTTTTCAAGCAAAATCTTGGTATCCTGTGGTTCTTCTCCTCTAGCTTCTCCAAAGAAACAACACCCAAACTAAAACCAAACCAAATGAAACAAAGAAAAACCCCAACCAACAAAAAACTCACAAAAAAACAAACCCAAATCAAAGCAAGACAAACCCCAACCAACCAAAAAAATACCCCAAGAAACCCCAACAACTGAATATGTCTCCTTCTAGGCTGCTACCTACTAGAACTCATTACAGAAAGGAGTTTTCCTATACAAAGCATCATTTTGCTTAGCAGTTGTAGTATGACCCAGATAACCCCATTCATTTCAGGGGAAAAGTTTGAGAGGCTATGTTGCATTATTCATTCATGTTGTGGATAACAACTTCAACCTCGAGACTGTTGAGCCAGCACTTTCCTGAGCTGTAAATTCCCTGAGGGAGGGAATGAGGGGGAAAAAAGAAACCATCATCCCTACCCTGAGGTTTGAAAAATAGTCTTCACTACAGGAAGAGTTTGCTAAGGGGTTGTGTCTAATGAGAGGAAATTCTCTCTCCCAGGAACATTTTTGGAAACCCCAAGGCTCTCTAGAATGCTGTTACAAGGAATTATTTAGAGGTTGTTTTAATCCTCCCATCCTGTGATGCTTCATCCCTGGCAGCTCCCATAAAGGGAAATTCATGCACTGGAGGTGGTATTCGTTTCATTTATGTCTCTTCTACCTGATATGCCCAAGGGAGGGCAAGGAAGGCTGTCCTCCCTCTGGAGGATATTGTACATGTGAATCAAAACATGGAATGAGTATTTAGGGAGAGGCAGTGAAGAGTCTATTTGTCTTTCCCACACCAGTACACCTGAAGAAAAGGTCCTGGGGGTGCTGGGGGATGAGAAGCTCAACATGAGCCAGCAGTGAGCACTTACAGCCCAGAAAGCCAACCAGAGGCTGGGCTGCATCAAGAGAAGCAGAGCCAGCAGGGCAAGGGAGGTGATTCTCCCCCTCTACGCTGCTCTGCTGAGACCCTGCGTGGAGTACTGCATCCAGTTCTGGAGCCCCTAGTACAGGAAGGATCTGGAGGTGCTGGAAGGTGTCCAGAGAAGGGCCACGAGGATGAGCAGAGGGCTGGAGCTGCTCTGCTATGAGGACAGACTGAGGGAGTTGGGGCTCTGAGGAGACCTAATTGTGGCCTTCCAGTATCTGAATGGGGATACATGAAAGCTGGGGAGGGACTTTTTAGGGTGTCAGGGAGTGATAGGACTGGGGGGAATGGAAATAAATTATAAATGGGTAGATTGAGATTGGATGTTAGGAAGAAATTCTTCCTAGTGAGGGTGGTGAGACACTGGCACAGGTTGCCCAGGGAGGTGATAGAAGCCTCATCCCTGGAGGTTTTTGCAGCCAGGCTGGATGTGGCTGTGAGCAACCTGCTGTAGTGTGAGGTGTCCCTGCCCCTGGCAGAGGGGTTGGAACTGGCTGATCCTTGGAATCCCTTCCAACCCTAACAATTCTAGGATTCTATGATTAAACCACTCTAAAGTCCTCCATTAGGCTGACATCTTTACTTCACACTGACTCCAGATTTATTTGGGTTTGTTGGGTTTGTTTTCTGTGTGGTTTGTTTGTTTAGAGGTTTGGTTGGTTGGTTGGTTTTTGGTTGGTTGGTTTTGGTTTGGGGGTTTTCATTAGAAGGGCAGCAGTGGGATTTAAGCTAACACTGATCTGGCCTAGTTATTAGTCCTTAAGAATATATACACTGTGTTCCACCCTGCCAGTCTTGCAGGAATGGTGCATTTGAATGGCAGTGATGTTGATTTTCCTCCTAGTTAATAACACTTTTTTTTCCTTTACTACACAAGGGTAATTTGACCATGATGTCCTCAGAAGCTGCCTGCATTGATATTCTTGTTAAAAATTCATGGCTGTTTTGTTGCAATCACAACAAATCACTCCAAGGTCCTGTGAAATTTCCTCTTAAAAATAATACATATATATTATGCTGGACAGCAGCCAGGCAGAGAGAGACCTGGGGGTACTGGTCGATGGCAGGCTGAACATGAGCCTGCAGTGTGCCCAGGCAGACAAGAGGGCCAATGGCATCCTGGCCTGCATCAGGAACAGTGTGGCCAGCAGGAGCAGGGAGGTCATTCTGCCCCTGTACACTGCACTGGTTAGGCCACACCTCGAGTCCTGTGTCCAGTTCTGGGCCCCTCAGTTTAGGAAGGAGGTTGACTTGCTGGAACAAGTCCAGAGAAGGGCAACAAAGTTGGTGAGGGGTTTGGAACACAGCCCTATGAGGAAAGACTGAGGGAGCTGGGGTTGCTCAGCCTGGAGAAGAGGAGACTCAGGGGTGACCTTATCACTCTGTACAACTACCTGAAGGGAGGTTGTAGACAGGCGGATGATGGTCTCTTCTCCCAGGCACCCAGTACCAGAACAAGAGGACACAGTCTCAGGCTGCGCCAGGGGAGGTTCAGGTTGGATGTTAGGAAGAAGTTCTATACAGAGAGAGTGATTGCCCATTGGAATGGGCTGGCTGGGGCGGTGGTGGAGTCACTGTCATTGGAGGTGTTCAGGAGGAGACTTGATGGGGTACTTGGTGCCATGGGTTAGCTGTTTGGGTGGGTTGGATTGGTTGATGGGTTGGACACGATGATCTTGAAGGTCTCTTCCAACCTGGTTTGGTTTACTCTAAATAAAGGGTTTATTCTAAATATATATAAAGCAAAAGGAATTTCATTCACATTCAAACTGGAGGCTCACATTCCCCTTCTCATGTGTCACTGTGGTCTACAAATAACAAGGCTTTGATTCTGATGTCTTTTTCATCAATGTAAGTGAAACCTTTTCCCTCGGAATCAAAGGGGGAAAACAAGGATAGGAAACAGAAGCGGGAAATGCATTCTTGGGTTTTGAACAGCAGTGAAACAGGCAGCTTCACATTAATGTGTGCCTGCCTTGACTTTTTAGGAAACATGAATTATTCATGGGGTTTCACAGCATGCATCAGTTAGAAATAATTAAACAGTAAGCAATATAGGGAGGAAGTTTTATGGCTTTGTTGGAGCTGTGCAGGCATCAATAGCTCTAAATATTTACAAATAGAAAATGCAAGGCCTTTCTGATCCTGATTTCACAGTTGTTCTTCAGCACCTTCCAGCCATGCCATTGGGTTTGACAGTCCACCCAAAGTAGGATCTTTTAAACACCTCCAGGGAGGTGTCTATTCCAGTGCTTGCTAACCCTTCCAGTGAAGGAGTTTCTTCTACCAGCCAATCTAAACCTCTCCTGATGCAACTTGAGGCCATTTCCTCTTGGCCTATTATTTGTAAACAAGAAGAGACCAACACCCACCTCACTACAACCTGCCTTCAGGTAGTTGTAGAGAGTGAGAAGATTTCCCCTCAGCCTCCTTTTCTCCAGACTAAACAACCCTAGTACCCTCAGCCACTCCTCACCAGACCTGTTCTGTAGACCTGTTCTCCAGACCCGTTCTCCAGACCCTTCAACAGCTATTTACTAACACAATAATGTGGATGGAACAGAAGAAGGGAGAGAGAGAGGAAAAAAAGAAAGAGAGAGAAAGAGAAGAGGGAGAGAGAAAAGGAATTATAGTACCCCACACCCCCCAAGATGGTCTGGGTCTGTGGAGGAAGGCTGCTGCCACTTTGGTGAGGTGGAGATGTCATCCTTGCTGGCTGTGCTGTCCTCCACTGGAGGAGAAGAGGGAGAGATCCCAAGGTTCAAGTTCAAGTCCTCCTCTGAGCAGCCTCTTCAACTCCATGAGTTGCAGCAGGTGGAATTTAGGACATGGAGAGAGGCTTCCTCCTGGTCTGCTGCTTCCAGGCTCCACAGTGATGTCTTTTCTCCTGTGTCTGTCCTTTTCTCCCCTTGTTTGTGCTTTCTTCTCCATTTTTCTTCTCCTGAGCAGGCATTGCTCAGTCTTTTATACAGTTTTGTAGTCACAGGGGACTTTGAGGTATGTGTCCAGGTGGTGAATCCATTATCTTTTTCACCATCCTCCCTTTCCAGGGTAGCTGATGGGTAGAGATGGTCTTGTCTATGCATATTCCAATGAGTCCTTATCCAGTCTTCCCAATACACATCAGCTATTGTCTGGGCAAGGAGCAAAAGGTGATTTTATCTTTGTGGATTCCCATCAAGAGAGACAGGATTTGATCTCTTACAATAGGTTTTTTGTTTATTTGGTTATTGAGAAAAATCTCAAACACAGAAAAGAAATAAGAAAAGAATTTGAAGTACAGTGGCACAAAACCTTGAATACATTTTCTGGTTCATTTACCAATTTCTATTTCAGGCCTCCCATTGTAATTGTGATGATCATTATTAATCACCAACTTCCAGATCAGATTGAAACACAGAACAAGGAAAAGGTCAAAGCAATGGAGAGCACTGTGATCTTTCAGAGACAATGGATGGTGTTAGCATTCTACTGCTCTATTTATGTGAGAAAAGCAGAAATAGGCAAAAGATTAATCTGAGCTTGGGATGAAGATCATTATGAGAACCATACCAGACAAGTTAACCCATTCCTGATGTGGTTCTAGCAGTGCCTCACCTTGCCTCATACAGCACCATATGAACTGAAGTTAGGAATTCCAGTTGGCTTTAAAGAAGTCTCTTTAAATGTGTTAAGAGTTTAAAGCATCACAGAGAGTTTGGTCTAAGCTGTACAATATTCACATTGTGTTGGGTTTTGTGGGAGCTGTTGCTAAAGCCAGAACCAAGGAGATAAGGAGGTGCTGTAAGGGCAATATCCAAAATGCTATTTCATTGTGTTAATTTCTGTAAAGTGGAATCTTTGAAACAGGCAGTGAAGTTCTCTGTGTGGGACACCATAGGAACAGGATCTGTGAACTAACAGGTGTTATCTGTAAGTCTTGTCAGAACGTTGAAAGAGCAGGGGGAAGGCTAAAGGCTCCATGACAGTTGTGTATATAAGCATGAGAGGATATCTCTTACATAGATACATAGAATGGTTTGGGTTGGAAGGGACCTCCAAAGGTCATCTGCTCCAACCCTCCTGCATCCTCCACTAGATCAGGTTGAAAAGAGCCCTTTCGAGCCTTACCTTGAATATCTCTGAGGATGGGGCCTGAGCTAGCTGCCTGTGCAAACTGTTCCAGTCTTCCACCATCCTCATGGTAAAGAACTTGTTCCTAACATCCAAGCTTCCTCTCTCATTTAAAACCATTACCTCTCATCCTATCACTGCAGGCCTTTGGAAAAAGTTCCTCTGCAACAATCCCATAAGCCCCTCTCAGGCACTGGAAGGACACTATTTGGTCTCCCCAGAGTCTTCTTTTCTGCAGGCTGAGCAATGCCAGCTGCCTCAGGCTGTCCTCATAGCAGAGGTGTTCCAGCCCCTGATCATCTTCATGGCCCTCTTCTGGACCCACTCCATCAGGTCCATGTCCTTCTTGTGTTGAGGTACAAACCACACCTTGAGGTACCATCTTCACCAGTTGCAAGACATGCTGTAAATATAGATACAGAATTAACCAGGTTGGAAAAGACCTTTGAGATCATCAAGTCCAACTTATCACCCAACACCATCTGATCAACTAAACCGTGGCACCAAGTGCCTCATCCAGGCTCTTTTGAAACACCTCCAGTGATGGTGACTCCACCTCCTCCCTGGGCAGCACATCCCAATGGCCAATCTTTCTTTCTGGGAGGAATTTCTTCCTAACATCCAGCCTAAATCTCCCCTGGTGCAGCTTGAGACTGTGTCCTCTCATACTGTCACTGGTTGCCTGGGAGAAGAGACCAACCCCCACCTGGCTGCAATCTTCCTTCAGGTAGTTGTAGATGGCAATAAGGTCTGCCCTGAGCCTCCTCTTCTCCAGGCTAAGCAACCCCAGCTCCCTCAGTAGTGCACAGATTGTATTCTGTCTTTACAGATGATCAATGGCCTGTAGAAGTATTTCCAACTCTTCCTCAATCCCTGTGGAACAAATTGCTGTGGCTACAAAGCAGAGAAGAGATTCAGCCCTCCAAGCACAAGTCATTTTGCTTATAATGGCAAAAGTAATTTTCACCCAGCTGAATGAAAAAAACCCAAGAAAATAGGCAATAGTTATACTGTTCTTCCCATTTAGACTAATCTGCTTTAATATGATAGCCCAAACACAATCAAGAGCCCCTTTCACTTCTCACACACGAAACAAAGTCTCTCTGCACAAGTTACAATGATAGAACAAACCAGGTTGGAAGAGACCTTCAAGATCATTGTGTCCAACCTATCATCCAACACCACCTAATCAACTAAACCATGCAACCAAGCACCCTGTCAAGTCTCCTTCTGAACACCTCCAGTGATGGTGACTCTACCACCTCCTCGGGCAGCCCATTCCAATGGGCAATCACTCTCTCTGTGTAAAACTTCCTCCTGACCTCCAGCCTAAACCTCCCCTGGTGCAGCCTGAGACTGTGTCCTCTTGTTCTGGTACTGGTTGCCTGGGAGAAGAGAGCAACCTCTGCCTGTCTACAACCTCCCTTCAGGTAGTTGTAGAGAGCAATAAGGTCACCCTTGAGCCTCCTTTTCTCCAGGCTAAGCAGCCCCAGTTCCCTCAGTCTCTCCTCATAGGGCTTGTGTTCCAAGCTCCTCACCAACAGTAGGAAGTAATCAGCACATTGTTTCAGGCAGTGATCTGCTTCATTTTTACCTTCTGCTCTCTTCTACGGATCACATTTGCAGATTACTTCGACTGGAGTGTTTTAATTGGTGTTCCTGTAGCCCTCTTTAGCGGGATCTGAGTGTTCAAACGTGCAAAAGCTGTCTTCATGTTGTCAGGCAGCATGGAAGCACTGCTCTTAACCTCACAGCCTGCTAAGGGGATGCTAAGGGGAGATAAATAAAATGAAGCTTGAACCAGATTACTCCTGCTCTTAATACCAAGGGTCAATTAGCTGCAGCATCCACCTGCAGACACTTCTGTTCCTTTGTCCCATCAGCAAATGACTTTTTTCCGGGACACTGTGTCAACTGTTAGGAAGAGCCACCTCCAATTTTAGGCTTAGTAAGAACTTTTGGAGGCATTGCAAAGGATTGATTTGACTCATTTCTGACAGTCTGAACAGAAAGAAAGGATTTTTATGTTTGGGGGTTTTTTTCCACCAAATTATCACAGTATAACTAAGGTTGGGAGAGACCTCGAGGATCATCGAGTCCAACCTATCAACACAGACCTCAAATTCTACATTTCCTGTGGAAAGTGACCAGAATGTTCAGGTGAAGTTTCTGAAGTAGAAAAAAAACACAACCCTGGAAGTAGAATACGATGGCTGTTTGGCCAACAAATCCATTTTAGTCTGTGTGAGCCTCAAATGCTTTGCAGGCAATTGTTAAAAACACAGTAGCAACCGTTAAGACTGTGATAAAAGGAGGTGTTAGAATGGTTCATAGGCTGAAGTTAACTGTGGATGACTTTTGATTCCAAAAGCTTAGTGTCACAGCTCTGATGGCTATGAAAGACAAGAAGATATCAAAACCAGCTGTGAATGGTCCTTACTTTCAGGGACCTGCTTGAAAGAGTCCAGTGCAGAGCCACGAAGATGATTAAGGGAGTGGAACATCTCCCTTATGAGGAAAGGCTGAGGGAGCTGTGGCTACTCAGCTTGGAGGAGACTGAGGGGTGAACTCATTCATGTTTATAGAATACGTGAAGAGTGAGCACTGGGAAGACAGAGCCAGGGTTTGCTCAGTGATGTCCATTGATAGACAAGGGGCAGTGGGTGCAAGCTGGAGCATAGGAGGTTCCATGTGACCATAAAGAAAAACTTTTTCACTGTGAGGGTAACAGAGCACTGGAGCAAGCTGCCCAGACAGGTTGTGGAGTCTCCTTTGCTGGAGCCATTCAAAACCCAGCTGGATGTTTAGAATAAACCTTTATTTAGAATAAACCAAATCAGGTTGGAAGAGACCTTCAAGATCATCTCGTCCAACCCATCAACCAATCCAACCCACCTAAACAGCTAACCCATGGCACCAAGTACCCCATCAAGTCTCCTCCTGAACACCTCCAATGACGGCGACTCCACCACCTCCCTGGGCAGCATGTTCCAATGGGCAATCACTCTCTCTGTATAGAACTTCTTCCTAATATCTAACCTGAACCTCCCCTGGTGCAGCCTGAGACTGTGTCCTCTTGTTCTGGTACTGGGTGCCTGGGAGAAGAGACCAACCTCTGCCTGGCTACAACCTCACTTCAGGTAGTTGTAAAGAGTGATAAGGTCACCCCTGAGTGTCCTCTTCTCCAGGCTGAGCAACCCCAGCTCCCTCAGTCTTTCCTCATGTGCTCCTGTGTGACCTGCTCTGGGAAGGTCTCCTGCATTTCATGTACCATCCCTCTTTATTTTCTCTCTTCCTGGTAATAAAAACCGCTGTGCCATTTTGGATTCTTTCTTCTCCTTTAGAAAGCTTGAATACCAAATGTATTCATTTGCATGAGGGAAACTGTTTCAACAGCAATAAGTCTTAGTGTCCTTGGAGAGAAGGGTCTTATTCAGCATTCAGGAGAGAAACTTGAACTGCCTGAATCTGCCTCATTATTTAGGCCATATGCACTAAGCCACGGTGCCTAACAGCTGCCGGTGGTAGGATTAAGGGGGAAACATCTAATGCGATGCACAAGCACGTGCGCCGTGATTTCTGCGGTAGCTTCTACCTGCTCCCCCGGGGTGCATGCTAGATGTATGGCACAGCACTGAAATAATTTCCTTGTGTCAACAAGATCTGGTGATATTTGTTTAAAATAAGAATTAGCCTTGCAATAAAATTGATTTGCTGGCGGTTAGCTCCCTGTCGCTGCGGCCGGCAGATGCAAATACAAAACGATTTTGTTTCATCCTGGGGGTGGGGGGAGGAGGAGGAGGGTGGAGGCTTCTGGTGAGACCAGAGCAAAGGCACAGAACATAAACATGAATTAGCCCTTTGGTTTAGTAAATCAATAAAGCAACAGGGAAGTGTGGAGAATAACCTGGATCGTCTATCAGAATGGGTTTGTGTTCTCACTCTCGCTGCCTCGTAAACAACGTGCCTTTCACGTCCTGCTGCCCAGAAACATCCAAGACAAAAGGACAGAGACAGTTTTCAGGTTGCAGATGTGCTGCCAATGAAAAAAAAAATAAACCAACAAATAAAAAACAGCCAAGCAAAGAAAACAAACCCCCAAAACCCAAGGAAATATCAGGATTAAACAGGCTGCTTCCCAGGATCTTTAAATGAGGTGATTCTACAGCTCCCACGTGGCAGCTCATGCATGTGAAAATACCTCTTTGGTCCCTGCACCAATGAAGAGTGTATTTTATGCAGAATGATGACAAAATGACACAAGGATGAAGGAATATGCTAGATTTAGGAAAGGTGGCAAATAAAGACAGGTAAGAAAACATAATTATGTCAATAATGGAGGGCATCCAGGAAGCTTCCTTCTGTCTGTCAGGAATCAGATAAGGAATCACCAACACAGCGGCATGAGAAGAAGCTGAATCTGATCACAACACTGCATGGGTGGAATTGCAATGTTTTCAAATCCATAAGTGATGAGGGGCAATTAGCTAGATAAAGTGGATTCTGAAAAAGTAATTAATCTGCTGAAACTACTCAAACCACTATTGTGTTTTACTCCTTTGGGTGTAAATTGTAGATGAGTTCCCTTTCGAGCAAGACACTAGGAGGATAATAAACTGTAATAAGGGGGGAAAAAAATTCTTATGAGAGCAAGGGGAACAGCAAGTGCTATGGAGATAAGAAGGAAAATGCTGCTCAGGAGCATAAATTGCTTCTATTGCTGCCTTGAAGAGGCAAGCATCTACATGACCCTCAATTCCTCCTTGCTACAGATTAGGTAATGTACTCTTTACACACAATCACTTCTTTGGTCTTGAGGTTGTAGAGCATTTTTCATGACAATGCCCTGATAAAAAGTCATAGATTATGATATTGCTTGTGACAATAAAGAGTGAGCATGTGTGACAATGCAGCTATTAAGGAGTGAAGGTAGACTGAAGAAATGAAGGGCACTGTGCGAGGTTGGCTCAGGGTGAGGTATTCAGCTGCTCCATTCCCAGTTTCACAGAATACAGAATTAACCAGGTTGGGAAAGACCTCAGAGATCATCAAGTCCAACCTAACACCCAACACCATCTAGTCAACTAAACCATGGCATCAAGTGCCTCATCCAGTCTCCTCTTAAACACCTCCAGTGATGATGACTCCACCACCTCCCTGGGCAGCACATTCCAATGGCCAATCTCTCTTTCTGGGAAGAACTTCTTCCTAACATCCAGACTAAACCTCCCCTGGTGCAGCTTGAGACTGTGTCCTCTTGTTCTGGTGCTGGTTGCCTGGGAGAAGAGACCAACCCCCACCTGGCTACAACCTCCCTTCAGGGAGTTGAGAACGACAATAAGATCTCCCCTGAGCTTCCTCTTCTCCAGGCTAAGCAACCCCAGCTCCTTCAGCCTCTCCTCACAGGGCTGTGCTCCAGACCCGTCACCAGCTTTGTTGCCCTTCTCTGGACATGTTCTCAACATGGACATAGGTCATAGGAAGAATTTCTATACAGAGAGAGTGACATTGGAATGGGCTGCCTGGGGAGGTGGTGGAGTCGCTGTCATTGGAGGTTTTCAGGAGGAGACTTGCTGGGGTGCTTGGTGCCATGGGTTAGTTGTTTAGGTGGGTTGGATTGGTTGATGGGTTGGACACGATGATCTTGAAGGTCTCTTCCATTCTGTTTTATTCTATGTATTCTAATAGGTTGGACTTTGATGACCTCTGAGGTCTTTTCCAACCTGGTTGATTCTAGGCTTCTACAAACTTCACCCTGAATATCTTGTGTCAGACCATCCACGCAGTTTCCAACCTGGCTGATTCTGTGATGCTATGATTCTATTATACTCTATACAGAAAAAAACTGTTCCAGTGCTTTCTTTAAGCTCCAGTTTTGCATAAAGTTTGTTGTTTATTTTGTGTTTGGGGATTTTTTGGTTTGTTTTTTGTGTGTGTGTGTTGTTTTTGTTTGTTTATTTTTCATGTGGTTGGTACAGTAACAAGAACATAAGAGAGGAGGGAAATAAAGTAAATACAAATGTTAAATGGGAGAGGGAAAGACAGAAAGCCTCTTGCTGCTGCAGCAGAGAGTATAAATTAGTGCTGCTCTGCTGCAGATAGGAACAATTTGGTGGATCATTTTTGCCAGGCATTAGGGCCTGGCCAAGCAATATTGTGAAACCTGCCATTAGCCTCAGGGTGGATTCTGGCAAAAGAGCCAACTTTCTTTGCCTGTTCTCTTTGAAACTGCGTGGTTTCAAGCCTTAGCTCATGCTTTACTGAGATACAATTCAAAGCAGACGTAAAGGCATACTGTTAAAACAGCCACAAATGGTTGTTTTATTTACTGTTGGATCACCTCCTCTGTAACCACTGATTTCTTTCTAACTATTATAACTGCAGTTCCTTGCATTCAAAGTGCTCCCCAAGGACAACAAAGAGAGCCAATAAATTCAAAGGCAATAGTGTGAAATGAAATATAAGTTTGGGTGGTTTTTTATTCTACATGCAGCAGCCAGCTGTATAAAATTTATGCTTTAAGCTGTCAATTAAATGAGCAGCAAGAACTTTTTCTTAGTGGCTATAATAACATCCTGATGCTACCCAGCGTTTGGTGACACAGCTCTAATAAGCCACAGTGGTACAACAAGGATGACTAAGAAGTGATTGTGGGTTAGTTGATTACCACATAAGCAATGTAGGGCTAAATCTCACGTGGGAATGAAACAACCACAGTGGCAATTTCTAAAACTCAGACAAGATATGAACTTTAGAGTATTTATTAACACTTCAGAAGGGAAACTAGGATTGCAATCACAGAATCCCATGTTAGCAAGAAGTTCTTCCCCATGAGGGTGGTGAGAGACTGGCACAGGCTGCCCAGGGAGGTGGTAGAAGCCTCATCCCTGGAGGATTTTAAGGTCAGGCTGGATATGGCTCTGAGCAGCCTTCTCTAGTGTGAGGTGTCCCTCCCCACGGCAGGGGGGTTGGGACTAATGACCCTTGAGGTCCCTTCCAACCCTAATAATTCTATGATTAGGAGCTGGAAGGGACCTTGAAAGATCATCCAGTCTCCAGTCCAACACACACACACCCCCCGCTTTCCAAAGCAGAATCACCTAGAGTAGATCACACAGGAATATAAGCAGATGGGTTTGGAAAGTCTCCAGAGAAGGAGACTCCACAACCCACTGTTAGGATGGACTTCACATGTTACTTACCATTTTCTTGTTCTTCTCTCTGCTTTTCTCTATTTCCTTTATTCCTACCATGCATCAAATTTCTTCTGTAGTTATTACACCTTTAAGTAACCTGCTCTAGTGTGAGGTGTCCCTGCCCAAGGCAAGGGATTTAGAACTAGATGATCCTCGAGGTCCCTTCCAGCCCTGACAATGCTATGATTCTATTATTCTATATGTTCCTTTTGAACATATGTTTTACCTCTGTATCCATGCATTCATTCAAGCCTGTAGTTTCATGATGGCTAGTATGGACCAATCAATGGCTCCTGCCCACAAGGGATTCATCCTGACAATATGAGGGTTTCAGAATAAGGTCTCATCTTTAATTGTAAATAAATGACTTGTTATTCAAAGCCAGTTGGCATTACACCAAGATTGTCTTGATATCCCTGGGCTCTGAAAGGCAGGATGAGTGGTTTTGCAAAACACTTGCTTTAAACTCCTCCATGATACAACTAAAATAGAAGCACAGCTCTTGAAGCCATGGTTTAGTTGTCAGGAGGTGTTAGGTACTAGGTAATAGGTTGGACTTGATGATCTCTGAGGTCTTTTCCAACCTGGTTGATTCTATGATTTCTGAAGTCTTCCTTTCCTTTCCCTTTCCCCCTCCTTCAAAACACTGCAGAATGACTGATCATAGAATCACAGAATGGCTTAGTTTGGAAGAGATCTCAGAGATCATCCGACTCCAGCCTCCCCACCATGGGCAGGGACGCATCTGAACTAGACTTGGCTCCTCAAGGCCTCATCCAACCTGGCTTTGAACACCCCCAAGGAGGAGGCAAGCTGATGAAGCACAGACTGTCCCTACTTCAGAGTGAGCCGCAGAGTTACTCTCAGAAATTCACAGACTTGTGCCATCATCTTTTGACTAAGATGTGCTTTTCCACCCTACTGTGTTGTACTCATTATCTGCTGTGGGATTTTTTTATCCACTCTCCAGCCCAAAAGCAACACTAGATAATACTAAAAACAAATAGCTCTGAAGCCTGGAGGTAAGGGAACAAGATAGGGCTAAGGTGGCTCCCTAGTAACTTTTCTCTGCATCAGTGATTATAATAAAGATTTCCATTTTATTTTCTGGCTGCAAAAGCTCCACACTCCTGGCTGATTCAAATGCTCAGTTAATGTTTAAAAGGAAGAGGCTGCTGAGTAATTTACAATAACAAAAATATATCCCTAATGAACCTTGAAATGAGCCTTCTTACTGAAGCTGTTCCTATACCTGAAAAGAAACTCCAGCAGTTCACACATCACTGCCTGTGGTATATGGGACATAAAACAATAAAAGCCCTGCCTAATCTATCCTAGAAGAAGCCTGGAGCAAATGAATTTCCAAAATGAGATAGTAAAGCTGATCTTAATCATAATATTTCAATGAAGTTGTTATTGTGGTGTGGGCTTTTATTATACCATGCTCTATACTCTGTGTGTGCCATACTTTACTGTGGGGACAGCCATGAGGGTTTCTGCTCTAGCCCAATTCACTGACTTTATCCACCTTCAATGATCTACTATTATAAGTAGTAAATTAATATCATTTCCCATAACTAATAATTTTAAGCCTAGCAACCAGATTCTGGAAGATCTTGCTAGAAGTATAAATGGGGCAAGGAATTAGCTAAAGGGAAACTAGATAAGGAAAAGGGATTAAATGATGTAGTTGCCTGTAATAGCAGGGGCCTGGAGCTGATAACCCAAGAGATTGTTTTTAGTCCTGGCTGCTGGAGAAAAAGAAAGATAGAGATCAATTGGATTGGTGAAGCAATTTTATCTTAGCAAAGGGCTAAGAGCTAGATTCTATCTCAAAGTCATAGGAGTTATGGTACAGGGCAGTTGATAGAAAAAAGGAACCTAAGCTCTAGTGTGGACAAACCTCTGTCACCTTTAAAGAGTACAGCATTCCCCACGGGTCTGAGAGTTCCCTTTTCTGTGTAAAATAAAGGAAGAAACAGCTGCCCAAGTCAAACTGATATTTTCTTAGTAAATTCTTAATTTAGATCTGAACACTAACCCCAGTGTCCACAGGGAACCACTGAGTCCAAAAGACTTGAGTCAATCCAATCTTGTTTAACAGCTTTGTTGGTGCCATGGACAGTGGCATTGAGTGCGCCTTCAGCAGGTTTGCTGATGACACCAAGCTGTGTGGTGCAGCAGACACAGCGGAGGGAAGGGAGACCATCCAGAGGGACCCTGACAGGCTGGAGAGCTGAGCACATGACAACCTCATGAGGTTCAACAAGAACAAATGCATCTGGGTCGGGGCAATCCCAAGCACTGATATAGGCTGGGCAGAGAATGGCTTGAGAGAAGCCCTGAAGAAAATGACCTGAGGGTGCTGGTGGAGGAGAAGATCAACATGAGCCAGCAGTGTGCACTTGCAGCCCAGAAAGCCAATCACGTCCTGGGCTGCATCAAGAGAAGCATAGCCAGCAGGTTGAGGGAGGTGATTCTACCCTAATCTGGTGAGACCCCACCTGGAGTACTGCCTCCAGTTCTGGAGCCCCTAGCACAGGAAGGATCTGGAGGTGCTGGAAGGTGTCCAGAGAAGGGCCACAAGGATGAGTAGAGAGGGCTGGAGCTGCTCTGCTATGTGGGCAGACTGAGGGAGTTGGGGTTGTTCAGTCTGGAGAAGGCTCTGACGAGACTTCTTGTGTCTTCCCAGGATCTCAAGGGGGCTACAGGAAAGCTGGGGAGGGACTTATTAGGATGTCAGGGAGTGATAGGATGGGGGGGAATGGAACAAAACTAGAAATGGGTAGATTCAGATTGGATGTTAGGAAGAAGTTCTTCCCCATGAGGATGGTGAGACCCTGGCACAAGTTGCCCAGGGAGGTGGTGGAAGCCTCATCCCTGGAGGTGTTTGCAGCCAGGCTGGATGTGGCTGTGAGCAACCTGCTGTAGTGTGAGGTGTCCCTGCCCATGGCAGAGAGGTTGGAACTGGATGATCCTTGAGGTCCCTTCCAACCTTCACTATTCTGTGATCCTAATCTATTTCATGTTTCTTTCCCATGGAGCTGATTAAATGCTGCAAAGGGCAAAACATCTGTTAGCACAGCAAGGTGGGGAAACAGGGGAGCCACATGTAACTGTGCAAAGCGCTTCTGGGGCCTGGCGGACTGTTGCACAAGGGAATTGTCGGTGGCTGGGCTTGTCACATCTTCCATGACAAAGACTAGATGATGAGAACAACTGTGCTTTGATGTGGGTGGCAGAGGAGTTGCTTTAACAAAAGCACCAGCTGTCTGTGTGCCCAGCCTCTGAAGACAAGCTATAGATTTTCTTCAGAAAAATCATCTATTACATTGGATTTTACTAGGCCAGTAGAATCTCTGCAGCTTTTTTGGTTACAAAACAACAACAACAACAACAACTAAAATATCAGATATCATATCTAGGAGTTCAAGGGTATTATACCACAATATTTTTCTGCTTTGTTTTTTAGAGCTGTGCCTATTGGGTTGGATTGCTTAAATCTTTATGTGCTCCAAGCAGGCTCCCTCCAGTTTCTTTAGAGGATAATGTGTTTTAAAAGCCCTGCTTCACAGAATCACAGCACATTAGGGGTTGGAAGGGACCTTGAAAGGTCATCCTGGAGCAGCCTGGAGAAGAAGAGGCTCAGGGAAGACCTTCTTGCTCTCTACAGCTACCTGAAGGGAGGTTGTAGACAGGCAGAGGTTGGTCTCTTCTCCCAGGTGGCCAGCACCAGAACAAGAGCATAAAATGAGCATGTGGCTCTGTTGGTAGTGCATAAGACCCTTAATGGGAAGGTTGTGAGTTCAATACTGCTGTGGGCAGTAGTGTCCTCCCTACTCTAGTCATGAGATCTGTGGTGACAGGTTGGACTTGATGATCTTTGAGGTCTCTTCCAACCTTAGTGATACTGATACCGAAGAGGACTCAATGTCAAGCTACACCAGGGGAGGTTTAGGCTGGAGGTTAGGAAGAAGTTCTATACAGAGGGATTGATTGCCCATTGGAATGTGCTGCCTGGGGAGGTGGTGGGGTCACCATCATTGGAGGTGTTCAGGAGGAGGCTTGATATAGGGTGCTTGGTTGCATGGTTTAGTTGATTAGGTGGTGTTGGATGATAGGCTGGACGCGGTGATCTCGAAGGTCTCTTCCAACCTGGTTGATTCTATTCTATCCTATCCTATCCTATCCTATCCTATCCTATCCTATCCTATCCTATCCTATCCTATCCTATCCAGTCCAAACCAGCTGCCAGAGCAGGTTCACCCAGAGCAGATCACACAGGAATGCATCCAGGCAGGTCTTGATTATCACCAGAGATACAGAGACTCCACACACACACACACACACACACACACACAGACCCCCGGGCAGCCTGTTCCAGTGTTCCATCACCCTCACAGTGCAAAATTCTTTCCTCAGGCATGGTGAGATTAGTGTTCCATTCTGACTTCTCCAAGAGCAAAAGATGAGCCTTATCACTTTCAGTCAGCCTTTGCCCTCCTGAAATGCTTGCATCCTGATTGCTGTGTAAAACAGTAGAGCACACATCTCTATTGCAAGAGCAGTCTGCGTTTTTAACCTGAATGCCTGAATTTGCCTCATCCCCTGCTGAACCTGCAGATGCTCTCTGTTTCCACAGCCTCCTACAGAGCAAGCTTCAGAAGTTCACTTATAATTACTTGGCTTCCAAAAAAAAAAAAGCCTTCCTCTGTCCTTTTCGTTTCCTTAGACTCTCACTGAATGCTCCACAGGTTTTATGGGATCTGCTGAACCTCTTCTTCATGCATTTCTTGAACCTCATAATACCCTACCTCAACATTCTCCTCACTCAGCTGCAGATTCCCAGCCTTTCAGCAAAGTGCATACAACCCCTATTGACTTACTGACAAGGCTTTCAGCAAATGTCATCTGCTGCTGATGACTTATTGACATCTAACTTAGTTATTTAGTCTAAAATTTGCCATGTACTTGCATCAAATTTTTCTAGTCCATCTGACTTCCCTGACACAAATGACACTGACTCTTTTCCAAGCATCTTCAGCAGCAGAAACAAATACAAAGCAGTTCATCTTGCTTGTCTCCTTCATCATCCTCAAGTGCCCCTTTCACACTTTTGCCATCAAATAGTCCCACTAATTCCCTAGCTGGTGTCCTGCTTTTGATAAGAAAGGTTTCTAAGATCACCATGAGCATTCTTTCACACTTAATTTTTTTTTCCCCAATCCTTTTAATTTCCTTACCTGGTCACATTCACAGAATCACAGAAAAGACCCTCAGGATCACCAAGCCCAACCCAGAAACCTACCTTACAAGGGTCACCCCTAAACCATATCCCCAAGCACCACATCCAAACCACCTTGAAACACATCCAGGCTTGGGGACTCAAGCACCTCCCTGGGCAGCACATTCCAAGGCCTGACCACTCTCAGTCTTCTCTTTTCCAGACTAAAAAGCCCCAGGTCCCTCAGTCTCTCCTCGTAGCCTTCTGCTGGACCCTCTCCAGCAGATCCCTGTCCCTCTTGAACTGGGGAGTCCAAAACTGAAGGCAGTACTCAAGAGGACTTCTCCCCAGGGCAGAGTAGAGGGGGAGGAGAACCTCCCTGGATCTGCTGGACACACTCTTAATACAGCCCAGGATCCCCTTGGCCTTCTTGGCCACCAGGGCACATTGCTGTCCCATGGATAACTTGTTCTCCACCAGCACTCTCAGGTCCCTCTCCACAGGGCTGGTAGACATCTCTCCAATGGGATTGTTTGGAATTACCTTGATCTTCATTTTTACAGCCAAGAGTGATTTATTTGCATTTTACTACTTTTCTGCTCGAGATCTGTGACAGATTTTGAAGGCATAGCCTGAAACTACCAGACAAGGAAAAAGCACCCACTGAAAGAGTGAATTCCAGCTAAATCAGATCTTCTGCTCATTTTAATAGAGACCATTAACTATTATTTTGGTGGGAGTACAAGCCATTAAGATAGATAGATGCTTTTGCTCTTTGGCTTTATATGGCCCTTATTATGTAGGGTATTAGACTGACTGCTCATAAAGGTCATTCCTGACTTTAAGAGCTCCAGTTCTAGGAATTATTGCAGGTGGTGATGACATACAGCAATTACCATTCTAGATCACTCAGAACCAATAAATCTGAAGTTAGGAGGCCTGGTCTTGCATTACAACTATGAGGAATTCAACACAGCATAAGAGCTGGGTTTGAATGAGTGACAATTAATTGAAAGCTACACTAAATCTGCCAGCTTTTCTAAAGATCATCTCCCTTTTCCATCTTTTTCTTGATGCAGTCTTCTCTCCTCCCACTCTTCTCTCTGTGTCCAGAGAAGAGCAAAAAAGATGGGGAGGGGTTTGGAGAACAGCCCTGTGAGGAGAGGCTGAGGGAGTTGGGGTTGCTTAGCCTGGAGAGGAGGAGGCTCAGGGGAGACCTTCTTGCTGTCTGTAACTCCCTGAAGAGAAGTTGTGGGCAGGTGGGGCTTGGTCTCTTCTCCCAGGCAACCAGCACCAGAACAAGAGGACACAGTCTCAGGTTGTGCCAGGGGAGGTTTAGGCTCAAGGTGAGGAGAAAGTTCTTCACTGAGAGAGTTGCTAGCTGACCTCAATTTAAGAAACATGTTGAGATGCATGTCCATGTTAAGAACATGTCCAGAGAAGGTCAACAAAGCTGGGGAGGGGTCTGGAGCACAGTCCTACGAGGAGAGGCTGAGGGACCTGGGGGTGTTTTAGTCTGAAGGAGGCTCAGGGAAGACCTTATTGCCATCTACAGCTACCTGAAGGGAGGTTGCAGCCAGGTGGGGGTTGGTCTCTTCTCCCAAGCATCCAGCACCAGAACAAGAGGGGACAGTCTCAAGCTGTGCCAGGGGAGGTTTAGTCTGGATGTTAGGAAGAAGTTCTTTACAGAAAGAGTAATTGACCATTGGAATGTGCTGCCCAGGGAGGTGGTAGAGTCACCATCACTGGAGGTGTTTAAGAGGAACCTGGATGAGGCACTTGGTGCCATGGTTTAGTTGATTAGATGGTGTTGGGTGATAGGTTGGACTCAATGATCTTTGAGGTCTTTTCCAACATGGTATGGTCTATTCTATTCTATTCTATTCTATTCTATTCTATTCTATTCTATTCTATTCTATTCTATTCTATTCTATTCTATTCTATCCTATCCTATCCTATCCTATCCTATCCTATCCTATCCTATCCACTATGGTGTGTGCATGTGGATATTTTGTGCCTGACCACCAGAGAGAAAAGTGAGTCAGATTTCTCTCAGATGATCTCAAAGGTCTTTTCCAACCTGGTAAATTCTGTACTCTGTGTTTTTTACACCAGACATTGCACACCTTAAACTGAAAGAGAGACACTAGGGAAAGAGGTTAGCACTGGTTTGGAGGAAAGAAATAGCTTCACAGGAAGGGCTTAAACTTCATGGGTACTCAGGAAAAAATATAAACCCACAAAACCAAGGAAACAGGGCCACAGAAAAGAGTAAAGGAAGGTGGGATCAAGTGTGTCAACATACTCAGTGGAAGGCAGGTCAGTTGTGCACACTCACAAAAGGGGAGGAAAAAAATCAGATGAAATTGTGCAGTTGTGCATCTCACAAATGTCCAATATATATTAAAATGTTTAATCAGTGTTGACAGCTTTGGCATTTATGATCTGGTTGTGGTCAATAGTCTTCAAACTCCTGGAAGGAGTAGGAAAACAGATTCTTCCTCTTTTTCTTTTTTACATATAACCTCAGTTGTTTTAGAACATAACTGAATGTATGTCAAATGGCCCATTAGAGAAACAGGGGAATGATGTTGTCTCTGCTTCACTCATTCTACCTTACTACTCTTTTCTGCTGGTTTTGAAAATAAAACAATGCAAAAAACTGCCAGCATGTCTTCCTAATTGAATAAAATCAGAGAACTTTCAGGGTGGGAAGGGACCTCCAGGATCAGCCAGTTCCAACCCCCCTGCCATGGGCAGGGACACCTCACACTACAGCAGGTTGCTCACAGCCACATCCACCCTGGCTGCAAAAACCTCCAGGGGTGAGGCTTCCACCACCTCCCTGGGCAACCTGTGCCAGTCTCTCACCACCTTCATGGGGAAGAACTTCTTCCTAACATTTAATCTCAGTCTACCCATTTCTAATTTTGCTCCATTCCTCCTAGTCCTATCACTCCCTGACACCTTAAATGGTCCCTCCCCATTTTTCTTGTAGCCCCCTTCAGATACTGGAAGGCCACAATTAGGTCTCCTAGGAGCCTTCTTTTCTCCAGACTGAACAGTCCCAACTCTCTCAGTCTGCCTCCATAGGAGAGGTGCTGCAGCCCTCTGCTCATCTGTGTGGATGATCAATGCATACTAAGAAAATAATAGTGTATCTTCCTGATTGAAGAAAATCAATGCACAGTGCAAAGACACCAAAGCAGTCAGTACTGCAGATGGCCAGGTCCACTCACATAGAGCAGTATGTAGTCAATACTTCTCATTCCTTTGTGTGTAACAGGTGTGATTTTGTACTCACCACATACCAATAAAGATGCTTTCAGAAGCCCAATTCAGGATTTAAATGGCTTGTGCCATCTAAGCTCTAAAGAGAAAAATCAGTTGAAAAGAGACATTGGCTTAGCTGTCTCTTTTGTTGCCTTTCTCCATAGATTAAGATTCCCTGGTGGCTTCTTAATGCACTCCTGGTCTTTCTCATGCATTAGCAGAACAGTTTGTTTTCCATAAAGCTCCAGGCCACAATGAGTTCCTTCAGCTATTGTTTAAAGACAGCAGAATGAATCCTGGACATAATCACATCTGACATCAAACACATTGATGTTTAGCTGTGTGTCTGTGCTCTGTAGCTTCAGCAGCTAATTTATATCATAAGGGGATGAAGATCTCACCCTGTAGAAGTTCTCCTGAGCACAAAGAAAGAAGCAGCTCCAATTTTTGTTATGTATGATAATTACTCAGTATTTGGAAGTGTTTGCTTTGATAGCTAGGGAAATGTGTCAGTGCCACAGAATCACCAAGGTTGGAAGAGACCTCAAAGATCATCGAGTCCAACCTGTCACCACAGACCCCCATGACTAAACCATGACACCAAGTGCCACGTCCAATCCCCTCTTAAACACCTCCAGGGATGGTGACTCCACCACCTCCCTGGGCAGCACATTCCAATGGCCAATTACTCTCTCAGTGAAGAACTTTCTCCTCACTTCGAGCCTAAACTTCCCCTGGTGCAGCTTGAGACTGTGTCCTCTTGTTCTGGTGCTGGTTGCCTGGGAGAAGAGACCAACCCCCACCTGGCTGCAACCTCCCTTCAGGTAGCTGTAGAGCAAGAAGGTGTCCCCTGAGCCTCCTCTTCTCCAGGCTAAGCAACCCCAGCTCCCACAGCCTCTCCTCATAGTGCTGTGCTCCAAACCCCTCCCCAGCCTCATTGCCCTTCTCTGGACAAGTTCAAGTGTCTCAATGTTCTTCTTAAATTGAAGGTCCCAGAAGTGGACACAGGACTCAAGGTCTAGCCTAACCAATGCTGAGTACAGGGTAGAATGACCTCCCTGCTCCTGCTGGCCACACTATTCCTGATACAGGACAGAATGCCACTGGCCTTCTAGGCCACCTGGGCACACTGCTGGCTCATGTTCCTTCCTTCTTCATTAAGTTTCCTTCCTCGTTAAGCACTCTTGGGCAGCGATATGGTTTTACTCTTCTGTTGTTCTCAAAGGTCTCCATTGCTGCTGTGTAAATGTGTTTCTTGCAGCAGCACAACAGTAAGTCTGGCTTCCCCACTGGTAAAACCTTCTCACTTTTGACAGGTCCACTCAGCCCTGCAACCCTGGCAGAAATCGTTACTGTTGGCTGACTCGTGCCAGCAGAGTTTGCCACATTTGGGGCTGTTTTCAGGATATAATTCCACACCTGTCAGCATAAATGCTGAACTTTTTTATCAGCTGTGAACAGTTCTGGATGGCATAACAAAAATATTGATTAAAATGACCTTTATGTCTTCCTGGTAATGTCCAGATTATTTTGATGTTCCTTAAAATAGTTGAGAAACATTTTTTGTTCCTCCTGTCTTCGCATTTTTTCCCCACTGTAGACCCAAAGTGTTTCCACTGATCTTTGATCCACTGATCCATGATCTTTAATGCTTTTATTATTTGAAGCCTGCATTTGTTTCTGTCTCACCTAATTTATCTTAATCCTTTCAATAAATCTTTCTCTCTTGCTTGGACACTGAACCCCATTTGGGGATTCTCAACTGCAGCCTTCTCTGGTTTGTTGGCACTAAACCTTCTTCATCAGAGACAGGTAACTGAGCTGCTCGTCAGGTCTGGATGTGTTCCTCTGTGACCTGAGCTAGATTGTATGGTCCTGCTCTGGCAGGGGAGTTGGACTTGATGATCTCTTTGTGTCCCTTCCAACCCCTGACATCCTGTGAGCCTGTGAGAAAGCTGTTCAGTCCTATGCACAATTTTTCAGTACTAGACAGCATTTTTCCTCCCCTTTTACACGATGATCTTGAAGGTCTCTTCCAACCTGGTTTATTCTATTCTATTCTATTCTATTCTATTCTATTCTATTCTATTCTATTCTATTCTATTCTATTCTATTCTATTCTATTCTATTCTATTCTATTCTATTCATCTTAGATCATGTAATTTCTTTCTCATTATAATTCCTAGCACGTTTTTGGTCCTTTCAGGTTTTGTTCCCATCTTTTCCACCCCCTAAATTTTCTCTGCGAGATCAACGTTTCCTGGCAAGGAATTTTATCCTCCTTTTAGACACATCCAAAGTGGAAAGTGATTAACAAGCTCCTGAAATATATCTTCTCATATTTCACAAACAGGTACATCTGATTGCAGCTTCTCAGATAAAAGTCTATATAATTGTTCTCTTTATGCTTATTTAATTGTAGAATGGTCCTGGCTGGAAGGGACCTCCAAAGGTCAATCACTCCAACCTCCCTGCAGTCAGCAGGGACATCCCCAACTAGATCAGGCTGCCCAGAGCTTCATTGAGCCTTACTTTGAATATCTCCAGGGAAGTAGCCTCAACCACCACCAAGAGGATGATCAGAGGGCTGGAGCACCTCTCCTATGAGGACAGACTGAAAGAGTTGGGGCTGTTCAGTCTGGAGAAGAGAAGGTCCCGAGGTGACCTAATTGTAGCCTTCTTGTGGTCCCTTCCAACCCTGACTGATACTATGATACTATCATACCTCCCTGGGCAACCTGTTCCAGTGTTCCACCACCCTTACAGTGAAGAACTTCTTCCTGATACCTAGTCTAAATCTGCCCTTCTCTAGTTTGAAGCCATTGCCCCTTGTCCTATCTCTGCAGGCCTTTGCAAACAGTCTCTCTCCATCCTTCTTGTTGCCCCCTTCAGGTACTGGCAGTCTGTTATTAGGTCTCCCAGGAGCCTTCTCTTCTCCCAACCCACCGTCATGATTATTCACACTCCTCATCTGGAAGGATACAATTAGGTCTCCTCAGAGCCTTCTCTTCTCTTCTGCAGGCTGAACGTCCCCAGCTCCCTCAGCCTGTCCTTGTAGTAGAGGTTCTCCAACCACCTGACCATTTCCCTGGCACTCCTCTGGTCCTTGACCATCATGTCCACGCCCTTCCTACATTGAGAGCTCCAAACCTGTGCACAGTACTGCAGGTGAGTATTAGTTATTAGGAGACACTCCACACAGCTGAATCAATTTCCAGCATGGGTCTCAATTTACCTAATTTCCTCTTTCTAAGATCTGACCCATTTTATTTAATCTACCCATTGAGGCTTTTCTGTAGTAAATGGAGAGAGTCCAGTACCTCCAGGGAACAATTCATCTCAATAACTGCAAGTGTCTAGGGCAGATGGAACAACTCCTTCACTGGAGGTGCTTATTGTGTGCTTGAATCACTAAAATCACCAGCCTGAGTTTCTTCCTAGTTGAGACATTTTGATCACAGGATCAACCAAGTTGGAGGAGACCTCCAAGATCTCCTCGTCCAACCAGTCACCCAACCCTAACTAATCAATCACAGAGAATAGAATAGAATAGAATAGAATAGAATAGAATAGAATAGAATAGAATAGAATAGAATAGAATAGAATAGAATAGAATAGAATAGAATAGAATAGAATAGAATAGAATAGGTTTTCAAGAGGAGATTGGACGTGGCACTTGGTGCCGTGGTCTAGTAGTCATGAGGTCTTGGCTGACAGGTTGGACTTGATGATCTTTGAGGTCTTTTCCAACCTTATTGATTCCATGATTCAGAAAAAGAAGAGAAGAGAAGAGAAGAGAAGAGAAGAGAAGAGAAGAGAAGAGAAGAGAAGAGAAGAGAAGAGAAGAGAAGAGAAGAGAAGAGAAGAGAAGAGAAGAGAAGAGAAGAGAAGAGAAGAGAAGAGAAGAGAAGAGAAGAGAAGAGAAGAGAAGAGAAGAGAAGAGAAGAGAAGAGAAGAGAAGAGAAGAGAAGAGAAGAGAAGAGAAGAGAAGAGAAGAGAAGAGAAGAGAAGAGAAGAGAAGAGAAGAGAAGAGAAGAGAGAAGAAGAATTAACCAAGTTGGAAAAGACCTTCAAGATCATCCAACCCAACCTCATCTAATCAACTAAACCATGGCACTAAGTGCCTCATCCAGTCTCTTCTTAAACACCTCTAGTGATAGTGACTCCACCACCTCCCTGGGCAGCCCATTCCAATGGTCAGATCATCTACTCCAACTGCCCTGCCATGGACAGGGAACACCTCCCAACTAGACTTGGCGGCTCAAGGCCTCATCCAAACTGGTCTTAAATACCTTCAGGGAGGGTGAATCCACAACCTCCCTCTGCAACCCACTCCAAGCCCTCAACACCCTTCTTCCTACAATCTAAAACTACTTTCCCTCTGATAAAACCCCTTTCCCCTTGTCCTATTGCTAGACACCCTGATGAGAAGTCCCTCTCCAGCCTTCCTGCAGGATCCCTTCAGGTACTGAAAGGCGGCTATAAGGTGTCGTTCCCCACCCCCAATGTTTCATACACTGAGAAGTGAAAACCTTTTTGAATATGAGCCTCATTAAATTCTCATTATTTACAGATGAAGCAGTTTGAATTATCCTTGGGATTTTTTTTCTGCCATTATTTTTGGTTGTTTGTTCCATTATTCTTATCAGCAACATTTTTTTTGTCATTTTCAGTGCCCAAATTTATATTAAGTATTTCATTATCTTGACAGCTGATAATAAAACATGTTCAACAGGAAGCAGGTTGAACTGCATGAATCATTTCATCAATAACATCAGGGAAAGGATTCAACCAAACCTTCTAAATGAAACTAGGGCAGGGACTGGCTGGAAAGCAGCCCTGAGGAGAGAGACTTGGGGGGTGCTGGGGGACGAGAAGCTCAAGAGGAGCCCTCAGTGTGCACTTGCAGCCCAGAAAGCCAATCAGATCCTGGGCTGCATCAAGAGAAGTGTGGCCAGCAGGTCAAGGAAGGTGATTCTCCCCCTCTACTCGGCTCTGGTGAGACCCCACCTGGAGTACTGCCTCCAGTTCTGGAGCCCCTATTACAAGAGGGATCTGGAGGTGCTGGAAGGTGTCCAGAGAAGGGCCATGAGGATGAGCAGAGGTCTGGAGCTGCTCTCCTATGAGGACAGACTGAAGGAGTTGGGGCTGTTCAGTCTGGAAAATAGAAGGCTCTGAGGTGACCTAATTGTGGCCTTCCAGTATCTGCAGGGGGCTGCAAGAAGGCTGGGGAGGGACTTCTCAGGATCTCAGGTAGTGATAGGACTAGGGGGAATGGAATGAAGCTGGAGGTGAGGACATTCAGGCTGGAGGTGAGGAGGAAGTTCTTCCCCATGAGAGTGGTGAAGCCCTGGAATGGGTTGTCCAGGGAGGTGGTTGAGGCTCCGTCCCTGGAGGTGTTTAAGCCCAGGCTGGATGAGGCTCTGGCCAGGCTGATCTAGTGTGGGGTGTCCCTGCTCCTGGCAGGGGGGCTGGAACTAGATGATCCGTGTGGTCCCTTCCAATCCTGACTGATACTGCTATGATACTACTATACTACTGTGAAACTAGGGAAGCAGAATGCCAAAGACAAAATACGTTGGTCTTCAAGCCAGTCACAACAGAATTAGAGTCTGATCAGAAGCCACTGAAGTCAGCAGAAGCATTGCCACTGAGCTGGCCTCGGATCAAGCTCCTGATGCAGAGAGCAAGAAGTTGAATCTCCTTTATTTACTTATATTTACTCATTACTATATTCACTCATTCAACATGCAGAAAGAAGAAAGCTCTCTCCTAGGAATAAAGTTATTAGAAGTTATTAGAATTAACCAGGTTGGAAAAGCCCTTTGAGATCATCAAGTCCAACCTATCATCCAGCGCTATCTAATCAACCAAACCATGGCACCAAGTACCCCATCCAGTCTCCTATGCTCAAGAGAAAGAATCTTGACCTTGAATAAGCTGCTTTAGGTCCTGTTCACGTTGAATCTCACTCTAATTAAAACCCCTTTGTTTTTTAAGGTTTTTACTCCTAACACTTCAGAAAAGAGCTTTCTTAACATCATTTCAATCCATTGTCCATAAACAACAGCAGCACGAGCCACCCAGTTCAGAATCTCCTTCATTCAAGTATTTTCTAAGGTATATAAAAACTTCTGATGGATATAATTTGTATCACAATGTCTAATTTCTTTATATATATATATATAAATCAAGAAAGCCAAGTCACCACACTTAAACAAGGCTATGCTCCACACATGGAAAATTAAATTCATCTGAGATATTCCAAGCCAAATGCAATTCAAGCATTCAATTTGGTGAATAATTAATGTCATCCCTGATTGCATTCTCTTCAGAGGCACCCAGGTTTAGCACAGCTTTTGATTATTCATAAAATTTAAGTGAAGCATTTGCCTTCTGCCTTAGTGCAAGTACTAAGAATGCTTTTCTGACACCACATTTCATGGAATCAGGGAATGACCATAGAATAAACCTTTATTAGAATAGAATAAACCAAACCAGGTTGGAAGAGACCTTCAAGATCATCGTGTCCAACCCATCAACCAATCCAACCCACCCAAACAGCTAACCCATGGCACCAAGCACCCCATCAAGTCTCCTTCTGAACACCTTCAATGACGGCGACTCCACCACCTCCCCGGGCAACCCATTCCATAGCGCAATCACTCTTTCTGTATAGAACTTCTTCCTAAGTAGGATCACAGGGTCCCAGGATGTCATCGAGATCATTGAGTCCAACCACGAAATCCATGAAATCCAGCACAGGTCACACAGGAACACATCCAGATGGGTCTTGAAAGTCTCCAGTGATGGAGACTCCACAACCTCTCTGGGCAGCCTGTTCCAGTGCTCTGTGACCCTCACAGTGAAGAAGTTCCTCCTCATGTTGAGGTGGAACCTCCTGTGCTGTAGTTTCTATCCATCGTCCCTTGTCCTATCCCAAGGAGCAAGTGAGCAGAGCCTGTCCTCTCCCTCCTGACCCCCAGCCCTCAGATATTGAGAGACATTTATTAAATCCCCTCTCAGTTTTCTCTTCTTCAGACTGAACAGCCCCAGGGCTCTCAGCCTCTCCTCCCCAGGCAGTGCTCCAGTCCCTCAATCATCCTTGTAGCCCTCTTAAGGTGCTCTCTCCAGCAGATCCCTGTTTCTCTTGAATTGGGGAGCCCAAAACTAGTCTGAGTTGGAAGGGAACTCCAAAAGTCCAAATCCCTCTGCAGTTAGCAGGGACATCTTCCACTAGATCAGGTTGCCCAAAGCCCTGACAAGCCTCACCTTGAATATCTCCAAGGATGGTGCCTCAACTACCTCCCTGGGCAACCTGTTCCAGTGTTCCATCACCCTCATGATAAAGAACTTGTTCCGAACATCCAATCTAAATCTCTTCTCTCATTTCAAACCATTGCCACTCGTCCTGTCCCTGCAGGCCTTTGCTAACAGTCCCTCTGCAGTCTTCTTGTAGCCCCCTTCAGGTACTGGCAGGCTGCTTTTAGGTCTCCCTGGAGCCTCGTCCTCTCCAGGCTCAACACCCCCAGCTCCTCAGCCTGTCCTTGTAGCAGAGGTGCTCCAACCCCCTGAGTACTTCGGTGGCCCTCCTGTGGACCTGCTCCATCTGGTCCATGTCCTTCCTGTGTTGAGGGCTCCAGACCTGGATGCAGAGCTCCAGGTAAGGTCTCATGAGAGTAAAGTGGAAGGATTCCCTCTCTCCATCTCTGGCCATGCTGCTTTTGATGCAGGCTAGGCTGCCACTGGCCTCTGTGCTGCAAGCTCACACTGTCTGCTCATGTCCATTGTGAGGCTAAATGTCAGACTGCCTCTATTCTACACTTCATATGTGGCATGCATTTGTCTATGATACTTTCAATTAAAAAAGTATTTTAATTAGAGATTTCTATCTGTAAATAAAGAGCAGGACTATCACAAGGATGTAATTGCATATTTCCCTGGAGCAGTGACACGGTGAGTGGATGGAATTAGAGCACTTCTCATTCTGCAAGCATAATAGAGGGGAAAATCAGAGCTGCTCTGTCTGGACATGATGAAGTGCAGAAACTTTAATGATTTTGTTTTTCTTTTTACCCTGAAATTCAAGCCTGTTTCTGAAGAAATGTTTTTTAATGTCAAGTACAAGTGCAAGGACCTGCAGGGACCTTGCAAGTGTAGGGTCCTGCATCTGGGTCAAGGCAATCCCAGGCACAAATCCAGGCTGGGCAGTGACTGGTTGGAAAGCAACCCTGAGGAGAGAGACTTGGGGGTGCTGGTGGATGAGAGGTTCAACATGAGCCAGCAGTGTGCACTTGCAGCCCAGAAAGCCAATCACATCCTGGGCTGCAGCAAGAGAAGCACAGCCAGCAGGTCGAGGGAGGTGATCCTCCCCCTCTACTCAGCTCTGGTGAGACCCCACCTGGAGTACTGCCTCCAGTTCTGGAGCCCCTATGACAAGAGGGATCTGGAGGTGCTGGAAGGTGTCCAGAGAAAGGCCACGAGGATGATCAGAGGGCTGGAGCTGCTCTGCTATGAGGAGAGACTGAGGGAGTTGGGGCTGTTCAGTCTGGAGAAGAGAAGGCTCCGAGATGAACTAATTGTGGCCTTCCAGTATCTGAAGGGGGCCTGCAAGAAAGCTGGAGAAGGACTTCTCAGGATCTCAGGTAGTGATAGGACTAGGGGGAATGGAAAGAAGCTGGAGGTGGGGAGATTCAGGCTGGAGGTGAGGAGGAAGTTCTTCCCCATGAGAGTGGTGAAGCCCTGGAATGGGTTGTCCAGGGAGGTGGTTGAGGCCCCAGCCCTGGAGGTGTTTAAGACCAGGCTGCATGAGGCTCTGGCCAGCCTGATCTATGTGGGGTGTCCCTGCCCATGGCAGGAGGGTTGGAACTAGATGATCCTTGTGGTCCCTTCCAACCCTGACTGATTCTGTGATTCTATGAGTTTAATTTGCCTACCATTCTGGTGATTCTGTAGTTCAACAGAGAATGTTGAGGAAGTCCAAAATCACATCCTTCCCACCGCCTTCCCCCACCCCCTCAAAGTTGGACTCAAGGCATTCCTTGAGCATCTCTGGGACCATCATTAGTTCTCATCATGAGTAATACAACAGGTACTGGAATATATGATGGACACCCCTACTCCTAGAAAACCCAATTACTCATCTGATTAACTGTCAGTCACCCAGAGTACACATTTGTTTGAAAGTAAGATGACAATCTGGTACGTTGTGCTGGAGAAAGATCACAGCTGGTGGTTGCACAAGGGTAGGCACTGTGACAAAGAACAACATGTGAGCAGGAAATAAACCAGACTTAGAAAAAAATAACTGTGTTTTTCTGAGTCTTAATGATTCATGTCCTGCTTTATGACAAGAAATAAAGAAGTGGAAGGTAGTGGAATGTGATCAACGTGCTATGAAAACCCCGAAGGGAGGCTGTAGACAGGTGGGGGTTGGTTTCTTCTCCCAGGCAAACAGCAATAGAACAAGAGGATACAGTCTCAAGCTGAGCAAGGGGAGGTTTGGGCTGGATGAGAATAGAATAGAATAGAATAGAATAGAATAGAATAGAATAGAATAGACCAGAAGTGTCCTTCAAGATCATCATGTCCAACCTATCATCCAACACCACCTAATCAACTAAACCATGCAACCAAGCACCCTATCGAGTCTCCTCCTGAACACCTCCAGTGATGGTGACTCCACCACCTCCTCAGGCAGCCCATTCCAACGGCCAATCTCTCTTTCTGTGTAAAACTTCCTCCTAACCTCCAGGAGTTCTTCCCGGAAAGAGAGATTGGCCATTGGGATGTGCTGCCCAGGGAGGTGGTGGAGTCATCATCCCTGGAGGTGTTTAGGAGGAGACTTGATAGGGTGCTTGGTGCCAGGGTTTAGTTGATTAGATGGTGTTGGATGATGGGTTGGATGTGATGATCTCTGAGGTCTCTTC